>NW_025799850.1:574208-923385 GCF_021613505.1 Equus quagga
AATACTCATACCAGCTGCCCACCTTATTAAAAATACTCATACCAGCTACCCACCTTATTAAAAATACTCATACCAGCTACCACCTTCTTTTATTTATTAAAAATAAAAGAAGCAAAAATCACTAGACATTTGAAACACATACACAACACAAAAAAAGAAAACCAAAATAAACAATTAGGATTACTGAAAGTGAAATAAAAGGTGATAATTTAGAAAAGAGGATAGAATGTTTTAAATTCTTATTAATAATCTTAAAGCTATCCAGAGACACATAGATGCTCTGAAAACTTGAGCATGCTTATTGAAAGAATTGAAACAAAGAGATACTTGATCATGATCTCAGTATGTGATGTGAGAGACAAACACACTTCACCCTTAAAAGGATGCAAAGCGAATCTATCTCTAATAATACAGAATGCTGGAAGGAAATTGAACAATGCCTGTAAAGTTACATGGAAAATTAATTCTAAACACAATTTTATACACAGCCAAATTCAATCAATTAAGAAATTTTTCAGAGGAGCTAGCATTCACAAGTTTGCTTAACATAGGCAGTTTCTGAAAGACAAAATATTTTTGAAAAGAAGATTTATTCCAGCAAAACAAAAAATGGTACTAAGATAAAATCTTAAGTTCCATAAAAACTTGCGAGATGCCATCTAGTATCTGTGCCCAGGCCCAGGATGGAGCAAAACATCAGGGCGTTCAGTCTCCACCTGGTGACCTCAACATCTGTGGCTTCCCCACCTGATTGCTCAGCCCCCTTGTCCACTGTCACTCTGAGAAGTGAGGCAACATTCCCATTTATCAGCTCCCTCTGTGTGCACAAAGATAGAAGCTATAAACCAAGAGGATATTCCTGATGAGCAGGAAATTGATGTTAGGGGACTCAATTGCTAGAACTGAAGATATTTTTAGACATATTCATGGAGTCACTGAACATGCAATGCAGCAAGGAGGTTAGGGCTGTGTAGTCAAAAATGCCTTATTTTAACTCATGTGTTTATTGTTTTTTCCTGAAGGAAGTGTGACTTTAGAAACAAGGCTTATTGGAATTTTATTTATTTATTTATGTATTTATTTTATTTTTCCATTTTCTCCCCAAAGCCCCCTAGTACATAGTTGTATATTTTTAGTTGTGGGTCCTTCTAGTTGTGACATGTGGGACCACGCGTCAGCATGGCCTGATGAGCGGTGCCATGTCCGTGCCCAGGATTCGAACTGGCAAAACCCTGGGCCACTGAAGCAAAGCACGTGAACTTAACCACTCGGCCACGGGACCAGCCCCGGAATTTTTAAAATCTGTGTAAAATTTTAAAAATCTATGTAAAACCAGACACAGTTGCAAAATTTCGGTAATCTCTGTTGCCATCTTACTAATTGGTTGTTCTGTGTCAGGCTACTTTGTGTGTCAGAGGAAGATCTAGTTATAATTTTTGTATATTACCTCAACATGTGGCCACTGAAATAACACGTTACTGTGACTACATCTGAAATAACACTTAAATCATTTATAATGAAATATATTTTTTAATTCAAAAAGCAGTGCAATCTTTTCTCTTTTAAAAAATTTTCCTTTTTCTCTTTGAAATTTAAATGACTTCTTTTTAATTTAACAAGAACAATCTGTTTAAAAACGAAATTATCTTCAATATGCATAAAATACATTCAATTTGTTCTAGCGAAATTAATTTCCCATGGTATTAAAATTCCTTTAAAAAGCATAAAACTAGGGGCATAAAACTCTAACATTTGATCATTTATTTCCTACAATTGTTTGAATTCCTCCCATATCTATATGTCCCATTATTCTTTTAAATGCCATTCATTTAAAAAAAAAAAAACAGCACTTGAAATGTAACCATAAAAGAAAAAGAAAATGTTTTTGCTAATGTGGTATTGCTCTAGTTAATTGTTTATAATTTATGTAAACAAAATTTTGGGAGAATAAATCACAAAAGAATGCACAATATTCATAGTTCTGAGTTGGATAAAAGAAAAGTGATGCTCATCCTTGAACTTCTTTGTACCATAACATCCCAGGACGTTTTTTTTTTTCGTTTAGTTTGACTTATTAAAATATAAATCCCTTTTTCCTCAACTTACTTCCTAACCTCCCCTTCTCCTGAAAACTGGAGCAAATTGCTCCATTTCTGCAGGTCCTACCTCCAGATCTGAGGATGAATATAATCATATAGTCAGTGTGAAGCCCCCATTCTGTGGCTCAGCGTCTTATCACACCTAAATTTGTGCAGCCTTTTGAGAAACAGCTTTCTTTATGTTCTGAGGACCAAATGCCTCCTATAGCCTTGGCCCCAATTACTTGGTCAACAGCTTTATAAACTGTGTGCTAAACTGTTTAGCTCCCCCCATTCCTAGGACTTGGCCTTGCTCTTAGTTTCTTTAAGTGGATTAGGGTCCAGTTCTCAAGTATTTCTCTTAATGCTTTTTATAGTGTCTGACATGCCTCTATAATGCAGACAGTTTGCCTCACGATTTCCAAATTTTGCACCTCCTAATATGCTCATCTGTTGATGTTTTTGCTATGAAATCACTCTACAAAATCATTTTAGGCCATAAGTGTCACCTACTTACTCGTACTACAGTCTGTTTTTGTCGCTTCCCACAGATGTGATTCTTGCTTCACTAACTGGATTCTAAGGAATGAGCTTGGTTTTTTTCCAGGAATCAGAAATCATTTACAATGCCTGAACTCCAAACCAGTCCCCGACTGTGATCCTGCATGCATTCAGACATCCACGGAACATGAAAACAACTGCTTCTCTTAAAACAGCTTTTTCAAACAGAAAGCATTTCTCACACAGAATATGAATTTTAGAGTATGTACTGTGAGCTTATCATACAAGTGAAAAACAATATTATACGGGCACATTATTTGTAGTATTATTCTCTCTAATGGAATTTTCCTTGTGGTAAAAAAAACTTTGTGGATGGTTTTAAAGATAATGAACCTGAGCCAAGCAGCAATGCAAGCAGACAGGAAGACTAGGGACAATCCTTTCTTCTTACAACTCACTGTCTTGCTGGGTTTTAATTGTAGTCTCCTATTAGGTAACAGGGATCCATTCAGGGAAACAGAAACCATGATATGTATTTCGAACAGAGGGAATTTAACACAGAGAATTTATTACATAGATGTTGGAAACAGAACACAACAGCGCAGTAAATGGAGGAAAGTCAGCTTTAATAATAGGAAACAGCTGAAATCACCAGAGCTGAAGAAGAGAAGGTGAGAAGTTCTCGCACCTTTGCATGAGGCATGTGCAACTGGTGTTTGGATCCTGGGGGGAGCCACTTTGAGGCTGGTGCGCAGACCCCTGGAGGGCGTGGCACTGCATGGCTGCTCCTCAAACCACAAAGATGACCAGAGCAGGCATGGTTAGCTGGGTTGATGCTGGAACAGCAGAAAGAAGCTGGAGCCTGGGAACACCAGACCAGTCCCCTTTCCCCTCTGCCATCGTCTAGCCGTTTGCCAATGCCTCTGTGGTCAGATTCTAACAGGAAGCCCACTAGAAAGGAAGTCTGAAGATGTGGTTTTCAGACTTCCAGGCCCCATATCAGCAGATTCAGAAAGTGAGGGGAAGGGCTGAGAGATGATATGAAAGTAACTGGTATACAATTGATATGTATAGACAATATGTAAATAACCAATATACAACAGCTATGTATGGATGATAGTAGGCAACAGATATATACACATTAAAAACATAATCTAACTTTCCAGAATATGAGATTATGAGGTACGATGTTCAAATCCCATAGCTTGGGGTATAGGAATTTTCACTATGCATTCTTACCTATTTCTTCATTGTATACTTTCACTATTACTATCAAGGCCAAATTTTTTTTTATGCTCAAGTGTAGCTCATTGATAGCATATTAAATATCATTAGAAAAGAAGCTGTTAAAATAGATCAATTTGAAGTAATGACTACATCATTTAAAAAACAAACAATATTTGCATTCACCACAGAATTTCATTTTTTTCCTTTTTTTACTAAGAAAATCAAATACAGGGGCCGGCCCAGTGGCATAGTGGTTAAGTTCGTGCATTCTGCTTCGGCGGCCGGGGGTTCACGGGTTTGGATGCTGGGCACAGATCTACACACCGCTCACCAAGCCATGCTATGGCTGCGTCCCATGTACGAAATAGAGGAAGATTGGCATGGATGTTAGCTCAGGGCCAATCTTCCTCACCAAAAAAACATAAATAAATTTGGGCTTAACTCGTCGGTCTTCTTTAGCAGCAGTGTGACTTGATTTGCATGATCGGCATGGAATGTGTGTCATCTGTTGTTCCTGGCGCTGGGACCAGCCCTGGGTCTCCCCTCGGCAAAGAATAGAAAATGTGTATTGTTTTACTTGCTCTTCAGAGAAAATAATTTGAGTAGTTATTGGGCCTAATTTCGTGTATAAATATGTTTACATATTTTCAAATGAATTTGTCTTTAAAAGAATCTCCATTGCAGTAATTTTTCAAAGTACTTCTCTAAGAAAATAAAAAATCAACTTAGAAATGTTATACATCCATTCCACTAATTTAAAGGATCAAATAAAGTTTATTTTTGCTGAGGACCTGCTCAAATTATAAAGTGTCTCTCATCCCACCGCCTTCAAAAATCAGTGTTCTGATGCAATATTCATACCAAACAGCATTTCAACAGATTAGCAGTTTAAGTAAGAATAAAATAGATTTTTATAAATATTCCAAACAATTTGATGAACTGTTGGAAAAGACTTGTAAACATTATGGATCATGAGATTTTACTGCCATCTTCTGATGAAAGTACTTTATGAAGAAAGCAAAGAGTTTAGAAATTATTCAAAAGAAATTCCCTGAGCGTGTTTTCCTTGCGTTTGGGGACGGAATTCTGGAGGAACATATGGAAATCGGTTATGTTGTAACACACGTAACGTCCTTCCTGCTCCGTTTCTTCACACATCTTGCCACCATGGCACTGATTTCCTTTTTGGGTATCTGTAAGTGAGAGACTCAATATTCCCTGTGATAAGTTAGAATACAAGTAGTTGGAAATAATTAGTAATGCTCCCTTTTAAATTGGTAAATTTACATATTACAACATAATGATTTAGGTAATTGCAAAAGTTATCAGTAGGGTTTTAATCTGGAGGACCATTAAATATTTATAACATGACTACAAAGGCCTTCAGGTTTATTGTCCTCTTTCTGAACCAAAGTACTGTTCAAATTCTGTTTTTTATTTTTTTAATTTTTTAAATCTATTGACTCTGAAGGAAAAGTTAGTGAGATATTATCATCCCATTTTTCAGATGATTAAATTGGACGACAGTGCTTGGTTCTGCCGTGAGCTTGCGATATAATTTTATGTGAAGTCACACGTGGGCTCTTAGTTCAAGATGAGTCCACGTTTCCTAATGACCAGTTGCAGAACAGCATGCCTGTGCCCTCCTGTGTCAACTTCTGAGGTGAAAATATGCTGGATTCCCTCTTTCTCTCTTCTCCACAGTTTCTCTCACTTCTGCAGCTGTAGGTTGAGAGAGAAGAACCTTAACCTGTCTGCGGTATAATTGAGGATAGAAAACTTTGGATGAAATGACCACAAGCTTCACTCTGACACTCACGACCTAGGACTGCTTTACTGGCTGGATAGCGTGTAAACTATGCATGAGAGCTCAAAGTAAAGCCCATCAGAAATGTTGAAAATTTCCTTTTTAGGCACCTTTTCTTTTTTTGCAGTTGTACCATTAGCCGTTTCCTCTAACTGTATCCTGTGATCTCCTCAATCCTCCCGTATCTACTGAATATTGCTTTAAAAAGTACCTGATATTTTAACCCAAATTTAATTGTGAAAGTCAGGCAAAGTTCACTTATATTTTTCCCTGGTATATTTTCATTTTAAAAATTTTTGTGACATTTTAGAGTTATCTCTAATTGTGGGAATTAGCTGCCTGTCTCACTCATGCATATAGCACAGGCTTTTCTTAGCCTTGAGAAAGCAAAACTAGATCAATGACGGTGACTAGCACACAGCATCTTGGTGTAAATGGCAAAAAGTGCTCCCTGTAGACACATAGCAAAAAGTACATTTCTTTGGCTGAAAGACCCCCTAACTAAAGGCCTGGGCTTGGTGAGTCGAGGTGGAGGCCATGGTGCAATGCTTAAACTGTACAATCATATGCAGTGACTCTGCTCAGTGCAGGATTCTGAGGTTTCTCAGTTTACCTGGTACCTAAGGTAAGATTTTATGGCATCTTTGCCTACTCCTTCTCTGCCCTTAAAGCAAGTGCGTGAATGTGACAGATCATCAGGACTCTGTCCTAGACCCCTTCTGTGCTCACTCCACATTCTTTCTCTCTGCACCCTCATAACCTCTTCTATGCCTGTTTGTTCAATGCCCCAGATACATCCACTGTTATATTTTCTTCCTGTCTTAGTACTCCAGACTGAAGTGGATGCCTCATCTTCTTGAAATCTACACTTGCATGTTTCACATTCATCTCAAACCCTAAGAACTCAAAACCCAACTTGTGATCTTCCTTCCAAGTCTATTCCTTCTGCAGTGGTTCTAATTTCAATGAATTGCCCCATTATCCACCTATAAAATTACAAGTAATCTTTGCTACTTTACCTTTTCTCTCCAAATGGCACATTTATCTCCATCTCTACAGCTACATTCTCCACATGCTGTCCTCTTTTCTCATCATAACTATGACTTAAATTGTCTGAGTCTCCTCATGTTGCTTTTGTCCACCTCTCTTCCACTCTCTTCACCTCTGGCAGAGGGTCTTTT
This sequence comes from Equus quagga, assembly GCF_021613505.1. Lineage (NCBI taxonomy): Eukaryota > Metazoa > Chordata > Mammalia > Perissodactyla > Equidae > Equus > Equus quagga. The sequence continues at coordinate 581,003 of NW_025799850.1, forward strand.
AAACACAGAGCTCTGGCCATGTCATTGCCTGCTCTGAATCCTTTGAAGCTTTCCCATTACTTGGAGCGTGTTTGATCTGTCCCCGCCCATGGCTCCTGCTTTGGGTAGATCTCTCTCTCTTGACTTTCATGCTGGATTTCCTGAGTTTCCCTAAAATCAGCATACTCTCTCACTCGAGGACCTACCATTTCACACAGTTTTCTCTGCCCAGAACATCTGATCACTCACCTACTGCTTCCTATTTTTTTTTTTCAGTTCTCAATTGAAAAATTACTCTTCTAGGCCCAAGATTAAGTAGTTGTCCTCCCAACTCCTTACCTCTCAATACTATACATTCATTTAGTATCTTGACCTTGTTTATTTGTTTTCACCTTTACCACGTGAAATTATTTGATTACTATGTAAACTCCAAGAGGACAGGGACCTTATCTGTCATGTTCAGGACATCTCAACCATCTGACATTGTTCTGACACATCAGAGACACTCAGTAATTACACTTGATTAACTATGATATTCCTTCATTTACTTATTCTACAGATATTCATTTAAAAACTACTATGAACAAGGCAATGTGCTATTATGTTTATGAACAAATTTTACGGAATTAATATGAAGTATGGGTTGGAGTAAGTAAAATATGAAAGCAAACAGGACCACATTTTAACTGTTTTATGCTGATTTTATTCAAAATCATTGTCATCTGATTATTTATAGACCTACTTTGAATTTCCCATATTTTGTGGTACTTTTAGTTGATAAAGGATAACATAACCCATGGGGATCCTATGTTATTTCCACGTTGAATATAATTAAAATACTCTCTCAGAAAGTTGCCTCTAGTTAACATTTATTTAGTTCATTTAGTTTCAAGATATGGCAATGTCATTTATTAACTGGCATATTATATATTTCACAGGTTTGTGTTGAACTTTGAACTTCTTCCACTTCCTCATCTAAATTATCTGGTGTGTTTCAAACACTTCTCAAAGACTGTGAACTTCCAGTTATGTTTAATGCAAGCAATTTGTTTACAACTGTTAGTTAAAACTTTTTAAAAATGTACATATTGTTTTATAAAAATACCACTATATCATCTGTGATGTTGATAAAATGAATTTATGTTATCCATAAAATTATTTTTCTAAATATCTTCTGAGCAATACTTCTCACATTTTATCCTATGCTGAAATTATTTAGTTTCATCAAAGAGTTCATATTTTTACCATTTTCATTTTCTCCTTCTTGATATGTTATTCCCAAATTATCTACAGACTGAGAGAAAAACCAGCTGTATCTGCTAGTTATTATTAATAAAAATTATATAATAAAATAGTTTGCTTGGTTTTATGAGAATGACTAAAGCTTTTTAGTAATTACAATGTTAGGCTGCTTAGATCACTTTATAACCAGATATTACGCACACAGGATGTGAGATAAGATATCTACTAAATTAAGAAAACTTCATGGTGCAGATCAGCGAACCATCCACTTTTAGTAATGAGCTTCACAAAATTAGACTAAAATCTGGAAGATAGAAATGGCAGGATATCCGTAATATCCTGTGATTATAGCTGAAATCTGTTTATTTGGGAAAATCTATTACCAGAAGATTAAATTTTTTGATGTGTGCTTATTATAATATGAGCTTGTTCAAACATTTGAAAATGAGGTTGAGTCCTCAACAGATAATGATAAACTTATGCAAATCAGCCACATCTTATAATGTAGCAGATTGCATTGTTTATTAAGAATTAAAAGCCTTAAATACATCAATGTTTACAGAATGGCACCACTGAGCAGTGAAGATAGTTTACAACAAAAGTTTTCAATACATAAACACGTACACCCAATGATCACATTTACACATGTATTCCCTATTCATATAGAATGAGCTTATGCTGATTCTACTCTAGGGAAGTATGCAAGGCAAAGCTGTTAAGGGCTTAACCTTGTTACCAAAAAATGTGTTGTTATTTTTGGGGGACTCACATATTTAATATCAACAGCAGAATGTTGAATCATATTACAGCTCTTTATTATTGTTTTTAATTTCCTTCTAGACTTTAAGCTCTTTGAGGACAAAAACAGCACATCGTTTATCTTTGTACTTCCAAATGTCCCAGCCAAGTTCATGGCACATGGTGGGTGCTGAACAATCTTGCTGCTCCAAGTCTGGTTCACGGGGGCAGCAGCATCAGCACCAGCTGAGAGCGCATAAGAAATGCAGAATCTAAGGCCCCACTCTGGGCCTGGTAAATCAGAATCTGAGTTTTAACAAGATCCCCAAATCATTCAACTCACATTAAAATTCAAGAAAGCTGGTGTGAAAGACACTGTATAACTTGAAGATGGGAATTTGAAACCCAGGTTTGTCACTTACTGTCTCTATAACCCTGAAAAGTCCTTAAACATCTTTGAATCTTATTTCCTCATCAAAACATGAGATGAAATTCTTTTGACAAATCTCTGAATTATTATGAATGTCCAAAACTATATAAAAATCTGAATATGTGTGAGAAGATTCTACTACCTTTGCTAGAGTAGTGAATTAATTTATACACAGTGTTAATAAAATTATTCATTTGTTATATGCGTTGCATATGTTTTGCATGTTTTCGTTTATTTTGACTTTAATATTGGCATTTTCTTTTTATAAAATTTAATATTTATGTGGTCAAATATGTTTTTCCTTTATGACTATTTTATTATCATTATGTGAAAAAGCCTTTCTTACTCAAATATAATACATTCTCTATTTTTCTACTAAGTTTACATTTTATGTTCAATATTTTTTAAAGTAAAACATACATACAGAACAACACAGAAAGCAATGCACATAATCATAATCTCTGTGATTCACTCAAAAGTGACCACACCCGTGCAACCAGCAGCTGGAATAAGAAACAGACCCTCCAGCGCCCTGAACCCTATTCTCTAGTTGTGCTCCCATGGAATCACCATCCCATCCTTCCACTCCAGTGATGACCTCTACACTGACCTCTAAATCTGCAGATTACTTTTGCCTGGATTTAACCTTTATATAAATAAAATCGAATACTCTGTTCTTTTGTATCATGTTCTTTTAATGCGACCATCTCAAGATTCACGTTGCTGACTTGGGCTTCAGTTCATGTGTGTATATTACTCTGAGGTATTTCATCTCGTGGATAGGCCGTTCTACTGTTGATATTTTGGTTGTTTCAAATTAGAACTCTTATAATGCTCCTGTGAATATTCTTGTACATGTATTTTTGCACAAATGTGCACTCATTTCTTTTGATAGCACCTAGGAGTGCAATTGCTGTGTCGTAAAGAATACTTATGTTCAACTGCATTCCAAAGTGGTTGTACTTGTACCAGTGGTGTATGAGAGTTTCAGTTGTTCTATAGATTCTGCACTCTTGATGTTTTCTGTCTTTTCCACTGTAGCCCTTCCAGTGAAAGGACAGTAGGGATAACATCATGGTTTTAATTTACATTTCCCAGCTGACCAATAATTTGATTATCCTTAAAACATGACAAATGTCCACTTGGATATCTTCTGTGTGAAGTGTCTTTTCAAATCGTTACCTTTTTTTTTTAATTTGGATATTTGTTTTGTTTCATATTTATTAATGAGAATTCTTTGGATAATATGAATAGTATCCCTTTGTTGGTAGTATTTATATATATATACAACAAATATCATATGACCCACTTTATCTTATCTTTTCACTCTCTACTGTCTACTGATGAACAAAGGCCCTATGTTAATGCAGTCCTAAATCTTTTTGATTAGATTTAGATTTTTTTAGGGGGGAAGGATCCTATGGAAGAATTTCCTAACCAGATATCATAGAGATATTCTTTTTTTATCTTGCATAAGCTTTGTGGTTTAAACACATTTACATTTAGATGCACAATTCACCCGAAATTGATTATTGCCTATGGTTGAGATATTTTACATTCATAATACATTTAAAAATATGTATATCCAGGTGACTCAATTTCATCTTTTAAAAGTCTGTCCTTTCCTTAGTAAGCTATTGTGTCATTTTGGTCACCATTCAAGTGTCTATAAATGACTGTTTCTGAGCTCTTTTCTCTGCCATTGATATATCAGACTATGCCTGAGCCAATACCACATTCCTTAATTACTGTTTCTTTATAAAAAATCCTGTTTTCTGACACAGTGAATCCTCTTAACTTGCCCTTCAACAATGCCTTGGCTCTCATAGAATTCCAAATATATTCATATGTTAGAAATTTTTACCTCGTCCCCTATGAGTCTTATGCTTGTTTTTATATTTCCCATTTATCTCTATATTTATCCCTTTATTTCTCATTATCCATGCTGGCATATTTTTTCTGTTTTCCAGTTTGATAATTCTTTTTTGTCTAATCTGCTATTAAATATACACATTTAGTTCTTAATGATCACATTTTCAATTCTAGAATTTTCTTTTGTTGTCTTTAGTTTTGTGCTGAAATTACCAATTTTATTGTCTATTCCCTAGTAACCATTTGGCCTAATTATTTAAAAGTCTGGCTTGGGCTGACATGAGCAACAGGGTAATGTAAGACATTCCTCTTTTTCACCCTCCTTTTAAATCAACAAATTAGATATCCATACAGGAACAAAAGCACCTATGAGAGGGTTTTCAGATTTTGCACCTTGCTCCAAGGGGCGGAGGAATCTTGCCTACCAGTGCAGCAGGTGGAGGACAGATGAGTCTCCATATGGTCTGTGAAACCAGTGGAGCAGCAAGACCGCTTGGACTCCCTCTCTGCTGTTGGGAAAGAATTGGGATAGTGCTGAATTCAGCTGGCGCTCACCCAGAGAAAGAACTTGTAGAAATCCATCCGTTCTGAAGAGACACTCTAACATATCATTGGAGAAAAAATAAAAGTATGAGTTTGGTTTCAGCAGAGGCGAGTTTGGTTGCAGTAGGAGAAGAGAAATTTTCTCCGTGCTGCCCCACCTGCAAGGGGCACGGATTTGGGTTGATTTATCTCGTGGAAGTGACTTTTCCCATGGGGAATGAAGAGAGTGGGTGAGAGAGGACCCATCCATCCCAACTGGGCAGTGCATGGTGGGAAAAACCCATTTCTCTTCACCTGTACCTGGAGTACTGTAACTGCAGAGAGGGAGAATGTAAGAATTTCAATCAGCCTTGAAGGCATTGGCTCAGAGGAAAGTTCACCCAGGAGGCCCTGGGAGTGCCGCTCCTGAGGATTTCCCTACCAGATTTGAGGGCATGCTCAGCACATGTACTTGAGTGCTAGGTCCACATCTTCCCTGACTCTGCTGCCAGCTCTTTGTGCAGTGTTCTCCAGTGCTACAGCAAGAGCAAACTCTGGTAGACAGGGAGCATGCTAAGAAAGGCAATGGTTGGTGGGCAAGAGAGAAATCACAAACTTGTGCTATACCACCACCTTCTAGAAAACGAAAGAGAGGTTTCTAATAGCCAGCCTGGCAAATTGTAAGAACCATAGAAGATGTAAAAGCTGAGTTAAGGAGGTATCTGCTACTTCAAATGTGAAAGCAGAAATACATAACTATAAGCAATATGAAAAATCAAGGGACTATGTTATCATAAAAGGAAAATTAGAATTCTCTGGTGACTGAGCTCAGGGGCATGAAATATTGCAGTCTGACTGATAAAGAATTCACAATAGCTATTATGAAGAAGCTTAGTGTACTACAAGAAAACTCAGGAAGACAATTTGATGGAATCAGGAATAAAATTTATGAACAGAAGGTGTTCTTTACCAAAGAGATTGAAATTATTAAAAAGAACCAAACAGAAATTCTGGAGCTGACAAATTCAAAGTTGGTATGAAGAATGCAATAGAGAGCATCTGAAGCAGGGAAGACCAGATGGAAGAAAGAAAAAATGGTTTAAGGGATAGAAATGTAGAAATAACAGAAGAAGAGTGGGAGCTAAGATTTTTTAAAAAGTAAAGAAAGCCTATGACAGCTATTGGATACCATTGGAAAGGCAATATCAGAATAATTGGGATTTCAGAAGGAGAAGGGAGGGAAAGGGGGCAGAGAGTTTAATTAAAGAAGTAATAGCTGAGAACTTCTCTACCTGGGGAAAGATTTAAACATACAAGTCTAGAAAGATAAGATAACACCATATTATCTCAGTGCAAAAAAACATTCTCCAAGACACATTATAATGAAATTGTCAAAGATCAATCATAAAGGAAGAGTCTTAAAGGCAGCCAGAGGAAAAAAGGATGTAACCCACAAAGGAACCTCCATCAGGCTACCAGCAGATTTCTCAGTAGGAACTCCACAGGCCAGAAGAGAGTGGAATGACATATTCAAAGCATTGAAAGATAAAATTGCCAGGCAAGAATACTTTATCCAGCAAAGTTATCCTTCAGATTTGGAGAAATAAAGGCTTTCCTAGGCAAATAAAAGCTGAGGACACTTACCACCCCAGACCTGCCTAGTAAGAAATACTAAAATGAGTTCTTCAAGGTGAAATAAAAAGACAGTAATCAGCATCATGAAAATAGAAGAAAGTACACAACACACTGGTAAAGGTGAAAAATATACAGTCAGACATAGAACTATACCTCTATTTTAGCACGGTATCTTAACCATTCAACTATGTTATAAAAGTTAAAGGGAAGAAAAGTAAAAATAGCTACAGATATTGTAAATTGTTAATGAATATGCAACATAATAAGCAGTAAATTATGACATCAATAATATATAAGGGTGAGGACTTTATAAGCATTCAAATATAAGGTACTAACAGCCTAAAATGGATTGTTTCATTGATAAGATTTTATGTAAATCACAAGATAACCACAAAGCAAAAACCTAGCATAAATCTATAAAAGATAAAGAAAAGGGAAATAGAGTCTACCACCATGGAAAATAAGCAATTTATGAAAGTAGGGAGAGACAGAGGGGAAAAAAAAACAATGGAAATACAAAAAAACAGGAAGCAATTGACAAGATGGTATTCGCAGATCCTATGTATCAATAATTACTCTGAACAGAAATGCATTGGAATTACTAGTCAAAAAGCATAGATTGGCTAGATGGTTTTAAAAAAACAAGATCCAACCATGTGCTGCCTACAAGAAGCTCATTTCAGATTTAAGGGTGTATATAGACTCAAAGTGAAAGGATGGAAAAAGATATTCCATGCAAGTGGAAACCAAAAGAAAGCAAGATAGCTATACTTACATCAGACAAAATAGACTTTAGCCAAAAACAATAAGACTAGAAAAGGAAGGTCATTATGTAATGATAAATAGATAAGAAGATTTAATAATTGCAATATATGTGAATCCAACATTGGAGCACATAAATATATTAGGCAAATACTAACAACTATGAAAAGAGAAATAAACAGCAATAAAATAATGGTATGAGACTTTCATGCCATAATTTCAACAATGGATAGGTCATCCAGACAGAAAAATCAACAAGGAAGCAATGGACTTGAGCCATACCTGAGACCAAATGAACCTAACAGATGTCTATAGAACATTCCATGCAACAGCAACAGGATACTCATCCTTCTTAACTGCATACAGAACGTGCTCATGGAGAGATCATATGATAGGACACAAACAAGTCTTACAAATGTAAGAAGACTGAAATCAAACCAAGTACCTTTTCTGATCTAAATGGTATGAAACTAGAAATCAACAACATCAGGAAAGCTGGAAAATCTACAAATATGTGAAAACTAAACAACACAATCCCCAACAACCAATGACTGAGAGAAGAAATCAAAAGAGAAAGAGTATGTAAAAAGAAACGAAGACAGGAAACAACTTACCAAAACCTATGGGTCACTGCAAAAGCAGTTCTGAGAGGAAAATTTATAGCCATAAATGTATATATTAAGAAATTGGAAAGATCACAAATAAACCTAACTTTACACCTCAAGGAACTAGAAAAAGAAGAACAAATTAAGCCCAAAGTTAGCAGAAGGAAGGAAATAATAACGATCAGAGTAGAAATAAATGAAATAGACACCAGAAAAACAATAGAAAAGATAAACAAAACTAAGAGCTGCTTTCTCAACAAGATAAAATTGACAAATCTCTACCAAGAAAAAGAAAGACAAATAATATTTCATCAGAAATGTAAAAGGAGAAATAATAACTAACATTATAGGAATGCATAGGATCATGAGACTACTATAAACAATTATATGCTAAGAAATTAAATCACCTAGAAGAAATGAATAATTTCCTAGAGTCACACAATCTACCAAGACTGAATCAGGAAGAAATAGCAAGTCTGGAGAACAGAAGAATACCAAGTATTGAAACAGTAATCAAAAACTTCCCAAAACGGAAAACCTCAAGACCAAATGGATTCATGGGTGAACACGACAAACATTTAAAGAAGAAGTAGCGTCGATCCTTCTCAAATTCTTCCAAAAAACTGAAGAGGAGGAAAGACTTCCAAACTCATTTTACAAGACCGGCATTACCCTGATACCAAAGCCAGATAAGGACACTGCAAGAAAAGAAAACTATAGATCAATATCCTTGATGAACATAGATGCAAAAATTGTCAACAAAATCTTAGCAAACTGAATTCAAGAAATTGATAAAAGGATATTACACTATGACCAAGTGATACTTTTCCCTGGGGCACAAGGATGTTTCAACACAATTAAATCAATAAATGCACCACATTAATAGAATGAAAGATAAAAATTATGATCATCTTAGTATTTGCAGAAAAAGCATTTGACAAAATAAAATCGTACTTCATGATAAAAACTCTCAACAAACTAATTATAAGGAACATTCCTCAACATAACAGGGCCCGTGTAAGACAAACCCACAGCTAACATTATACTCAGTGAAGAAAAATTGAAAGTTTTTCTTCTAATACCAGGAACAATACAAGGGTGCCTCCTCTCACCACTCTTATTGAATGCAGTATTGGAAGCTCTAGCTAGAGTAATCAAGCAAGACAAAGAAATAAAAGGAATCTAAATTGGGAAGGAAAAAGTAAAATTGTTGCTATTTGCTGATAATATGATAATATATATTGAACATCACAAAGACACAACTAAAAAACAGATCTAATCTACTGAATTCAGTAAAGTTTAGGATATAAAATCGATACACAGAAATCAGTTGCATTTCTATATACTAACAATAAAACATATGAAAAACAAGAAAGAAAACTATGCAATTCATGACAGCATCTAAAAACAACAAAATACCTAGGAATAAATTTAACCAAGGAAGTGAAAAATCTGTACAATGAAAACTACAAGACTTTGCTAAAAACAAAAATTGAAGACAAAAACAAATGGAAGGATATCCCTTGTTCATGGATTGGAAGAGTTAATATTGTTAAACTGTCCATACTACCCAGAGCTGTCTATAGATTCAACATAATCTCTATCAAAATTACGATGGCATTTTTCACAGAACTAGAAAAAAACAATACTAAAATTTGTATGGAACCGCAAAAGAGCATTAATAGCCAAAACAATCATGAGAAAGAAGAACAAAACTAGAGGCTTCATACTTTCTGATTTCAAATCATACTACAGAGCTATAATAATAAAAACAGTGTGGTACTGGCATAAAAATAGACACATAGACCAATGGAACAGAAGGGGGAACCCAGAAGTAAGCCCCCACATATATTGCCAGGTAACATTTGATGGGGGAGCCAGGAACATCCAATGGACGAAAGATAATATGTTCAAAAATAGTGCTGGGAAAACTGGATGACCACACGCAGAAAAATGAAATTAGACACCTAGCTTACATCATTCAGAAAAATGAACTCAAAGTGAATCAAAGACTTAAACATGGGACCTTAAACTATAAAACCCCAAGAAGAAAACATAGGGAGGAAACTCCTTCACAGTGGTCTGGGCAACGACTTTTTTAATGTGATACCAAAAGAACAAACAATGAAAGAAGAAAATGACAAGTGAGACTACATCAAATTTCTACACTGCAAAAGACCCAAATCGACAAAATGAAAAGGAAACCTACCGAATAGGAGAAAATATTCACAAATCGTATATCAGATACAATTATATATATCAGTAACATCCAAATTTTATAAAGAATTTATAAAACTCAATAACAGAAAAAAATCTGATTAAAAAATAAATAGAGGAACTGAATAGACATTTTTCCATAGAAGACATCCAAATGACCAAGAGATACCTGGAAAGGTGCTTAATATCACTAATCAGAGAAATGCAAGTCAAAACCACGATGATATCACGTTACACTTGTAAGAAAGTCTACCATTAAGAAGACAAGCGATAACAAATGTTGGTAAGGATGTGGAGAAAATGGACTGTGGGTTGATGGCGGGATTGTAAACTGGTTCAGCCACCATGGAAAACACTATTGGTTACCTTCATGGCCATTTATTCTCTACTTAAGAACTTTTCGTATTGGGAACAACATAAAATTTGGTGTCCTCCCTTTTCTTCTGATCAACCTCAGTGCCAGCGCTGAACTTTGGTTGGTTATATAATTATTAGTTTTTTCTTTGTTGCCTTTGAAACCTTAGGTACTCTTGAATATGTTGCATGATTGACCATATTTCACAACTATACTTTGACCTTCTGAAATATAGGGAAATTAATATTATACAATATTAATATTATACAATCTGTCCTATATTCTTTCTTATGCCTGACTTTTGTTAGTTCTTAGCGTAACACTGTCTTCATAGTTTATAACAGATAAATTCTGCTCTGAAGTCACATTTTGACAAGTTGGGTTCTTCAGTTAAATTGATTCAACATGCACTGTCAGTTATTTTATTGCTATATTTCTATTCATTTTTAAGTTGGTGAGAAATTAATCATTTGTAATATTTTTGAGAAAACTTCATAGGAATTATATTCTCTAAATTCTTATATTTGAAAATATCTTCTGTGGCCTTTATGTTTGAAGGAAAGCTTGGAAAAATGTAAGGTTCCTAGAACATGCTTTCTCTGCAGATGTCGTAGACATAGCTGCATTGTGGTAGAGCATTAAATGTTGTTGTGGTGTATTGTGAACCCAAACAGAGCTCTCCGTTTACAGGTCATCTGTTTTTATGCCAATGGTGATTGTTACTTGGATTTCTAGGGACTTCTCTAGTTTACAATCGATAATTCTTTTGATAGTTCTCAATGTTAGTGAATTTGTATCTAACTTTTTTAGACATAGAATAATCTCTCTCTCTATATATGTATATGTATATATATATATACACACACACACAAATACACACAGATGTAAATATTTCTTATTTAAGAATAATTTTCTAGAATTATAACTTTGTTTATTTTGTGTTCCATCTTATTTATGGAAATCAGATAAGTCTATACTGTGTATCTTCTGTCTGCCTTGCATATGATCTGTAATATAACACTACAGGTGAAGATGTAAACCTACTGTTTCCTCTTTGAATAATGTCTTTCTAATATATAACCAATAAAATTAAATCAAGTTAATAGATCAGGTACACATTACACTTTTATTGGTTATGGTGTTTTTGGAAGGGCTGCCTATATTGCACAAATTTCGCTTTATCATACTTTCAAGTAGAAGTCAAAAAATGAAGATAAACTAATTGTAATAAGAATTAAACATAATAAATTAAATGAATACTATAAATATATGCAAAAATGTATAATGTGTGAATAATTATAAAATGTAATCAGTATAATTAATAATAGTAAAATTAAAAATGGCTGTACTTGAAATTTATTTGTGTGTATTTATTTTTTAGAATAGTCCATGGTTTTGTGGATTTTGCCGTGTGGATTAGTCTTACCTGAATAAATACCAAAAGTCCCGGCACACTTGATCTGGCCACCAATTAGATCCTGAATTTTCTAATAGATTTCACTCAATTACTTAATGTAAAATAAAGTCCAGCAATTACAAGATGTTAAAAAACCATTTTCTCTATAAAGAGATTATTTCCATTTTGATCACCAAAAACATTCTTGATGATAATGCTTCATTCTCAATGAAGCCAAAGCAAAATGTAATTTTTAATAAAATGGTTTATGTATGGCCAAAACACACATTAAATAAGTTTTGAATGACCATAAGACACCAATTAAGTCTATAAAAATCTAAAATAAATGTTTTTAATCTTGTTTTTGTAGTAGCCTTAATTTGTCCCTCTAAAGGAAAATAAGACAATCTATGATCTATAATTCTTACTTAAATAGAGAACAATAAAATATTTGCATCATCTTTCTTCATTCAAGTTTTCTACTCAGAAGCTTAACTTAGTTAGCAGAAGCACAGGTAATCTTCACATCGTTCTGCGATTTTTAAAAATTTTTGTTAAAATATTGAAAACTTTTTTTATATTTGGTTATAAATACATAGGGAAATGAGAAAATATAGTAAAGCAAATATCTACTTAGGACACTGAAATTTAAAACATTAGAAACATTAAGGATTAGTGTTTTATTTCTTTGTAAAATATTAATCAAGATTAGTTTGAACAATGCTGGCCTTCCTCTTATCTTATAAGATAGTACCAGGCAATAATCTCTTCAAAGACTTGAGGAATTTTCATACTCCTTTCCAAAAGTTTAGATCAATTTCCACCATTTTATCCTTTGAGTTTTCATATCATGATATATCTTCATGATTTCCTTTAATGTGAAGTTAATTGCCAATGTTACTTCCTCTGGTGTATCTTCATCCTTTTTATCACAACCATTTTTCACATTTAGGTCAACGTATTCACCTTCACTAAGTTCCTCTGAATAATAGTCTTTCCAATGGTGGCAGTGCCAGCATCCCCTAGGTCAGCTATTTCTTGTAGAACTTCATCTACATTCAATTAAATTTCACTTTCAGTATAATCACTTTTCTTCTTCCTTCTTTTGGCTGCATTTTTACCTTTGTTGGCCAATTCTTCTTTCAAGTATCCAATTTTGTAAAATGCCAGGTGGGTTTAGCACTGGGACCAAGAAGGTAAAACAAAAGTATGCTTTGTTATCTGTGTGTGAAAACTGAATAATAAATGCACAATGATCACTCACCAATCAACAACAGACTTTGAAAGAAATGAAGCGATTGGTCACATCATGATGTGCATTTGTTATTTATGCAGTGATTTGTAGGCTAAAGGGGCAAAAAAAACCTTTTTACCTTATGCAATAACTCACAGTTAATATGTACCATGGTAACTGAAATTTGAACCATGTTGTTGGAGGACTGGTGTTATTTAAACTGTGATAATTAAAATTTTTACAATTCTGAACCACACAGAGAAGACTGACTGTGTTTCATGGTGCTTACATGTAACTCATTAGGTGAATAATATAAGAGAGATTAACTCAATCAATCAAGACTGCAATGATATTTGCTAAAGTTCAATCCTTACTAATGTTTTACAAAAACCCTCAACAACAGAATAAAAGAATTTTCTTTACTTGGTAAATGAAATATACAAGAATGGTAATGAATCTATTTATTTGGAAAGGCAAAAGACCCAGAATAGCCCAGTCAGTATTAAAGGAGAAGAACAAAGTCATAGGACTGACACTACCCATCTTCAAGACTTGCTATAAATCTACAGTAATTAAGACAGTGTGGTATTGGCAAAATAATAGACAAATCAATGGAGCAGGATACAGAGCTCAGATACAGACTCATAAATATAGTTAATTGATCTTTGACAAGGGAGAAAAGGTAATACAATGGAGCAAAGATAGCGTTTTCAACAAATGCTGCTGGAACAACTGGATATCTACATGCAAAAAAAATTGACAGATATCTTACACCCTTCATGAAAATTAACTCAAAATTATCATAGACCTAAATGTAAAACCGTAAAATTTCTGGAAATTAACATAGGAGACAATCTAGATGACTGAGTATGGTAATAACTTTTTAGATACAACACCATAGGCAGAAAGAATTAATCGATAAGCTGGACTTCATTAAAATTTAAAACTTATGCTTTGTGAAAGACAATGTCGAGAGAATGAGAAGACAAATCACAGACTGGGATAAAATAGTTGTAAAAGACACATCTAATAGAGAACTATTATCCAAAATATACAAAGAATTCTTAAAATTCAACAATAAGGAAACAGTCTAATTTAAAAGTAGGCAAAAGAACTGAAAAGAAACTTCACCAAAGAAGATATGCAGATGACAAATAAGCATTTGAAAAGATATTAAACATCATATCTCATTAGAAAATTGCAAATTAAAGCAATGAGATGCCACTACACACCTATTAGAATGGCCAAAATTCAGAACACTTGACAACACCACATGAGGGCAAGGATGTGGGGCAACAGGAACATTCACTCACTGCTAATGGAAATGTAAAATGCTATAGCCACTTTAGAAGACAGGTTGACAGTTTCTTACAAAACTAGAGAAACTCTTAACTAAAGGATCCAGCACTTGAACTCTTTAATATTTAGCCAAAGAAGGTGAAAACCATGTCCATGCAAAAAAACTGGACACAGATGTCTAGAGAAGCTTTATTCATAACTGCCAAAACTTGGAAGCAGCCAAGATGTCTTTCAGTAGGTGAGTGGATAAATAAACTATGGTACATCCAGACAATGGAATATTATCAATCCTAAAAAGAAACGAGCTATCAGTACATGAAAATCTGTAATTTAAATGCATATTACTAAGTGAAAGAAGCCAATCTGAAAAGGCTACAAACTGTATGATTTCAACATGAGGGGAGGGAGGGATGAATAGAAAGAGCACAGAGGACTTTTAAGCAGTAAAAGTATTCTGTATGATCCTTTAATGGTGGATAAATGTCATTATGTATTTGCAAAGCTCATGGAATGTCCCACACCAAGAGTGAACCCTCATGTAAACTATAGACATTGAGTGATAATGATGTATCAATGTAGGTGCATTTCTTATAACAAATGTACCACTCTTGTGTGGGATGTCAAGGGTATGTATGTATGTGGAAATGGGGTATATAGGAACTCTCTGTACTTTCCACTCAATTTTCTTGTAATTTTATAATTGCTATAAAAGCAAAGTTCATTATTTGAAAAGAATTTAAATGGTAATAGAGAAACTTCATGTGTTCTTTTGTTTGAAAAAAATAAAAAATGTAACAAATGAAAAATAAAACAAAAAATAAAGCCCACTTTCCCATTGCTGTCTAACACAGTACCAAAATTCCTGACAATGAAGTATAATTACTTTAAGACTTAGGACTGTCATTATTTGTAGACAATATGATCATTTACTTAGAGAAATCAATAGAAAAACTATTTCAACTAATAAGAGATTCATTGAGTTTATCAGATACAAAATCAGCTTGCAAATTCAATAGTATTTCATTACATAATTATCAACTATCAACTATGGTATATAATAAAAAAAGATACTGTTAACAATAGAAAAACTATAAAGTACCTAAGAGTTAACCCAAAAATGAATGTAAAGATATCTAGGAAGAAAGATATTTTAGGAAGAAAACCTTAATACTGTAATAAAATTCATAGAAAATGCTCTAAATAAGCAGAGAGACATTCTAAACACTTAGATAGTATTTATTAATATTATAGAGATGTTAATTCTACTTTAAACAATCTCATAAAAATTCCATTTTTATTTATTTCATTTTATTATTATTATTATTTTTAAAGATTGGCGCCTGAATTAACATCTGTTGCCAATCTCCCCCATTTTTTTTCTTCTTCTCCCCAAAGCCCCCCAGTACATAATTGTATGTTCTAGTTGTAGTTCCTTCTGGTTGTGCTATGTGGGACGCCTCCTCAGCATGGCCTGATGAATGGTGCCATGTCCATGCCCAGGATCCCAACTGGTGAAATCCCAGGCTGCCGACATGGAGCTCACGAAGTTAAACACTCAGCCATGGGTCAGATCCTCATTTTTATTTCTTAAGGGTACCTACATACACATTTTAGAATGTTAAAGAAGAATAGAGGTCCAGATACTAGTCAGTTAATCTTAGAAGAATAAGTAAAAGAATAAATAGAAGGGAGATGACTTTCCTGACTACATACAACAAAACAGATAAATAGATGAATAGAACAAATAAGTAGCCAGCTATGAAATAGGCCAACATATGCAAAAATGTATGATATGTGGTAAAGATGATAAAAGTTATTGGTAAAAGAACAAGTCATTTAGTAAGTTGTATTGGAAAAAGTGGAAGGAATTAAAAACTCCTATCTAATAGCAAGTACAGAGGAGAATCATAAAGGTAGTAGCAATAGAAATCTAAATATAATTATAGCACTAATTTTTCAAAGTAGGATATTTTTGAGAAATAAAGACAAAGAAGGGCTTCTTACAATTTTAAAAGACAACCTTGGAAAAAAGTCATTGATAATACATAAAACTGAACATCTTCAAAAAATGACATTATAGACAAAATTTACAGAACTAGCATACATTGTGGGAAAATATTTGCAATTTCTAAAACTAGCAATTATTTGTAGAAAACACAAGGGATTTCTGCAAACCAAATAAGCATAAAATAATAATTTCCACTAGAACTCTATGGACAAATATTATACACAAACTGCTAGTTATGGAAGAGAGAATCCAAAAGGCTAACAGGAATATGAAGAGATGTTCCAAACTATCAGTAATCAGAGTAAAGCAAATTAAAACAATGAGATATTTTATACCTATTAAATTGGCAAAAGATCGAAAGTTGGATTATTCCAAGTACTAGTAGGGATGTGGGTGGAAACACTTGCATATTGCTGATGAGAATGTAGTGGATGCAGCTATTCTGGAGAGTATCTGTTAGTATTTGGTCAAATTAAGTATTCTTATATATTATGAGCTAATAATGCTAATACTGGTTTATATCTCCAAGAAATTCTCCCATAGATAAATAAAAGAATGTACATTAAAAAGACTATTTATCACAGCATTCTTTCTGTGGAGTGATGAGGAGTAGGTGACAGGCTGGGTTTCTATAACTGGGTTGGTGGATAAGCATATGTGATATGCGCATGTCACAGATGACTATGTGATAGTTAGAAGTTAACAATGAGATTCACATAGCAACCCACATGGATCTTTAAATTGTAGTGTTGGGTAAAAAAAAAAGAAGAATAGGATCATACATTCATATACATATAATACATAAACATCATATATAAACTTATGTAAATTAAAAATACATGAATATAAGGCAATATATATTTTAAAAAAACACACGCTAGCAAATATGCTGATCTGAATGATTGTTTATGGATAAAACAAGCAAGGAGCCTAGTACAGAGAAATATCATAAATTCAGAAAAATAACTAACAACATTCTGCACCCAAACAATTCTACTTTACTAACTTATACAATAATTGCTGTACATATTTAATACCTAAGTCAAAGAGGTTTTTGTATTTATACTATTGAAAATCAAACTAGTTTAAAATAAGGCTATTATCTGTTGCAGACTTTTAAAAAGTTGATTGAAGTCTAAGTAGGAGCACAACATTTCTTGTTTCATGTTTTCTCATGAACTGCCTTAGTTATAACAGTTTCTGCTAAACCTAAATTATTCTGGAAGACACAATTAAATTTTCTACTAACATTGACAGGACAATTAGGGCTGAACTCATCGAAGTTCAGAAGTTGAGAAAACTAAAACCAACAGCCAATAGCTTAGTAGAGAAACTTATACCAGTTCTTCTAACACTTCTATACATTCAGTTGAAAAACCCAACAAGTGAGGATATATTGTTTTAGAATCTCAGCTCTATAAATAAATAGTTATTTCTTGCTTCCCACTGGTCTCAGTCAAATACTGTTTTATCTTTAGTACCACCTGAGGCTACGTATTTTACAGTTCTGCTTTCTTTAACTGCCTCTTTATATAGTCAAAATAAACAGTTGTGCTTCAGGAGTTCCTTGTGGGATCATCCTAAATTTCCCAACTTCTAAAACAGGATGCCAAGGATGTTAAATTTTCCTGGGATTACATTTAAATTCAATATATGAATGAACTTTGAGAAATCCTAAAAGTGAGATGCTCTTTAAAACATATTTATTAGGGTCAGCCCAGTAGCATAGTGGCTAAGTTCACATGCTTCATTTTGGTGGTCCGGGGTTTGCACGTACAGATCCTGAGTGTGGATCTAGGACCACTCATCAAACCACGCTGTGGTGGCATCCCACATAAAATAGAGGAAGTTTGGCACAGATGTTAACTCAGTGACGATGTTCCTCAAGCAAAAAGAGGAAGATTAGCAACAGATGATAGCTCAAGGCCAATCTTCCTAACAAAAATAAATAAATAAATAAAAATTAAACATATTTATCTATTAATGTGGTCAAGTCTAATTCATGTTTATTGGAACAGTTAGAGACCAGTAGCTTACCACAGTCTTCTTCTTGACTCAGAGACAAAAACATATCCATCTTGCAATAGTAGGGATAACTAAACAAATTTTTCAGCAAGTAGGTTTCCTCCTATTTATTTTCTCTCTCACACATTTCTGTTTATCATTACAGTACTTCAAGTCTAGCTACAAATTTTTCATTGCCTGAAAAAGAAGAAACTTACATCTGCATAGCCTTGATCTGAGAACCCTTCATGTTCCTAACATGTTTATTAGAAATGGCTATAGAAAATCTAGATTTAATCTTGATCGTTAGTGAATTTATATTACAGAAAATTTTGTGTTGAAATTCTTCATAAGGAGAGTGTAGTTGCTCCCTACTTTCACTTAAGATTTAGAAACCTGGAAAGAGGGTTGATCTCACCCATAAAAACAAGCAAAAAATGATGGCTAGATAATCTTCAAAATCTAATGTCCTACATAAGATGTGCAGCTTTCAGCTAAAACCTATGAGACATATAAAAAACCAAGAAAACACACATAAGCATGCACCATCAAAAGAGAAATCCATAGAATCGATCTCAGATATAACACAATATTGAACCATCATCTGGCGAAAATAACATAATTGTGATTAACGTATTAAAGACTCTAGTGGAAAAGATAAATGATATGTATAATAGGATGAATACTTTCAGCAGAGAGATGGAAACTGTAGAGAAATAGAATAGTTACAAAAGAGAAGCGGAGTAACGGAAATGGGGACTGCTTTTACTGGGCTCATCAGTGGACTCCACACAGCAAACACGAGAATCGTCAACAGGAACAAAAGTCAATGGAAATCACCAGTTTGAAACATAGAGAGAAAAAAAGGTTAACAAAGATCATCAAAAGGCTGTGAAACTTACTATTTTCTTCTTTCTGCACAAGCCAAACTAATGAAGTGAGTCATGTATATACTCTATGATTTTCAACCTGAGGGTGAATCACCTATAATGCTTTTGAAAATCATAGAATTCCAAGCCCCATTCCAGATCACTGCACCAGAAAAATCTGAGAATGGTGCTCAGTACTCAGCCGTAAAAAAAGACAAAATTGTGCCACTTACAACAATGTTCATGGATCTTGAGGGTATTATGGTAAGCAAAATAAGCCAGACAGAGAAAGACAAATGCCACATAATTTCACTCGCATGTGGAATACAAACAAACGGTTGGATAAGGAGAACAGATTGCTGGTTACCAGAGGGGAAGTGGTAGGGGGAGGGCAAAAGGGGTAAAGGGGCACATATGTATGATGATGGATAAAAACTAGACTATAATGGTGAGCACAATGCAGTCTATATAGAAACTAATATATACTAATGCACACCCTAAATTTACACAGTGTTATAGACCAATATGAACTCAAAAAATAATTTTAAGTAAATCAGAAAATAGTATTAGGGACTGAATTTGGTCCTCCCCCAAATTTTTATGTTGAAGCTCTAACCCCCAAAGTGACTGTTTTTGGAGATAAGGCCATTAAGGAGATAATCAAGGTTAAATGAGGCCATAAGGGTAGGGCCCTAATCTGATAGGATTGACGTCTTTATAAAAAGAAGATACCCAAGAGATCTCTTTCTTTGTCTGTGTATGTACCCAGAGGAAAATCCACATGAAGACCCAGCGAGAAAGTGGCCATCTACAAGCCCAGAAGAGAGGTCTCATATGAAGTTAAGCCTGCTGACACCTTGATCTTAGACTTCCAGCATCCAGAACTGTGAGAAAATAAATATCTGGTATTTAAGCCAAAAAGAAAGAAAGAAAAAAGGCTGTGAAGCAACATAAGATATTCTTATGTGTGACTGAAATGCCAGAAGGAGAATAGAGATAGAAGAGACAGAAAAATATTTGAAAAATTAATGGCTAAGAACTTTCCAAATTAATAATAAACACCAAACCATAGTTTCAAGGAACTCAAAAATGCCAAGCAGAATGAGTACAAAACCAACTAACCAACAAAATACCTCATTCCTAGACATGTATTCAAACTCCTGCAAATAAAAAAACATGGAGAAAATACTAATGACAGGTAGACAAGAAAAAGTGCAATTTTATATGGAGGAACAAAGGTAAATAATTACCGCTGATTTCTTTCCAGAAACATGCAAGCTAGAAGACAGTGAAGGAACATTGTGAAGTATGGAAAGGAACATACTATCAACCCAGCTTTCCATACCAATGAGAATATCATTCAAAATTGAAGAAAAGAAGGGCTTGGCCCTGTAGCCAAGTGGTTAAAGTTCCACATATTCTGCTTCAGCGCCCTGGGTTCACAAGTTCAGATCCCAGGTGTGGGCCTACTCCACTCATCAGCCGTGCTGTGGAGGCATTCCGCATACAAAATAGAGGAAGATTGTCACAGACGTTAGCTCAATGTGAATCTTTCTCACGCACACACACAAAAATGAAGACGAGATAAAAACTCTTTTTCTCCCAGATAAAAACTGAGAGAATCCATTGCCTGTTAACCTGTACCAAAATATATATTAAAGGAAGTCCTTGATGAAAATGTAATATAATACTAGACAGATACTTAGAACTACACAAAAAAATGAGGAGTACTGGAAAAATGGTAAACAGAGGAAATAAAATGTATTTTTATTTTAATTATTCTAAGGAGATATTTATTATGCTAAGCCATTGAAAAGACTATGCAGAAAGAAATATATGGATGCTAAAGGAAGTCTGATCTTTATGTCAAGCAAGCAGCCCTTACTCATATGTCTTCCAGCATGATAACCCAGGAGACCAAATTTTGGAAAGTTTCTAATATGCCTTTAGAGATTTCAAGTGATAAGTTCTAGAATCAGAAAAAGATGTTGGGAAAAATCTGTTTTCCGATTACATAAATATAATTTTTGGCACTTTCAAGATGGACACAATGGTGCTGGAGGAGTTTGAAGGTAACTTGCAAAAATCTTATATGATTGTTTGATATTAGGAGAACAAATTGGCCATTCCATTCAATCAACATTGTGCATGAATCTTATCTAAATTATTGATGAAATTTTTGGTCCATGCCTCCTGCTAATTTTGGTAAAACTATAAAGTTGAGACATTGACAGTTCCCAAACCTCACTTTTCCCTTGAATATCCCCTCATGGTTACAGGTAACACCCTTGCCAATGTTGCATAATTCACAGGATGGATTGAAGCTTTTCCGTGTTGAAAAGTTATGGCTCTGGCAGTAGTGTGGAATTCCAACTTATCTCTGAAGCTGAAGAAACATTCATTTTCATGCAGTTATCATTAAACAGCTTTATAAATAATTGCCACTTATTGAGAAGATTCATTGTATCATCCCTAATATTCAGGATAGGTAGAATAAATCAATGGAATTCTAAAACTAACATTAGCGAAGCCCTCAGAGATCCTCAAAATCATATTGCTTAAGATATTTTCATTTACTTTAATAACAATGAATTCAACTCACGTAGGGGAATGTCAGCTCTCTCCTTAGAAACAGGCCATACCATGAATCTGTAAACATCGACTTTACTTCTAGACTCTATCTTATTTTAATGAGAGATGGCCAGATACTACAAGATTCATACAACACATGCAGTCTTATCATCAGCACCCATGGGCAGCCTTTCTTTAACTTCCCTCCAGCAACCCTTGCCTGTCCTAAAAACTGAGTACTGGGTCTTTTGAAAGAGATATCAGAGACATACAGCCCCTGAATTCCAAATAGGTTGGACCTTATTGAGTAATGGCAATAATCAGCAATTAGATGTATACATTTTCTGAAGAGAAAATAATAGGTCTCCCTAAATTTTCAATGGTAATAAATTGCAGTAGATGTTTTAGGCAGTTAGGCTGCACTCTCCCTCGCATATTCTTCAATAGTCTAAACTTATGCCATCAGTTTATTCTTAGTAACTTTTTACATAAAAATGAACTAACATATTCTGTTTTATATTTAAGGTACTTTTTTTGACCTTTCAATTTTTAAAAGTATTTCCTATTAATGTCCTTACCAACTCAGACTTTTTGACAGATGAAGGTTTGTATCACGTCAAGGATAGTCCCTCTGTGAAATAGTAATCAGATAGTATTTGGTCTAAAAATCTATTAAATTGAGATTCTTTCCATAGGTAGTCAGAAATTCAGCATAGAAATTTTTCTTTTTCCTGGATACTCTGGGCTTGAATTATATGTGGTCATGTTCTATTGGAAAAGTGACCCACTGAGTTACTAATTAACTTTGGATGCTAGAGGTCTTAGAACCAACTAGTATTGTTTTCAAAAATGTGTGAAATTGACCTTAGGTTAAAAATGTAAGCAGAAGTGAAAGATTTCTAATAAGTAATCTTATTGTCTGTTCTCCCTTGGAGTACAATAGCATCCTCTCATCATCTATTTTAATCCAATAAAAGCTATTTAAATAGCATGCCACCAGCTCCTTTATCACCATCCTACCATTCAAATAACCAACAGAGTATCTGTGAAATTAAGTCTTACCTGGAAAATACATCCAACAAATATTTTGGAAATCCTGGTACTGTTACCAATTATTATAGTGGTCAAGAAGGCGCATGTCTCCAAAATACTTGAGAGGAGTCAAAAGGACATAAATGGGCTTAAATATATGGGGAAATTAGTGTCTTGAATAAGACAATGGAATTATCACTTAAATTAGGTTTTATCTGAGCAGATAGGGTGTCCTTGTGACAATACATAGTCAAAAAATCTTTCCCCACTGGTAGAGAGAGCCACTGTGTTCCCACCTCCAATGAATCCCCTGTCCATATTAAAGAAACATGCTTTCTGGACTTTTTCCTATTGTGCGCATCTGTCAGCCAAGTCACTCGCATTTTTGTGACAGCAGTATATGCAAATGATATGAAAACCAATGTAATAGTGCACCATTAAATCAAACAGTACTTCATTAATTGTAATAATTTCTTCCTATACTTTTTAATGCAAGTATTTATTCAGCAACATTCTTTCTAGATATACTTTTTGCATTTATATAATATATTATAGTTTAGCTATTCATTTGTGCATGCCACATACTGTTCTTATTAACAGTTAAAACTTACTATTTTCTTATCTACCTACTATTAATAAAACGTTTCCTGAACACTTTTAGTTATGTAAATGTAGACTTCTCAATTTCTTTCAAGAACTAGAAAAAAATAACTATTTTGTGCTGTTTCTTTAAAATTATATTTTTAAATATTTTTCAAAGATGAATATTTATGTTGACCTTTAATCATAACTCTACACATATACCAGTGGGGAAGGTAAAGAGGTAAATGGCATAAAGTAACGCAACAAGTAATACAGGTAACTCCATAGTACCATGTCCACATGCCCATACACCACAGGCAAAGAAACAGAGGACCTCTGTAAATTAAACAAATCAGAAGCAATATTGCTACACTCATTCAACAGGACAGAAATAACTCAAAATAATGTTACAATGTGGTTTCCAGAGAAACTCTTTAAAGTACACAAACTAAATCATACTCTTAGTTTGGGCATGGTCTATAACAGTGCCATTGATTAGAAATGTAATGAGGGCTACATATGTCATTTTAAAATTTTTAGTAAGCACATTTTTGAAGGTAGAAACAGGTAAATTAATGATCCATTTTATTAAACCCAATATATCTAAAAGATGATTATTTCAATATATAATCAATATAAAATTACTGAAATATTCTATATTCTTTTCTTCACTCTACGTCGTGGGAAGCTACTGATATTTATTTTACATACACATCACATCTCAATTTGGATGATAAATTTTTAAGGATGGTTCAAGATGGTGGCATAGGTAAACTTTGAACTCACCTCCTCCCACTGACACAACAAATTTAAAACTACCCTTGGAACAATTATCTGTAAGAGAGAACTGAAAACTGGATAAAAAGAACCCCCAAAACAAGGGATGGTGCTGACTGAGGTAAAAGAGGAAGAAATTCCTTTCTGGAGAGAAAAAAGTCACCTCTGAACTGCAACACTTCATTGCAGGCCCAGAGTAACCTTAAGGTGTGAAGCCTTCACTGGAGGAGTGGGAGATCTGAGCAGGGGAGCATTACCACAATAGGCAGCTTTTGTACTCAGCACAACAGAGATAAGTGTCACAATGTCTGGCTTTGCTGCCTATTAACTACAATGGGGAATACCCCAGAAGAGCTATGAGACATAAGGGAAAAACTCTACTCTTAAAGGCCCCATGCATAAAATTCACCAGTTTCAGAAAGCAACCTAAAACCCCCAGAAAGAAAGGGGCACCATCATTTGGTCAAAAGAGACTCCCTTGATAGGTTCCATGTGCATCTAAATGAGAGGTGAGACCTCCTGAGAGACTGAGACATGGGTGGCAGCTATTATTGTAACATAGTACTGGCATGCTAACATAGATGCTGGCAAACACAAGTGGAGTCTTCCTCTGGCCCAGTAGCACAGGGGTCTGCCCCACCCACTAGAGCACTGAGTTAATCCAGCTCAATCAGGGCAGGCAGCCTGCCCTAGGGATGGAGCACAGCCAACAGCAAGCCCTCTGGCAACTTGTGGGACCACATAGGAAGGGAGCCTGGAAACTCTGCAGCCAAGCAAATGGGTCCACTTTTGCAGGGCAAGGTGTGAGCAAGGGGTAGGCCTGTGTTTGTGGAGTGTGTGGGGCTTCTGCAGTGGGTTGGGGCACACACAGGGCAGGACTGTGTTGATGGGGTGTGTGGCCCCGTGAATAGTGAAGGTTATCGCCTACAGCATGCTTGTGCTTCTCAAATAGTCACAAAGGGGAATGGTCACAGCTTTAAAAGACTGAAACCATTGGGTTCTCCCATGCCTGGGACTGGCACCACTCAGCTGCAATCCTGAGAGAGCCAACAACAGCCTTGTAGGCTGGAAGCCTACAGCAATTGTAAGCCCCTGAGCCTAGCAACCAGCCATGCTGGTGGCCTACTCACTTAGAAAAACTGCAATAGGAATGTGCTATTAAGCCTTGAAGCCAGCTGTTCTGGGGCTCAACATGTCTGACAAAGTGACCAAAGGGTCCATAGAAGCCACATGCAGTGGAGTATTACACCTGCCAGCCAGGGGAACAGCCTAGAATCCCCAGGCACCTGTAGCATGACCAACCCTGCCACAACAGAAGGACACATGTAGCTCACACAGGGAACACTCCTGGAACATTTGAAATTGGTGACAAAAGGGAAGCACACTGCTGGTCCTCATAAAGTATCTCTTACATAAGTCCACCTCTCCAAGATTTGGAGATGTAGCTGACCTACCTAATATATAGATATAAGCACAGAGAAAGAGGCAAAATGAGGAGACAAAGGAATGCATTCCAAGTAAGGGAACAGGACAAAACCCAAGAAAAAGAACTAAATGAAACAGAGTTAAACGATCTCCCTGTAAAAGAGTACAAACTAAGAGTCATAAGGATGCTCACTGATCTTGGGAGAAGAATCGATGAATGCAGTGAGAACTTCAACAAAGAATTGGAAAATATAAAAAAAAGAACCAATAAGAAGTGAAGAACACAGTACTGGAAATGAAAAATACGCTAGAGGGACTTGAAAGCAGACTAGATGATAGAGAAGAACAGATCAGTCAGCTGGATGAAAGACAAGAGGAAATCACCCAAGTGAAACAGAAAAAAGAAAAAGAATAAGGACAGTCTAAAGGACCTCTGGGAAAACATGAAGTGCACTAGCATCCTTATTATAGGTGTCTCATAAAGAGAAGACAGAGACAAAGGGGAAAAGAATATTTGAAGAAATAATAGCTGAAAACTTTCCTAAGCTAAGGAAGGAAACAGATGTCCAAGTACAGGAAGCACAGAGAGCACCAAACAAGATAATCCCAAAGAAGCCCACACCAAGACACGTTATAATTAAAATGTCAAGAATTAAAGATAAAGAAACAATCCTAAAAGCTGCAAAAGAAAGGCAACTAGTTACATGCAAAAGAAACCCCATAAGGCTATCAGTTTACTTCTCAGCAGAAACCTTACAGGCTAGAAGGGAGTGGCATGATATATTTAAAGTGCTGAAAGGAAAAAACCTACAGCCACGAAAACTCCACCCAGCAAGGTTATCATTAAGAATGGAAGGAGAAAAAAAGAGTTTCCCAGACAAGCAAAAAGTAAAGGAGTTTTTCGCCAAGAATCTAGCCTCACAAGAAATGCTAAAGGGACTTATTTAAGTGAAAAAAGACCCCAAATATAAATGAGAAAATTATCAAAAGAAAAAAAGCAATAAAATCACTGATAAAGGCAAATATATACCATAAAATTAGCAGATTAATCACATATGAAGCTAACATGATCAAATGACAAAAGTACTAAAACTACTTATTTCCATGACAATAGGGTAACAGATACAAATGCACAAAAAAGGAGGTTAGATATGATATTGAAAACATAAAATGTGGGAGGAGGGTAGTAAAAGAGTAGACCTTTTAGCAAGAGGTCAAACTAAAGAGATCATCAACTTAATATAGATTGCTATATACATAGGTTATTAAATATGAACCTCATAGTAATCACAAACTAGAAACCTGTGATAAATACACAAAAAATTAAGAGAAAGGAAACCAAACATAACACAAAAGAAACTCATCAAACCATAAGGGAAGAGAGCAAGAGAAGAAGAAAGCAACAGAGAAGAACTATTGAAACACCCAGAAAAAAACTAACAAAATAACAAGAAGTACATTCTTGTCAATAGCTACTTCATATACCATGATCAAGTGAGATTTATTCCAGGGATTCAGGGATGGTTCAACATTCACAAATCAATCAATGTGATACAGCACATTAACAAAATGAAAATTAAAAATCACATGATAATCCCAATAGATGCAGAGACAGCATTTGAAAAGGTACAGCATCCATTTATGATAAAAACTCTGAATAAAATGAGTATAGAAGGAAAGTGCTTCAACATAATAAAGCCCATATATGACATACCAGCAGCTAGCATCATTCTCAATGGAAAAAGTTGAAAGCTATCCCTCTAAGAACAGGAACCAGACAAGGATGCCCACTTTCACCACTCTTATTTAACATAGTATTGGAAGTCCTAGCCAGAGAAATCAGGCAAGAAAAAGAAATAAAAGGGATCTAATTGTAAAGGAAGTGAAATTGTCACTATTTGCAGATGACATGATTTTATATAGAGAAAACCCTAAAAATCCACTAAAAAGCTTTTAGGAATAATAAATGAATACAGTAAAGTTGCAGGATATAAAATTAACATACAAAAATCAGTTGTGTTTCTATACACTAGCAATGAAGTAGCAGCAAGAGAAATTAAGAGTACAATCCCATTTACAATTGCAACAACAACAAAAAATACCTAGGAATAAACTTCACCAAAGAGGTGAAAGACCTATACACTGGAAACTATAAAACATTGTTGAAAGAAATTGAAGAAGACGGAAAGAAGTGGAAAGATATTCTGTGCTCTTGGACTGGAAGAATTAACATAGTTAAAATGTCCATACTTGCTAAAGCAATCTACAGATTCAATGCAATCCTCATCACAGTTCCAAAGACAATTATTCACAGAAATAGAACAAAAACTTCTAAAATTTATATGGAACAACAAAAGACCCCAAATAGCAAAAGGAATCCTGAGAAAAAAGAACACTAGAGATTTCACACTCCCTGATTTCAAAATATACTACAAAGCTATAATAATCAAAACAGCATGACACTGGTACAAAAACAGACACACAGGTCAACAGAACAGAATCGAGAGCCCAGAAATAAACCCACACAACTATGGACAGATAATTTTCGACAAGGTAGCCAGGAACATACAATGAAGAAAGGAAAATCTCTTCAATAAATTTGGTTGGGAAAACTGAACAGCCACATGCAGAAGAAAGAAAGTAGACCATTATTTTACACCATATACAAAAATTAACTCAAAATGAATGAAAGACTTGAATGTAAGACCAGAAACCATGGAACTTCTAGAGGAAAACTTAGGCAGTACACTCTTTGGCATCAGGCTTAGCTGCGTACTTTTAAGTACCATATCTGGCCAGACAAGAGAAGCAATAGAAAAAATAAATAAATGAGACTACATCAAATTAAAAAGCTTCTGCACTGCAAAGGAAAACATCAACCAAATGAAAAGAAAATCTAAAACTTGGGAGAAGATATTTGCAAACTATATATCTTATAAGGAGTTAATATCTAAAATATATAAAGAGCATGTAAATTTCAACAACAAAAAAACTAACAACTCAACAAAAAAAATGAGCAAAATATCTCAACAGACATTTCTCCGAAGAAGATATACAGCTGGCCAACAGGCACTTGAAATGATGTTCAACATCGTTAATTATCAGGGAAATGTAAATCAAAACTACAATGAGATATCACCTCATACTCATCAGAATGCTTATAACTAACAAGACAGGAAATGACAAGGGTTGGAGATGATGTGGAGAAAAGGGAAACCTCATACACTGCTGGTGGGAGTGCAAACTGGTGCAGCCACTATGGAAAACAGTATGGAAAGTCCCCAAAAAGTTAAGAATAGAACTACCACATGATCCAGCTATTCCACTGCTGGGTATTCATTCAAATAACATGAAAACATGAATCCATAAGATAGATGCACCCCTATGTTCATTGCAGCATTATTCACAATAGTCAAGACTTAAAAGCAACCTAGGTGCCCATCAAAGGATGAATGGATAAAGAAGGTGGGTATGTACGTACATTGGAATACTACTCAGCCATAAAAAACAGTGAAATATGGCCATTTGTGACAACATGGATAGACTTTGAGGGTATTATGCTAAGTGAAACATGTCAGAGGGAGAAAGTCAAATACTGTATGATCTCAATCATAAACAGAACATAAAGACAACAACCTCATAGAGACAAAGATTGGATTGATGGTTAGCAGAGGGGAAGGGGGAAAAAAGGAGGGCAAAATGGGTTATTAGGCACATCTCTGTGGTGATAGATTATAGTTAGTCTTTGGGTGGTGAATACGATGTAATCTACACAGAAATGGAAATATAATTATGTACACTCAAAATTTATGTTATGTTGTAAACCAAAGTTACTGCAATGAAAAAATTAAAAATCACACACAAAAAAAGATGGTCATTTTTACTGGGAATATTTGATGTGTATATATATTTGATAAAATTTATCATAGTACAAATAGATTTATACACCCAAGTTGTTCAAAACATAGTGTTAATGCCTGATTCAAGTATCAAAAATTATTTTTTTAGCTTTCACACTCACATTGATGAAACTGGTTTGTCTTTTTTTAAGAGAATGGGTTTGACTTTGAAGCAAAAGCATATCAGTTTTGAAACTACATTTCTGACATTCTTGTGACAATGCAATATTATAAACATTGAATTCAAAGTATCATTAACATTAAATGTATAAATTGAATCAAAACTCTAAATATATCAATACCAAAAATTGACTTAATGCTGCCAATTATACAATTGCATCAATTAACAATTAAATTAAAATCTGCATTATTAATCCATATCAGAAAAATGTGTAACATCATTATGATTGATTTATATTATGAAAAATTTCATTTCAATCTATTTATATGTCTTGAATAGACCTTTCCTCTCTTTGGATTTCATTTGTATGCAATGTACAATTGGTGAGAAAACAAATCACACTCACATTTTTGTCTTGATTGTTGAATATTTGGCAAGCATTCCATTGTTTCAAGGAAGTCTTGATTTGGAGTTAACAGAACAGCAAGTCTTTAAGAAACTCTTCCAGGACTCAAGCAATGAGCACTGACAAAGAACACAAGATAATTAAATTCATTGTCTTCCATTTCTCTAAACAGTTCCATAAATTGGTGATGATTCATCACATTTGCATATACACACTGGAAGTTTTTAACAACTATGTCCATGACACTTTTCTAAGCATCTGCTTCAGAAAACTGAGCACAAATATATTCAGTATGTTTCATATAGTGAAATAAAACTAGAAGAGGAACATTAGTCTCTTGTTTTGAAATTCCAATAAATCCTAATTCTTGTCCTAACAGAAAGAGTACCATCTGTCATGATAGAAACTAATTTTGTTTTATTTAGCTGAAATTCTTCCTTGACAGATAAAATGTACAAAAGTTACTATGCCACAAATTTTATATTTCAGACTGAAAATTTATAATATTTTTTTGTAAATTTGGAAATCTTGAGACAACTCAAGATATTAATTGGGCAGTGTGTATTTTATTGCACAGTTAATATAAAGATAGAAAGGCACTTGCAATTTTTTGAATTTTGAACCAACTGAGTTTCAGTATTAGAAAAGTCCCATATTCTGCAGTCGATTGTTTGGTAGCCAACTGAAGATCTTTAACTATTTGTGAAAAATGTCTTTTTAGTCTGTTCATCATCATTTCTAACAAAATTTCAATAATAAATTTTATTATTTCTCTATCTAAAAATGGCTTCATTTTTGTGCAAGAATAAAAGCAGGTCAAAAGCACAACCTCAGATTCTGTTAAAAATTGTTTACAAGATTTTTCCAGGTAACAAATTCCTTTGTTTTTGATTGTGGAGGGAAAAACATTAAATTCACTATGCATTAGTTGAAAGTATTTCTTAATATTTATTTTATTACTTTAGAATTTTTACATAACAAATAGCTTAATTGTTTTTCTCTGCTGCAAGTTAGCAGCATTCTTTCTCTTTACTTTTTACATTCTTTACTCTTCTTATTGTAGTATTAGTTTCCACATCTTCACACAATTCCACATCAGTTGTCTGCCTTCATTTTAAATTCTTAAAAATCCATACTTATTTCTAAACCTAAAAATTATCAACATATAAGTATTAATTACCAATTACAATTTGCATAGACATCATTATTATTGCTATTTGCATGAAACATTCAAATAAATATATCATGATCTTATATTTGTACCTAGAAAAAACTATTCCAACTGAATAAATCCAATGACAAGAACTAAATCAGTGATATGCTTATTTTTAGCACTAGAAATGACATCTACTCCGAAAACTTGCACTGCAACACAACATCTCAGGCAAATCACCAGCTAATATGAAACAACCTCCTACTAAAAGAATAAAATTGAGTTTAAAGGAAAAATATTTTATACTGCCTCAATGAACAGTTTAAAGGAAAATTATTCCACACTACTAAAATTAAATAAAATATAACATTCAGTTCTTCTGTACATTAGCTGTATTTCAAGTGTCCCATGCTAACCTCTGTGGGATGGTCAGTATGTATCGTCTTTGCACTTACATACTCAGACAAACACAGAAACTCATTCAACAGACAAGGAAGGAGATTTCTGATGTGGTCTTTGACCAAAGACATGAATATAGTTAACTAAAAAACATGATAAGTATCGTTAGCTTCCAGAGATGATTTTAAATACTAAAATAGGGCAGATCCAACAGAGAATTTTTTTGATAACTAGAATAGAATACAAGTTTCTTAAAAAAATAAATCCAAGAAAGGAAAAGAAGAAAATACACTAAAGCTTTTAACAGGAAACGGTATTAAATTTTCTTCAAACAGTGCTATGACTTGTTCTTATAGCCCATAGCTGTATATTTTATATACTCAACTT
The DNA here is from genome assembly GCF_021613505.1 of Equus quagga. Classification (NCBI taxonomy): domain Eukaryota; kingdom Metazoa; phylum Chordata; class Mammalia; order Perissodactyla; family Equidae; genus Equus; species Equus quagga. Next base: position 612,922 of record NW_025799850.1, read on the forward strand.
ACCTTCAATATTTTATTTTGAAAATATTTCAGACCTGAAGAAAAGTTGCAAAAATAGCACTATGCCTACTTACCTTTCCCAAATTCCCCAATGCTACCATTTTACATTTCCACTTTCTTTATTCTTCACTCTCTCTGTACATACATACACATTGTTTTCCCAAAATATTTGTAAGTTACAATCATATTGCCCATTTACCTCCAAATATTTCAAAGTATATTTTCTTAATTATTTTACACAAGCAGCATTTTCCGATTTTGATAGCTGTATTATCAATGACATAATATTATTATCTAATTTATAGATTGCATGCAAATTTCACCAATTGTCCCACTAATTCTCTTCATTGCAAAAGGGAAAATAAATGATTTTCAGGACTAGGATGTAACTCAGGATCCAAGATGGCAGTTATTTCATTGCTTTCGTCTCCTAATTTTTAATCTGGAATGGCTTTTCAGTCGTTGACTTATTTTTACAAGGTTGAATATATCTTAAATTTAACAATGAGCTATAATCTATAATTATCTTTTAGCCACTTGTTTTCCCCCCACAAGGAAAATGGACTCTGAGTTATAAGTGTATGCATGGTCAAAGCCCAACACTGAGTTTCAACTCCATTGTTCTTTAAATTTATTTTTATCAACACTAATCACCAACAGCAAAATTTCCAATGGAAAGTGCACTCAGAATTGAGTTCTTCTTGCCAGGAAAGTGCTTAATCACTGATGTTCCTCCTTGGACATATATATATACAGCTTAGGCCAGGTAAGTACCCCTGTCTTTAGTTACTCATGTCTTTTTTCGCTTAAGGAAAAGTATAAACAATACTTTTTGATCAGGGTCACAGATAACACATTTCGAGTTAGGATAGGAGTATGATAAGGATAGTCACAACTCTTACTCTCAGACTGTAACTTCTTTTAAGTAGTTCAGTGGAGTCGAAGAAGAAATGGCAAAGGTAGCTTTATATAGCACTTGAAACCTTGGTAAAACCTCAAGATCTTTCTAAACAAAGTCAGTGATCTCTTTGGGAAGAATCCTGCACAGTGTTAAAATAAAAACTAAACCAAGGTGACTTGATACCCCACAAAGGCCTGAAGGACAAAAGAAAAGGCAGTGTGCCAGGAACACAACACACCGAAAACTCAGTCACCCAGTAGCAAAGTAAGCCACCCAAGGTCAATTCCCTCTTTGCTTAGAAACTAGACTTCTTAACTAACCTAGATTATTTCCTTCTATTAAATCTAAATCATGTATGTAAATTTCTCAGAGATGAGAACCTGTGGAGAAGAGAAATAGATGGTTTTGAAGGAATATGGATTTGAGATACCTGAACGGTGGCCCCTAACTTGTCTTTGAGGGAGACAAAGAAGGTGTGCTGATGCCAGTAATACCTGAGGGGGAGTTAGAGGAGGAAGACGAATCAGGAAAGTAGAGCGAGGGAGGAATGTTTTGGAGTATCATGGGGAATTGTGAGAGAAAACACGACAGATTTGGGAAACTGTTTTGTTTCCACTACACCTGAAGCAAAGAGTTTTATGTAGAGAGGAGAGGTAGAGGCATGGTAACAGATAAGGGTGTATGATTAGGCTGGGGTCAAATCTTAGTTGATAGTCTTTGTCCTGTGGGATTTCACATAGAGGACTATAAAGATCTATGAATGGTTCAAGCAGTGGAATGAATTAATGCCTAAATCAGATTTATATTTTAGAGTAATCTCTTAGCCACCGGTGGGAAATATTAATGGACTAGGGAAGAATAAACGAGAAAGGGTGGGGACTGGAGGAGGAAGTTGTTTAAGAAGTTACTGAGAAAGATAAAGAGAGAGAGAATGAGAAACAGAGCTATGGTAAAAATAAAGGACCAAAAGGCATTGGTCTTCTAGTATTTGAGATCAGTGACTGAAATGTGTAACATTTTTATGTCTTACAGTAGCCTGTCCTCCTGCCTACTCTTGCCATCTTTCTTTTAATACTTCAAAACCATCATACAGGGAGGCCTCCCACAGGTATTTGAGGAAAAGACATGCAGATTTGTGTTTGCCAATGACAAAAGAGTAGGATTTTTGTTTACTCAAGGTTTATTATATTCCCCTGCTCACCAGGAACTTTCTAATACTAACCAGCTTAATCTCGCATGCCACGCCTACCCTGCTTCAACATTTGCTTCCTAATGGTTGAGAATCACTCTTAGCCAAAGAGAAGGAAGAAATGAATGTGACTGACATTTGGGTACTTATGACCCTGGGCAGGGAGGGGAAAAGAGTAATTGCAAGACAATAAAAGTCATATTTTAAAAAGTTAAGAGAAACAGCCCAAATCTGTCTAAACAATATATTTTATTTAACATGGTAATATATTTATATAATATTTATACAAAAGCCACACAAAGAAATTCTCTTGGAAGCCCAAAATTCTCTTCTTCCCACAGAGACATGCATCCAACAACAATATACAGACCAACGCCCTTTGAAAAAATCTGGAGGTGAGTAAATAGATGCTTGTACCCCAGGCAAGCACAAAACCAGGGACATTGAGGCTGGTAAGAAAATTCATGGCATTCAGAGTCCTTCTGTGTGATCAATAACAAAGTGGGAAGGGGGCAGAGATGTGAAGGAATACAGTTTTTATATGAGATTGAAGTTATTCAGTTTAAAAATAGATTGCTATAACTCTAAGATGTTTTCTGCAACTGTAGTGGTAACTACAAAGATAATATCTATAAAGTATACATAAAAGAAAGTGAGAAGGGAACCAAAACATGTCACTAAAAATAATCAACAAAACACAAAAGAAAGCAGCAAGAGAGTAAGGATGGGAAAAAAAATGCTACAAGATATACAGAAAACAATTTAAAAAATGGCAATAGTAAGTCTTTTCCTATCAGTAATTACTCTAAACTTAAATGGATTAAACATCCTGGTTAAAAGACATAGATTAACTGAATGGTAAATACGCAGAATCCAACTATATGTTATCTAAAAGGGATTCACTTTAGATCTAAGGACATACATAGGCTAAAAGGATGGGAAAAGATATTCCATGCAAATTGTAACTAAAAGAGTGCAGCAGTGGACATACTTATCAGACAAAATGTACTTTAAAAGCAATCACAGGAGACAAAAAAGGACATTACATAATGATTAAAAGGGGTTAATTCACAGGAATAGAGAACGATTATATATAGGTACTTGAGATCACAAACCTCAAATATTTGAAGCAAACATTGACAGAACTGAAGATAGAAATAGACAGTGACACAGTGACAGTGGAAGATTTCAACATCCCATTGTCAATAATAGACCAACAAGACAGAAGATCAACAAAGAAACAGAGGGCTTAAACAACATTATAGGCCAAATGGATCTAACAGACATGTAAAACCTATTTCATTCTACAGGAGCAGAATTCACATTCTTCTCAAGCACACAGAACATTCCCCAGGATAGGTCATATGTTATGTCACAAAACAAGTCCTGACAAATTTAAGAGGATTGAAGTCATGCCAAGTATCTCTTACAACCACAGTGGAATGAAACCAGAAATCAATAGCAGAAGGAAAACACAAAAATTCACAGATAGGTGGAAATTAAACACCACACTTTGAGCAACCAATGGGTCAATGAGGAAATCAAAAAGGAAATTAGAGAATATCTTGAAACAAAAATAATACAACATACCACACATGGGAAGCAGCAAAAGCGGTAGTAAGAAGGAAGATTATAACAATAAACATCTACACTGAAAAAAGAGGAAAGATCTCAAATAAATTATCTAACTTTATACCTCAAGGAATGGAAAAGGATAAAACTAAGCCCAAAGTTAGCAGAAGAAAAAGATTAGAGCAGAAATAAATAAAATAGAGAATGGGGAATAAACTCAGTGAAACTAAGACTTGGTTTTATGGAAACATCAATAAAATTGACTAAGCCTTACTCAGACTGAGAAAAAAAGAGAGAAGATTCAAATAAATAAAATCAGAAATGAAAGATAAGACATTGCAACTAATGCCATAGAAATAAAAATGATCATAAGAGACTACTATGAACAATTATATGCTAACAATTGGATAACCTAGAAGAAATGGATAAATTCCTAGAAAGATACCATCTGCCAGGAATGAATCATGAAGGAATAGAACATCTAAACAGACCTATAACTATAAGGAGATTGAATCAGTATTCAAAGCCTCTCAACTAAGAAAAGCCCAGGACCAGATGGTTTCATTGGAGAATTCTACCAAACATTTAAAGAATTTATGCCAATCCTTCTCAAATTCTTGAAAACAAATTGAAGTCAAGGGAACACTTCCAAACTCATGTTATGAGATCAGTATTATCTTAATACCAAAGCCAGATAAGAAACTAGAAGAAGAAGAAAAAAAAGCACATGACAACATTCAACACCCCTTTATGATAAAAACACTCAACAAACTAGGAATAGAAGGAAATTACCTCATAAAGGCCACATATAAAAAGTCCACAGCTAACATTTCACTCAGTGATGAAAATCTAAAAGTTTTTCTGCTAATATCAGGGAAAAAACCCAGGATTCCTACTCTCACAATTTTATTCAGCATAATATTCAAAGTTGTAGCTGGATCAATCAGGCAAGAAAAGAAATAAAAGCATTCGTATCTAAAAAGAAGTAAAATTATCTCTTTTCACAGATAGCATGATCTTATACCTCAAAAACCCTAAAGATTCCACAATAAAACTGTTAGAACTAATAAACATTCAGTAAAGTTGCAGGATACAAAATTGACATACAAAAATCAGTTGCATTTCTATACATTAACAATGAACAATCCAAAAAGTAAATCAAGAAAACAATCACATTTACAATAGCATCAAAAATAATAAAGTACTTAAAAATAAACTAACCCAAAGGAGTGACAGACTCGTACACTGAAAACTACAAATGTAGAAAGAAATTTTAAAAGTCAAAAGTTCTGGAAAGACATCTTGCATTCATGAATTGGAAGACAATATTTTTTAAATGTCCATACTTCACAAAGTGTGTGATAGATTCAATGTAATCCCCATCAAAATCTCCATGTCATTTTTTGCAGAAATAGATAAAACATTCCTAAAATTCATATGGAACCACAAAGGACTCCAAATAGTCAAAACAATCTTGAAAAAAACCAACAAAGCTGGAGGTTTCACATTTCCTGACTTCAAAATATATTACAGAGTTGGCATAAAGACAGACATATAGACAAATGGATTGAATAGAGAGCCCAGAAATAAACACATACATACATGGTCAAATGATCTTCAACAAGGGTGCAAATATTACACAACAAACAAAGGTTCATCTCTTCAATAAATGGTGCTAAGAAAACTGGATCACCACATGCAAAAGAATGAGACTGAACCTTTATCTTACACTTTACACAAAAATCAACTCCAAATGAACTAAAGACTTAAATGTGGGACATGACACTATAAAACTCCTAGAATAAAACAAAGGGAAAAGCTTTATAACATTGTATGATTTTTAATTTTATGAATCACTTCAGTTGACCATGAGTATCCATATTTCTGAGTGGGCCTGTGAAAGCATTTCCTTATGAAAATAGCACTTGAATTTGTAAAATCAGTAAAGTAGGGTGCCCCACCCAATGTGGTTAGGCATCATGTAATCCCTTCAGGACCTGAATAGAACAAATGGCAGAAGGATGAGGAATTAGTTCCTTTTTTCCTGCCTCATTGATTGAAATAGGACATCTCATCTCAATTTCATCTGCCCTTGGACTGGAATTGATGTCACTGGCTCACCACGTTCTCGGGCTTTGGGACTCAGACCAAATTACACCATGAGCTTTCTTGGATCTCTAGCTTGCAGAGAGCAGATTTGGGGACTTCTCAGCTTCCATAATTGCATAAGCCAATTCCTCATAATAAATCTATATCCATCTATCCATCTACCTATCCAACTGGTTCTGTTTCTCTGGAGAATTCTGACTAATATATACTGGTATGAATAATGATTTCCTGGCTATGCCATCAAAAATATACATAATAAAAGCAAAAAATAGGCCTGTGGGACTACATAAAACTAAAAACCTTCTTCATGGCAAAAGAAACAATCAACAGAGTGAAAAGGCAACCTATGGAATGGGAGAAAATATTTGCAAACCATATAACTGATAAGACATTAAATATATAAGGAACTCATAACTCAAAAGCAAGAAAACAACCCATTAAAAAATGAGAAGAAAGTGATGTCAGCAGTATTGCAGAGTGAGCTCTACCGATGATCTCCCTCCTCCACAATACAATGAAAAACACATTAATACTCCAACAGAGGACATCCACACAGCACAAAAGATGTCTGAGAGACCCAGGCAGCCACATATCAGAGGGTCGAGAGGCTGGAGCCCCCTTGCAGGAGGTGAAACAGGGTAAGAGAAAACTTTACTTCCTCCCCAAAGGACTGCAATCTGGAACTCTGCACAGCATCTGAGAGGGAAGGAGGGGGAGAAGGGACTTCCATTCATGGGAACATCAAATATCCCCAAGGTCCCTTGCAGTATAGGGGGATGTCCCCTATGGGGGGAGAGCTATCATGGGGGATGCCTCATCAAGCCAACACCCCAGGACAGCAGATAGCAAGAGCAAAGCAAGTAATCCTGTGAGAGCATGCAGAAGAAAGCCCCCCCACGCACACACACACCTGTCCAGCACTAGCTCCAGCTCCTGGGATCCCAGCAGAAGGCAGAAGTCTCAGAATATGTGGCTCTTGACCCCCACCCAGTGGCAATAGGTGGTAACTGTGACTAAATAATACCAGGATGCAAAAGAACAAAGCCATGACCTCTAGCAGAATCAAAAATTATATTAAATCTCCAGAACAGAGAGAAAATGACAAGGACCCAGAAATCAATCCTGAAGACACAGAAATATGCAATCTAAATGAGACAGAATTCAAAGTAGCTATCAACAAAAAACTCAATGAGTTAAAAGAGAATGTAGAGAAACAATTGAATGAGTTCAGGAGCTACTTCACAAAAGAGATTGAAACTATAAAAAGGAATCAACCAGAAACATCGGAGATAAAAGACACAGTTGATGAGTTATAACAAAATATGGATTCCTTGAATGCTTGAGCAGACATCATAGAGGAGCAAATCAGCCTAATCGAGGATAGACATATTGAAATGCTTCTGATAGAGGAGGAGAGAGAACTAAGAGTAAACAGAAATGAAGCAAGTCACTGAGAAATATCTGACTTAATTAGGAAATGAAACATGAGAACTATAGGTATTCAAGAGGAAGAAGTGGAAGGAGAATGAAGCAGAAAGCTTGTTCAAAGAAATAATAGCAGAGAACTTCCCAAACCTGGAGAAAGAGACAGAAATCCATGTGGAAGAAGCTAACAGATTTCCTAAATATGTCAATGTAGAAGGACCTCCTGCAAGGCATATAGTAGTGAAACTGGCAAAAGTGAATGACAAAGAAAAAATACTAAGGGCAGCAGGCAAGAAGATAATAACCTACAAAGGAACCCCTATCAGGCTTTCAGTGGATTTCTCTGCAGAAACTTTACAAGCTAGGAGAGACTGAAGTGATATATTCAAATATTTGAAGAACAAAAACTTTCAACCAAGAATACTCTATCCAGCAAAAAATATCCTTCAGATATGATGGAGAATTAAAAACTTTCCCAGATAAACAAAAGCTAAGGGAGTTAGTAGCCACAAGACTCTCCCCTAAAAGAAATCCTCAAGAAGGCCTTCATACCTGAAAAAGGAGGGAAAAAGGGGTTACAAAGCACAGAGTAAAGAGATAAATAGGCAGACAAAATCGGAAAATTGTATCTATATGTCAGGACAGGCTCATAAACACTCAAGTAAAACATTAAAGATAAAGGGAAGGAAACCATCAAAAACAAAGATTGTCATTTTAAGCACAAAGTCACAACACAAGATGGAATAAGATGTGAGAAAAACAACTTAGGAGGGGAAGATGAAAGGGACTGAATTGTTTTAGTTTAAGGAAATAAGAGACCATTAGAAAGTAGGCTATCTTATCTACAAGATTTTGAGTACAAAACTCTTGGTAACTGCTAAACAAAAAAAGCAGAACAGAGACAAAAATAATAAGGAGAAAACAAAGAAACACAACATAAAAAAGTACATAACTCAATTAGTAGACTGAAACACACAGGATGAGAAACAAAAGAAATGCAGAAGAATTGGAAAACAAGTAATAAAATGGCAGCATTAAGCCCTCATATATTGATAATCATCCTAAATGTAAATGGATTGAATTCTCCAATAAAAGACACAGAGTGGCAAGATGGATTAAAGAACAAGACCCAAAATATGCTGCCTCCAGAAAACATATCTCAGCCCCAACAACAAACACAGGCTCAGTGTGAAGGGATGGAAGATGATACTCTAAGCTAATGGCAAACAAAAGAAAGAAGATGTCACAGTATTTACATCAGACAAAGTAGACTTCAAGATAAGACAGATAAAGAGAGACAAAGAGGGACAGTATATAAAGATCAAAGGGACAATTGACCAAGAAGACATAATACTTATAAACATCTATGCACCCAAGACAGGAGCACCAAAGTACGTAAAGCAACTATTAACAAACCTAAAAGGAGATATTAATAATAACACAATAATAGTAGGGGACCTCAATGTTCCACTCACATCAATGCAGAGATCATTCAGACAGAAAATGGACAAGGAAACAGTGGAATTAAATGAAAAGCTAGACCAGTTGGAACTTATAAACACAGATAGAATACTTCATCCAAAAACAGCAGAATGCACATTCTTCTCAAGTGTGCATGGAATATTCTCAAGGATAGACCATATGTTGGGAAATAAGGCAAGCCTCAATAAATTTAAGAAGATTTAAATAATAACAAGCAACTTTTCCAATCACAATGCTATGAAGCTAGAAATTAATTACAGGAAAAAAGCTGAGAAAGGGTCAAAGATGTGGAGACTAAACAACATGCTATCAAACAACCAATGGATCATTGAAGAAATTAAAGGAGAAATCAAAAAATATCTGGAGACAAATGAAAATGAAAACATACCATACCAACTCATATGGGATGCAGCAAAAGTGGTACTAAGAGGGAAGTTCATTGCAAGACAGGCTCATATTAAGAAACAAGAAAAATCCCAAATAAGCAATCTCAAACTACACCTAACTGAATTAGAAAAAGAAGAACAAACAAAGCCCAAAGTCAGCAGAAGGAGAGAAATGATAAAAATCAGAGCAGAAATAAATGCAATTGAAACAAAAGAGGCAGTAGAGAGGATCAATGAAACAATGAGCTGGTTCTTTGAGAAGATAAACAAAATTGGCAAACCCCTAGCCAGACCTACAAAGAAAAAAAGAGAGAAAGCTCAGATAAATACAATTAGAAATTAAAGAGGAGACATAATAGATATCACAGAAATGCAAAGGATTGTAAGAGAATACTATGAGAAGCTATATGCCAATAAACGGACAATCTAGAAGAAATGGATAAATTCTTAGATGCCTACAACCTCCCAAAGCTGCATCAAGAAGAAATAGATAATCTAAATACACCAATCATAAGAGATTGAAACAGTAATCAAAAGAATCCCCCCCAAAAAAATCCCAGGACCAGAAGGCTTCCCTGGAGAATTCTACCAAACTTTCAGAGAGGATTTAATATGTGTCCTTCTCAAGCTATTCCAAAAACTTAGGGAAGATGAACTGCTCCCTAAAACATTCTATGAGGCCAACATCACTCTGATACCAAAACCTGACAAGGACAACAGAGAAAAGGAAAATTACAGGCCAATATCACTGATGAACATAGATGCAAAAATCCTCAACAAAATATTGGCAACCCAAATACAGCAATACATCAAAAAGATCATACATCATGATAAGTGGGATTTACACCAGGGGCACAGGGATGGTTCAACATCTGAAAATCAATCAACATGATACACCACGTCAACAAAACGAGGAATAAAAACGACATGATCATCTCAATAGATGCAGAGAAGGCATTTGGCAATATCCAACAGTCATTTATGATAAAAACTCTTAACAAAATGGGGATAGAAGGAAATTACCCCAACATAATAAATGTCATATATGACAAACCGACAGCCAACATCATACTCAATCAAGAATAACTGAACACCATCCTTCTGAGAACAGGAACAAGGCAAGGATGCCCACAATCACCACTCTTATTTAACATAGTACTAGAGGTTTTGACCAGAGCAATTAGGTAAGAGAAAGGAACAAAAGGAATCCAAATAGGGAGTGAAGAAATGAAACTCTCTCTGTTTGCAGACTACATTATCTTATATATAGAAAACCCCAAAGAATCCATTGGAAAACTAAGAGAAATAATTAACAACTACAGTAAAGTTGCAGGGTACAAAATCAACTTACAAAAATCAGTTGCATTTCTGTACTGTAATAAGGAACTTACAGAAAGAGAACTCGAGAATACTCTTCATGTAACTTACTTGTGCCTTCAGGGCCTGCTTAGGCCTGATCAAGTATAAACCATTTCCATTTGATGATAGAATGCTGCAATGCATGCAAAAGTTTATGTCTTGCTGGGTCAGCTAACAACCAATTCGTGATGAGATGCTCAGGTAGCATGGTATTTGGTGGCCAATGGTATAAGCATTTAGTCTGCTAATGCCCAGTAGCAGACCAAGAGTGTTTTTCAAAATAAGAGTAGTTATCTGTGTAGGATGGTAGAGCTTTACTCCAAAATCCTAAGGGCCTGCCAAAGTCTCCAAACAGCATCCCTATCTGCCACTAACACTTCAAATACCATTGGATCTGTTGGATCATATGGTCCATGTGGCACAACAGCTTGCACAGCAGCCTGGACCCATTGCAGAGCCTTTTCTTGTTCTAGGCCCCACTTAAAACTAGCAGCTTTTGAGGTCACTCAATAATAGGCTGGAATAATACACCCAGATAAGGAATATATTGCCTGCAAAATCCAAAGAGGTTCCCCAGGCATTGTGCCTCTGTTTTCTGATTTTAGAGTAGAAAGGGCTAGAGGCAAAAACTTATCCTTCATCTTAGAAGGGATATCTTGACATGCCCCACACTACTAAACCCTTAGAATTTTCACTTAGGTAGAAGGCCTCTCAACTTCTCTCAGATTTATTTCCCACCCTTTGACATGCAAATGTCTGATCAATAAGTTGAGGGTACTTGCTATTTCTCATTCATTAGATCCAACCAGCATAATGTCATCAACATAATTGACCAGTGTGATAGCTTATGGACAGGAAAGGTGATCAAGCTCTCTACGAACTAAATTATGGCGTCAACCTGGAGAGCTGATATACTCCTGAGGTAGGTCAGTGAAGGTGTATTCCTGGTCTTTCCAGGGGAAAGAAAACTGCTTTTGGTGGGTCTTATGGATACGGATGAAGAAAAAGACATTTTCCAGATCAATAGCTGCATACCACGTAGCAGGTAATGTGTTAACTTCCTCAAGCAACGAAATAGCAGCTTCAATTGTAGTCACCATCTGGTTAAATTTATGATAATCCATAGTCAATCTCCAAGATCTATTTGTCTTCTACATAGGTCAAATAAGCATGTTGAATGTGGATGTGGTGGGAATTGCCAGCAGTGCATCCTTCAAGTCCTTTATCATAGCACTTATCTCTTCAATCCCTCCAAGAATGAAGTATTGCTCACTTTAATAGTAGATATCCTACAAGACTGGGAGTTCAACTTTGTTGTAATTTAGCCAGTCATAGAATGAGATCATCATTTGATTTTAAGCTATCTCAGCACTGGCTACAGGAGACAAGTGTCTCCTTCAGGGCACACATAGAAGATTTCAAGTCATTTATTGGCACTTGAGCTGGGAATTCAAATCCCTAAGCTCGTTCTTTTCTTTCACTAGTGATACTAAGAGAAACCAACAAACTCATTGTATTCATCAGTTTGCCAGAATGTTTGAAAACATCATATGGGTACTTGCTTCTTATATATGATTGATTAGGATATTGAATGGAGATATTTTGCACATATCTATTACCAAATCATGCCATGGATTATCAGTGCCCCCTTTACTATTGAAAATAGTCAAAAGCACTTTAAATCTAATCATATTGCAGAAAGCTGAGAACGAATTCTTAAAATTGTATTCCTCCAGAACCACTCTTAGTACCAAATCTATCTTAGTCTGGGTTCTCTGGAGAAAAAGAACCAAGATGATATGGATACATAGTATTATAAGGAATTGGTATGCAGTAAGCCAAACTCTGAGACAGCGCTTGGAGATGGAGAAAGGTTAATTGGAATTGGCCAAAACAAGAAGGTGGGAGGATAGGTTTTCTCAAATCCACCTTAACAAGAGAAGAAAGCAGGGGATTTTAGAGTGCTAAGGAGTGTGGTGGGAGGAGTTTTGGAGAATCAGAGGGATAATCCATGTTTCTTTCACTACAGATAAGCCTGGGGGGGCAATCGGACTTCTGGGCATCAAGAGCAGCTGGGGGCTGGTTATCTGGTGATCCTTGAAGGCATTATTTTTCTTCTGTAAAACAAGCACATAAATCCATGTGACCCATGAGGCACCCCTCAGGTTAAACAAGAAAACAGAAATTGACAAGATTAACTTCTTTTCATAACAAGGTTGAAGGGTAACCTTATTGAGTATTTACAATAACCCTCGGGTACCTGGCTTCATTTTCACAATGAAAATTATTAATAACCTCTAACATGACAAGTTAAATGAATATAAAATTTCACAATTATGCTGATTACATCATTTATTCCATAAATAAATTCAAAAATACGTAATTTGTTGTTTGCTCTGAGTATATTTATTAAAGTCACATGTGAACTTCTATTAAAATTTATTGAACATAGGCATGCCTATAGAGTCAATAAATTTACTTTTACTTTTTTTGTATTTTAATAAACTGAAATGTCATATTTTAAATATAAATGGTAATCAAAAGAATATTAAATGATGTAACTTGGACGTCTTTAAATATATCAACTGATTTTAAAAAGTGAATACCATAACTGAAAACAGAAAAGATAAATTAAACCGCCAAAAACATGACTTGAAAAACAAATCTAAAAAGAAGCCCAAAGGTGATACAAATATTGTTTGTCAAGTATAAATGTTACTGTTGTGAAACACTTTCATGTGTAAGTAATACCACTTCATGAAAAAAATCACTTTGCAAGTATGCTCTTTAATTTTATCAAGAAGTTCCTATTCTATTGACAGTATAAAGTGATTTGAGGACTATTATGAACCCAAAAGAAAAAACAAGAAGTAAATGAACAGAGAGTTATAATTTTAGGTTCAATAGTCCTTAAATACATACTTAGTTAAGAGCAGCAAAGATAGCTGAAAAGAGTCTCTAACTTTTTTCCTTTAAGGTTTATGTTTTCTTTAGGCTTTGCCCTCTACTTCATATCTGCACTGGCACGCTCACCCTAGATGTTTGCTACACTTCTTATCATCAGCAACCTCAAATTGGGCACAAATCCCTTGTGGCCCAGGAAAGACAATATTACTTGTTCATAGGTCCATCTCATTTTCCTTCTGAATGTAGAGGACTTTACTTTGCATCCTGCACCCTCACATCCAGAGAGGCACATAAATAGTTGCAGCCAATACAATACAGAAGGAATACAACATATGATTATGTATGCCTTTTCCACATCTGATACTTTATGAAAAAAAATCTCCCAAGCATAATCTTCACTCTTTCCCTTCCACAGCAACCCTGGAGGTCACATGCTGAGAGGTAGTATTCCTAAGTGAAAGGATTTTAGTTTGCTAGGAAGAGGGCCACCTCAATCAGGGACCTCTGCATTGGAATTTGCATAAATGAGAACAGATTTTTACTGTGTTAATCTAGTGAGATTTTAGAGTTGTTACAGAAGATAGCACCAGTTACTCTAACTAATATATTTTACTTATAAAGATAACCTGGCTTGAATATTAGAAAAAAAAACAACATAAAACTAAAACCAAGATAGTATTGAAAGGTTAAGGTACATATTATGCATAATATCTGTCCCATTTGAAACATTGAAATTTCTGCCCTTTGGCCTCCTGTATCTGTGTGTGTGTGTGTATATATATATATATATATATAGTCTCCTGTCCTGTTCAGAGACAAACCTGGGAAGTCTCCAATATTGTCACAAAAGTGCTAGAACATTTTCATATGGAAAAATCCTGGTTCTGTAGTTTCTGATAATGGGACTGCTTTCATAAGCTATGGATCAACTTCTAACAACTATTCAGTAATTTCTTCTCTATACGTATTGAAGCCATCTATGTAAAGAGAGAATGAGCTAGTCTCACAGTACTTATCATGTAGGCTTCCTCTCTCCATTTCCATTTCTGATCTCTTCCCAGATAGGTGAACCCACACATTTCACCCTTTATATAAGGCAATTAACTTCATCCTTATAAGAGTTAAGTGGAATGATAACATCTTGCTAATCACATCCATGTTCCAAGGATTGTAAATATCTTAAAATGAGTCATTCAATCACAGATCATCTTATAAGGTAACCTCCAGTCTTAGAAGTAAACATACAGCATCTCACACAGTTCTCTTATGAGGAGCTAGCCAGAAAAGTCAAGTCATTTGGTGATTTGTGTACACTATCAGATAAGACATTGTGGTAACTGGGACTCTAGAACATAAAATCTGAAAAGGGATTATTAAAAAAACAGAGTAAAATACACCACTGAGTACATAAAATATTTACTGTTATATAGCACAGCTTCATGAATGACACAAATAGACATATTTTATTGTATACATAATCACAATATCAACCAAAAGTTAAATAGAACATCGTTAATGGTTTTCTCTTTAAATTTTAAAAGTAAAAGTACCGTTTAAACTAATTTGTATATTTAAATCTCAAATATTTGAAAAATATTACTTTAGCTAAAAAAACCCAGAAGTTTAGATTCTTGTAATATTGTTGCATGCATATATGGTCTCAATGGAATGAATCATTATTTTTGCTTCCTGCATGTACAAAAGAGACAAATAGAAGCAGACCAGTGACAAGACGTCAACATAATTTACATATAGTTGAGACATTCTCTCTATAGTTATGTTCAGTGTAATTTCTTTTTTATTAGTTTGCTAAAATTAATCACTCTGGCACCTTTTCAGTTTCTATTTTCCCCAAGTGCTCTTTAGAGGTAGCCTCTAAATTCCCTTGTAAGAATTTCAGTTGGGAGGGAAATTGATTCTGAAGGGTGATAAATATGGAAAAATTTCAATAAAAACTGTACAAAGATATTTTTAATAATTTCACTCTTTGCTGAATGCTCATATTCTATAAAGTAGCATCCATAGTCAAGAGAATTTAATGTCTTTTTAATAGTTTTTCCTAACCCAAGAAGTCTGAAGAAGGCCTCTACCAATGCAATAGAGAGAAACTGAGCTGATTACTAGGTACCAGGAGAGAGTAAAGAAATAGTTGTCTTCCATTTGTTACTCACCTATGACCCTTTCTAGGAGATAGGCCTGGTAAACTGTGAAATAATAAAATAAGACCGATACTTATCTGGTAGTTAAAACATCTTAGCATCCAATCATCAATTTAGACTTCAGAAATATTTCAAAGATCCATATTTCCTTTCCTAATCCTAATGTTATCTCCTCTGTCAAGGTTTCATTACTTTTTCCCTAACACTGTTTTAGAGCCTGGATTCCCTGTGGCTTATCTCTATATTCCAGTTCATTATCTCTAATGCTAATTTCTGCAAAGAGAGTTATTTTCTGCAAAATCCATATAGATTATGTTATAGTCCGAATAATTATAGAATGCCTACTGGATAAAGCAGATCTCTTTAGTTCTACATTTAAAAAGCCTTTGGAATATCCCCACCTCTCTAACTTTGCTTCCCATTGCCCCGCCTCACATACCTGAAGTTTCGGGTAAACAACTTCAGGCATCTGCCTGAATACTGCAGACCCTTTAGAAACTCCGTGTCTTTATAATCACTCTTCTCTTATCTTTTAATAAACATCCTCACTTTTCTGATAGTTGTGCTTCAACTCATATTTCAGGACCACAGAAGAATACTATTTTCAATAAGAATTTTTCTTAAATCTCCTAGAAAATTGACATATTTTTTCTCTTGATTCTCACATCACTTTATTTATATTCTATAATTCAATTATCTGTTGGAGTCATATTAAAGTTTGTTGAGATTAATATATCATTGGGTATATTTCAGCAAATGCTAGGTGGTAAATTCAACATCTATACCAAGATGTTGCAAATTCTTGGAGCTACAAGGCCACACAATGCCCTCTAGTTCAGTGAACCACCCAACTTGGGCTCTGAAGCTCACGGAGTTCTCTTCTGCTACAGCATTCTCTTTTCCCCATTTGACGGAAAACTCCATCTGAAATAGAGTCACCTTTACTTTTGTTTCACCAAAACACCACTAAAACAAGCTATTTGAACTTATAATGAAGTGGATCAGTGCCTGGCCCCATGGCCTAGTGGTTAAGTTCATGCACTCTGCTTTGGCAGCCCAGGTTTTCGCTGGTTCGGATCCTGGGCGCGGACATGGTACCACTCGTCGTGCCATGCTGAGTCGGCATCCCACATAGCACAATCAGAAACACCCACATGGGGCCGGCCTGGTGGTGCAGCAGTTAAGTTCGCACTTTCTGCTTCTCGGTGGCCCGGGGGTTCACTGGTTTGGAACCCCAGTTGCGGACATGGCACAGCTTGGCAAGCCATGCTGTGGTGGGCGTCCCACATATAAAGTAGAGGAAGATGAGCACGGATGTTAGCTCAGGGCCAGGCTTCCTCAGTAAAAAGAGGAGGATTGGCAGTAGGCAGCTCAGGGCTAATCTTCCTCAAAAAAAAAAAAAAAGAAAGAAACACTCATGACTAGAATATACAACTATGTACCCAGGGGCTTTGGGAAGAAGAAGAAAGAAAGAAAAAAAAAGAAGATTGGCAACAGATGTTAGCTCACGTGCCAATCTAAAAAAAAAAAAAAAATGTGGATCAAACTTCTTTGTTGCTTTAGCTCCTTTGTGACTTTTGTTCTTCTATCCCTGAAATTACCAGACATTATACAGGGGCATTTATGAAGTAGTCTCTTCACAAATTATTCCCCGGATGAAGGGTAAGTTTGTTTTTTGCTCTGAAATTTAAGAAAGATTATCACATTATATATTTAAATCAAAAACATCTATAACAGAGAAAGATTATGATACTGTTAGTAGGAGTGGAGGTTTTAAATGTCAGCTGAAGTTTTAAATAATAGGTTTTTCTTACAGATAAGCTTCTATGAAAGCCTTTTATTTGTGGTTGTGCAATTAACATTGAATTTGAATATCTCAAGTATTTAGACCATGTTGTACTCTTTGAAAACCTAGCAAGAAGCAAAATGTTTTACATATATCAGGCATAAAAATAACATTTATTGACTCAATTAATTACAAAATAGGAGGAACAAAATCAATTAAATCATTCGTATTTGTATTCCCTTTCTAGGTAAACAATTTATATTGTTAAGTAAATATTCATGGAAATCAATAAAAGTTTTCTATCTAAACTGAAAAAAGAAATGATTGTGAATGAACTCAAATTCTTTCAAAAGTATATTTTCTTCCTGACACCTATAGTTTATGCAGAATTTTGGAAAATCTCCACTAAGAGTAACATTTTAGTATGCAGGTGGATCTACATTCCTGCTTCTAAAATTGCAGTGTCTGAACATCAAAATTCTGATTTATTTTCCATGTTAATAAATGACTTGTAAAATCTGATTAAAGCTTGATAAAATTGTATTTTATTACATTAGATAATCAAATTACAGCACATTCAATTATTTTAAAAATCATTATAGAATTTATACTTTTACTGACATAGTGAATTAGATAATCTGAACTATCCTACTGATAGATAATGTATATGTTAAAACAAGTACAATTTGTAAAACTTTTCAAAGCTTGCATGATAAGAAAACCAACCTCTCTCCTCTCCCCCACATTCAGTTAATGGTTAGTTAAGCAATGGAAATTATATCCGATTACAGAAAATTGCAAGGGAATATGATCAGCTCAAAAGAAAATTCCCAAGCATACTCACATCAGCAATTCTATGAGAAAACAGAACAGACCAACTACTTCTAAGTGAAGACCACAGATGGTAAAACTCATTCAAATGGAGCTTCCAATCACGTTTTTAGTATCTCACTCTGAAATACCAGTAGATGGCCGAGGGTCATCAGACACTGAATAAAGCAAGTTAAAAGAACATCATCATCATCATTATGTTTTAGTGGAAAAAATGTAAAAAGAAAATATTAAAAGTAATTACTGTTATGATCAGACAGGTAATAGAAGTTATGGTATTAATGAATCAAGAAACATTCCATAAAATAATTGAGAAATTAGAGTTGAAATTAAGGACTTGGGGCTGCCTGGTTGTGTAGTGGTTAAGCTCTTGCACTCCACTTTGGGGGCCTAGGGTTTGTGGGTTAGGATCCTGGGCAAGGACCTTGGACTGCTCATCAAGCTATGCTGTGGTGGCATCCCACATAAAACAGAGGAAGATCGGCACAGATGTTAGCTCAGGGACAATCTTCTTCACACACACACACACACACACACACAAAAACCCAAAGAAACCTCAATAGCAGGCTTAGGTTATAAGGCTAAGGAAATCTCCAAGACAATAAAGCAAAAAAGAGATTTAAAATAGGAGAGAACACATAGGAAATTAGAAGGAGAAGACAGAAAGAGGAAATTACAGAATACAGAAAATAATTAAAGAAATATTTCAAAAATTTTCTCAGAATAGAATAACATAAATTTTTTGACACAAAGGACCCATCAAAGTGCCTGTACAATGGAAAGAAAGAAATCGATAACAATGCATATGAAATTTCCAAATATAAGTGACAAAGAGAAAAAGTTTTGTGGAGGGAAAGCAAAAGCAAAATAAAAAACAAAACATTTCATAGAAAAGATCAGGATAAAATCACAGAGTACTTCTAAACATTACTGTACAGAAACTATATGATAATAGAAAAATATCTTCAAATTCTGATGTAATATGCTTTCCAGCCCCAAATTCTATACTCAAACTCTCAAGAAGAAGATAAAATGAGCATGATATTGACCCTGATATCAGTTTCCCCACATTAAACCCAGAATATATGGGGTTAAAACCAAAACATTCATTCCCTGCTTACTCTCTGGCTTCCTGGCTCCAGAATCCACTATCCTCCATGGAGACAGACACCTCCAAGGACAAGCACCTGGATTATCTCCTCCCCACAAAGAGATACGGGCTGGTGGAGAAGCTGCTGACCAGCAAGGTCATGAGCTCCCTCCTCTCTGCAAGTAGTCTCAAGGGCAAAGACAGGCTGGTGGGAAAGCTCCCACAAGCAAGGCCATATGCTCCCCCTCCCCTACCTAAAACCCCAAATAAAAACCCTTCCTTTTAGCTTTTCAGGGCGTTTGGGATGTCAGTGTTAGCTGCCCTCTCTCCTTGCTCAGCGCTGTGCAAAAATAAAATTCCTGCTTTCTTACACCACACCCGGTGTCAGAGATTGGCTTGTGAGCAACTGGTGAGCGAACTTACTTCAGGTTCACTATCAAGTACATTTTCAGATATACAGGAGTTTGAAATAATGTCCTGCCATGCATCTTCCCTAAGAGAGCTTCAGGAGTGTGTGCTTCATGCATCTAAAAAGGAAAACAACACAGGAAAGGAAGATACTGGAACCAGGAAACAGGGACCTTGGACGAGACACTGAGTGGCAGGAAGTCTCGGGGTTGAAGGATCTTTGTAAGGTGACGGTTATGCAGCAGGCCTGAGAAGTAACCAGTCAAGACAGGACCAACTCAAAAGCCTCAGGAACAGATTTTTTTAAGAAAATAAAATTTTTTAAATAACTAAAATTGTTTAACTTATTGAGTAGAAATTAACATTATTGGAATAAATTTGGAAGTTAAACTTGTGAAAAACAGATAAGAAGGAAGTAAAAAAAGATACTATACAAATATTAACTCAAGGAAAAATGAAAGTTCTAATGAAAGAAATATCACTAAAATATACCACATGGCTCAGCTTTGAATTGCATTTAAATAGTCGTAATATGTAAACAGTAAGCACTGATTTTATTTGCATTAGTTCTATGCCATAAAAATATTGACAGGATAAGACAATAGGAAGTGGTCATAAGTATGGTGAAGGAAGAAGTTTTGGGGTTATAAAAGAGCTAAATCCTTATCTTCCAAAGCAGAAGTTCAATAGATAGTGTTTAAAATAAAGAACATAAAACATGTATTCCAAAATATGGAAGTACAAAACAAACTTTCAGCTAACAGAATGGAAAGTGTCAATGGCATGCTATGTTTAATAACAATTCTTGCTGGACCATTCATAGCATCTAATTCAAGAAAGGGTGCATAACAAACATGCATATCACATTCAGGAAACTGGTCACCTCTAAGCAGGTTACAGTGGGAGGGGAGAGGTAAATAGATAAGGTAAAAAATGTTTCTGGAGCCAGCCCTGATTGCCTGGTGGTTAACATTCGGTGGTCACCACTTCAGCGGCCCAGTTCCCTTCCTGGTCGCAGAACCACACCACCACCTGTCAGTAGCCATGCTGTGGCAGCCGCTCATACAGAAGAACTAGAAGGACTTACAACTAGGATATACAATCGTGCCCTGGGGCTTTGGGGAGTGAAAAGAAAAAGAGGAAAATTGTCAGCAGATGTTAGCTTAGGGAAAATCTTTCCCTGCAAAAAAAAAAAGGTAAAAAATGTTTCTGAATATTGCTTTTAAAAACTGGAGTATATTTCTGAAGGACACGACTTCACTTTACTATGAATAATTCAAGTACAAATAATAATATAACCATAATGAAGGCTTGATAGGTGGTCAGGATGTTAAGAAAATAATATTTACCTGACTATTATCAGAATAACTACTACTAAGTTAAGTAGGGTTATATTTCCATTTGTATTAAGAATAATTATTATCTTTCTACATTTTAGTCTAACTTTATATATTAATATATTTTAATAAAATTTTCTTAAATTTACCAGCATATAGGTACTTTGCTCTTACTTGATATTATTTCCAGTTAACAGTTCAGGGCATGCCAGCAGACTTTGTTTTGTCACAAGTGCACTGTTAAAATGTAAGAATAATTTAGAAACAATTTTTTTTCTGAAAAAGAAAAAGAAGAAAACATGGCAGTAGTCTCAATTCCATGTGCTCAACATTAAAAAGCATTTACAGAATTCATGGAGAAGAAAGATAATAATATATTAAACAAGAGACATACTCTTTCATTATTTTAACCAGTTGGTACAAACTCTTAGGGAGATTAATGGATTTTTATTTCAATATTATGGTACTTTGTTCTCTGAGATTCTCATGTAAATATAAACTTACTTTCTAAATATTTTATTTTATTTTACATTTTTACTTTCTAAAATATTTTCAGGAAATATGCACAGAATAGGTGTCTTACGAGTTAGATTTTGTCTTTCCTTCATGTGTGTCATTTCTCACAAAATTTTATGTAGAGGGCACAAGACTAAATGTAAGTTTCTCCCCAAAAATGAATATTTTAATATCTTAAAAGAACTTTAAAAAATGTATGTACTTCTGGTTTCTGGCTTGGCATTTAAGGAGTGTGGAAGTTACCGCCCCATTCTAACAACAAGTAAAAAGCTGAACAAACTGAAAAATTAACAACTCTTCTGATATCCATGAGAGAAGTGAGGTCATAGGGCAAACTGCTGCCTCCCAAGATTGGAGAGTCATACAGATAGATACAGTGAATCACACTTTACTAGATTAGAAACCCATGAGTAAAAGCTCTGTGGGAACCAGCGCCTACATAGGAAAATCTAAACTCTGATGAATTCCTGGAGTCTCAGTGTGGACAATTTCAGAATTAAAAATCCTAGGAGGTCCCAGTCATCAGGGGTCCCTACACTTTTGTGTTTTACCTCCTGGAGTTCTACTAGGTGCTCACAGTAAACACTGGAGAAAAATCCCCTCATACTCTGTCAAGGAGTCTGGGGAAAGAACCATTTTGAAACAGATCAGAGCTTTCTATTCTTCTTTACAAGGTCTGCCCTCAGCAGAAACTATTTAATCAGGGCTTGATTCATGGGGGTTTATCAGAGCCTAACTGATCTAGAATGAAGGGAAATAAAAAATTCACCCCCTTAGCCTTCTACGTGGAAGAATTCTGGTCTTTCCAATTCCAGTCCCAACTCCAGTCCCCTCCAGCCAGCCTGTCCCACCTAAGGTTGGGGGCAAAAAACCTGAGGAGCTTTTGTGAACTCACAGTCCAGAATCACAGGCTCACCAAAAGATTGATATCTAATCATAGGACTATGGACAAGTTCCCCCTCCCCCACATCTTACTACTCCATTATTAATGGTCTATTTACAGTAGATTCTTTTATCTAGTACATCATATATGGCTATGAAAAAAAATATAAAAGTGGACAAAATGGGTGCAGGTGGTCAAAAGTTACAAACTTCCAATTATAAAATAAATCTAAGCCCTGGGGATGAGTTGTACAGCATGGTGACTATAGTTAACAATACCATATTGTATATTTGAAAGTTGCTAAGACAGTAGATGTTAAAAGTACTCATCACAAGGTAAAAAAAAATTATAACTATGTTTGTTGATGGATAATCAACATATTGTAATTTTGCAATATAAAAAAATAAATTTTTAAAAAGAAAAAAATACAAGGCATAATAAAAGCAAAACACACAGTTTGAAGAGATAAGCAAGCATCAGAACCAGACCCAGATATGGCAAGATGTTGGAATTATCAGAATGGGAATTCATAACAACTATATTAATATGCTTGGGGATCTACTGGATAAAGTACAGAGCATGTAAGAACAGGTTGGCAATGTAAACAGAGATGAGAACTTAGAACCCCAGGCAAGATAAATGCCAAACTTGAGCCCGCCCTTATGACCTAGTGGTTAAGGTTCTGCACACTCTGCTTCAGCTGCCCAGGTTTGGTTCCCAGACACAGAGCCACACCACTCATCTGTCAGTAGCTATGCTGTGGTGGCAGCTCCCATAGAAGAACTAGAAGGACTTACAATTAGAATATACAACTAGGTACTGGGGCTTTGGGGAGGAAAAAACAAAAGAGGAAGATTGGCAACAGGTGTTAGCTCAGGGCAAATCTTTCCCAGTAAAGAACAACAAAAAAGATAAATGACAAACAAAAGAAAAAACAAATTCAGTGGTTACCAGGGGAAGGGGACTAAGGAGTGGGCACAGGGGGTGAAGGGGAGCACTTATATGATGATGGACAAGAAATAATGTCCAACTTAAATTTCACAATGATGTAAATCATTATGAACTCAATAAAAAAAAAAAAACCTCATATGACAGCAACAATAACAAAAAAAGTACACCTAGGCTTATTTTCAAACTATAGAAGATCAAATAAAAAGAAAGAATCCTGAAATAAGCCAGATGGTAAAAGCACCATACCTTTAGAGGAGGAAAGAATTATATTCACCTTCTCAGAAACAATGCAAGCAAGACAACAGGGGAGTAAAATATTTAAAGTGATGAGAAAAAAAAAAAACCACCAACCTAGAATTCTGTAACCTGCAAAATTATCCTTCAAAAGTGGAGGACAAATAAAGATGTTCTTAGACAAAGAAAAATTGAGGGAATTGTTGACAGTAGACCTACCTTTCAAGAAATGTTAAAACAAGTTTTTTTGACAGAAGGAAATGATATAGGTAGATACTTGTGTCTACATAAAGAATGGAAGAACACTGGAGTATGATTAAGTGAAGGTAAAACAGAAACATCTCATTTATTCTTAATTTAACAGATAACAGTTTGTTCAAAATAATGGTACCAGTATATTCAATTATGCATGCTTATGTATATATAAATGCTTTGTATGCTTATGTATAAGTGAAATGAATGACAAAATGATACAAGGGATGGGAGGGAGAAATTAGGATCATTTTGTTATTTTAAGATACTCTAACCATTAAGAGTATAGGGTTCTTGGAAAGTAGACTTGGATTAGGTGTAAATGTATATTGAAAACTATAGGGCAATCATGAAAAAAGTAAAGAAAAAATATAACTGACGTGTTAATAAAGGAGAGAAAGTAAAATCATGTAAAATGTGAAATTAAAACCAGAGGTCAAAAAACTGGTGAGAGACAAAAATAAGAACAAGGGCACCAAATAGAGAATAGTAACAAGTATGGTAAATATTAATCCACCTATACCAATAATCACTTTGAACATCAGTGGTCTAAATGTAACAATTAAAAAAAGATTGTCAGAGTGGGTTAAAAACAAAACCCATATATATATTGTCTACAAGAAATCTACTTTACATATAGAGACCTATATAGATTAAAAGTAAACGGACTGAGAAATATATATTATATTAATGCTAATCAAAAGCAGACAAAAGTAGCTATGCTGATTTCAGACAGAGTAGACTTCAGAGCAAAGAAAGTTATCAGGAATAAAGAGCATTACATAATAATAAGGGGGTCAATTACCCAAAAAGACATCACAGTCCTTAATGTATATGCACCTAACAACTGAGCATCAAATTATGTGAGGCAAAAACTGATGGATATGTAAGAAATAGATGAATCCATTCTCATAATTGGAGATTTGAAAACCCCTCTATTAGAAATAGACAGATTCAAGAAGCAGAAAAATCACTAAGGACATAGTTGAACTCAATACCACCATTAGTCAAGTGGCTATAATTGGCATCTATAGACCACTTCATCCAACAACAGTAGAATATACATTATTTTCAAGCTCACATGGATCATTCGCCAAAAGAGTACCTTGTGGGCTACACATTTTAAGAAATTTAAAAAAATACACCTTATACAATGTGTGCTCTCAGACCACAATGGAATTAAACTAGAAGTAAATAACAGAAAGATTGCTAGAAAATTCCAAAATATGTAGACATTAAATAACACACTTCTAAATAAGAGATGATCAAAGAAGAAATTAGAGAAACTAAAAAATATTTCAAACTAAATGAAAAGAAAACAACTTAAAATTTGTGGGGTAGAGTGAAAGCAGTACTTAGAGTAAAATTTATACCATTGAATAAATATATTAAAGAAGAAAGATGAAAATAAATTACCTAAGCTTTCACCTTAGGAAACTAGAAAAAAGAAGAGTAAATTAAATTCAAAGTAAGCAGAAGAAATAAAATTAGCGTGTAAATAAATAAAATTGAACACAGGAAATCAATAGAGAAAGTCAACTAAAGTTGTTTCTTTCAAAAGATCAATAAAATTGATAAGACTTTAGCCAAGATAACTAAGCAAAAAAGAGAGAAGATATAAATTGATATCAGATATGAACAATGGGGCATCATTACAGATCCCATGGATACTAAAAGGATAATGAAGGTGTATGATGAACAACACTATGCCCATAAATTGATAACCTGGATGAAATGGACTGATTCTTTGAAAAGCATAAGCTTCCAGAACTCACACAAGAAGAAATAGATGATCTGAATAGGCAGATAGACATTAAATAAATTGAATTAATAATTAATAACCTTCCAAAACAGAAAATATCAGGCCCAGATGGGTTCACTAGTGAATTCTACCAAACATTTAAAGAAGAAATCATGTCAGTTTCCTACAATCTCTTTCAGAAGATAGAAACAGAGGGAATATTTCCTAACTCATTCTACGAGGCCAACATTACCCTAAGACCAAAACCAGACAAAGACGTTACAAGAAAAGTATTCTACCCAGAGCCCCCCAGTGGCTGTCTACGGTACTGAAGGCTCTGGATCAAGCCACACTGATAGCCTTTGCTCTCAGGGGACCTCCAAACGGGTGCCTCTTCCATGTCAGTGCTTAGATTTAAGCACTTTGGAAACTAATACTTAGGGCAGGCTCCTAAAAGTTAGAATGTTGGACTTACATTCCACTTTTCTCTTTCCCTCTCCAGGGAGAAATTGAGAACTGGCTGGTTTCTTTCTATCATATCACACTGTACTGGGGTAAAGGGCCTCTGGCAATTGAGTACCACAGATTTTTCTACCAGGCTTCCATGTGGTTGGCGTTGCATTTGCTTGGGCTGCAGGAACCTCTTAATTGGTTTCTGGATTTCTTATAAAGGCAATTGGTCCATATATTGTTGTTCAGTCAGTGTCTCTGTGAAAAAGAGGATCTGGGGCTTCCTATTCCACCACGTTACTGATGTCAATGTTTGTATGCCTTTAAACCAGTTTAATATGTATTAAACTGATACTAATTCACAAGTACACTCTTATTTCCAATGGCTTCAACTTGCATATATTATTCTAAAATTTAAATCTACATATTAAATAGGCTGAATTGCACAACTTTTGAGGATAGTCATTATGTAAGCATTTATCTTTTTTTTTTTTTTCTGGTGAGGAAGATTAGCCCTGAGCTAACATCTGCTGCCAGTCTTCCTCTGTTTTGTATGTGGGACGCCTCTACAGCATGGCTGATGAGTGGAGTGGGTCCACACCTGGATCTGAACCTGCAAACCTGGGCTGCCAAAACAGAGCACACGGAACTTTAACCACTTGGCCACAGGGCCGGCCCCAACCTTTATCTTTTTTACATGCATTATTTCCTGCAATGAGAATCTATAAAGTTATATTGTACCTGAGAAGTTTGCAACTGAAAACAACACTCAAGCTCAATGATTCTAACTTATTTTAGTCCCAGATCCTTTTACACTTTGAAATGCTAAAATAAATAATATTTTAAAATTAAAAGTAACTATATTTTCCCAAGCAAAACATATAGAAAGAGTGACATTGTTTTATATTTCTACAAAACTCTATATTATTGGCTTAATAAATTTATTGAATTTTTGTATCTGTTTAGGTATTCAAAATGTTTCAATACATTTTTTGTTGAAATATATAGAGAAAAGCTAGTCTCATGCAGATATGTATTTGGGAAAACAAAGAATAATTTAGGGGCCTTTTCTGATATTGAAGATATTCTTTGATACTACATCAAAACTCAAAAAGTGGTATCTCTTTCCAAATCAGTTTTAGTGTACAGTCTGAAATCATAAATTTTTTAATATTGTCCCATTAAAATTCTTGGGTCTGTCTTGCACTCTGAATGGACTTTTACCCATGAGATATTCTGGCCTTGCAGTGGAAGAGTCTTACGAACTCTCAAGGGTTCCCAGAACATATTTTGAGAACCACTGCCCTAGCTTATGCCTGAAAGATGCTCTCCCTTCCTCCCTATCTAAATTGGGATAAATAAGACTACTTATATATAGCTTTAAAGTATGCTTTATTCACTAAACATCATGTCACAAGCAATTGCTTTTGTCATGAGATAATCCTTAATAACAGAATTACAGTTTACATAATAATATGATAAGCTCTAGACATAAAAATCCATAAGGGCATGTTTTAATGATTTCCAAATTATTGGACATTTAGTTTAAATATCATATATAAGAGGCAAACTTTATTCACACCCCAGCTACTTCATGAATGGGGAAAATAAACATTATGGGAACAGGGAGCAGGAAATTAGTAAGTACTTTCATTTATTACATTGCTAATAAAATGTGCAGTATTGCATTGGAATCTTAGTCATAAAACAAAATTAAAGAAAAATATCTACCTCAGTCGTGTAGATTTCACTAGGTAAATATTTGGTAGGCAGTGCAAATTAAACTAGCGACTCTGCACAAACTAATTTTTTATTATGACCTGAAGGTGGGAAGATGGTATCACAGGAGTGGACAATGATGAGGACTAGGAACCCTTCAGGTGTCTGATTTATGGCTGTATATATATATTCCTCCCCATTTAAGGTTGGGGAAAAAGACATAAAAACACGATAAGGATGTGTGCACAAAGGACTTAGAAGTAGACCTACTTTTCTTGTTATTTATTCCACAGACTTACTTCTAATTTTTTAAAATACAAATATAGGGGTCGGCCCAGTGGCTCAGTGGTTAAGTGTGCAAGTTCCGCTTTGGTGGCCCAGGTTCGCTGGTTCGGATCCCAGGTGCGGACATGGCACCGCTTGGAAAGCCATGCTGTGGTAGGCGTCCCACATATAAAGCGGAGGAAGATGGGCACGGATGTTAGCTCAGGGCCAGGCTTCCTCAGCAAAAAGAGGAGGATTGGCAGGAGATGTTAGCTCAGGGCTAACCTTCCTCAAAAAAAAAAAAGAAAAAGACAAATATAGCTGTTTGTTATATTCAATTGATTTAAAATATTTCAGCACAGATAACGTGATATTAACCTTAAACACACCAGAGGGTCTGAGATATCAACCAGAGGCTTTGCTAATTAGCATGATGAATGTCAGAAATGAGTTTTCATTAGTAAAATTAGTAGTAATAAAAGTCAGAAATGTATGTTCGTTGTTGAAATTAGAGGCATTCAGACATATTAGTTGAATAAAATGTAGAAAAATGCTCCATGCCTGCATTAATGAGGTGTAAGACCCCAACAAGCACTTTAGGAATCATCTATCTCCTTGCACAGGTCTCCAGTTGCACAATGACAACTGCTAGACCATCTGTATCCTACCTCTGGAGTCTTGTCTCACTCTCCTGAGAGAGCTGGAAGGCCTAAGCCACAGGCGGCATGGACTCACATCATGCCTACGCTATAGGTGGAGGAACTGTTTCCCTGCCCTCTACTGGCTAACGAATGTTCATGAATGCCTGTATCTGAGGAAGAATTTCTCCTGGTGAGATTACCCCTCCTCAAACCTTTTGATGGCTGATTCTACCTACTAAAAAGAACCTAAGAGTTGTGCATGACCAAACTGACTTGGGTCATTTCATAGCAATAGCCGTAGGAATTCTGTAAACTTTAGTAAACACTGGTAGAATTAAAAACAATGTACCTAACTAGCAAAACACCTAAGACTAAATTACACAAAGCATTATTTATATAGCAAAATCTAAAAATCCAGAAGCCACATAGAAAAAACAAAAAGTGTAAAATTTAGACAAAGTAAGGAAAATACAATGTTAAATATAAACAATTGTGTGTTTTGTATAAATGTTGCTTAATCTGTATTGCATTTTGTATTTGTTAAGCGGACAGATCTTAAATCTTCTCAATGTGCACAGTGGTAACTATGTAGAGGTGATGGATAAATTATTGACCTTAATTGTGCTGATTTTTTCACAATGTATATATATATTTGATATATGTATATCAAAATGTAAAGTTGTACACCTTAAATACATACAATTTTTATCTGTCAAAGATCTCCATAAAGTTCTTAAAATGTTATTTCATCTGGAAATTTCAACTATACCTTCCCTATTCATTCTTTTAAACAAAGAGTATCATATAAAGTTTTATAAATAAAATGGGCATTGTGATACTCAATGGAGAAAACTAAAAGTTTATACAGAAGTTAAGACCATATATGAATAAAAGAAAAGCTAAAAGCCATCAAAAAGAGTAGAACTTCAGTAGAAATGAAATAAAATGTAACATCCAAATACTATATTACACAAAAAAATTGCAATCAATAGGTAAAATTTAATGTTGTGGAATTCTCAGGCCAGTACTACATAAGAACAATGTCTCAGAAAATGTAGAATCAGGCCGTTGGTGCCACTACTTATGTTACACTCATAAACCAAGCCAATTTTCTCTTTTAAACCTCATAGGTGAGCTGGAGAATATGTTTTAACAGCTTTTGCGATCCCCATTCCTACAGCTAACTCAGTAACACCTTCGGAAACAGTGAGAAACTAGTACATGCAAAGAAAAAAAGAAGAGAAGAAAGAAGAAAATTATATTCATCTAGTAATAAATGAGTTTTCTTCCTGCTGATATGATTGCATTTATATCTTTTTTCCTGTAATATATTTAAATTAAACTGTCTAAATTGTAATCTAATTTATACCAGAAGTCTGGTGTGAGAAATATCTTTATTCAATCTCTTTGAATGTCAAATTAGCTATTAAATATTAAAATATGAATGGGAAGTTATGGGTAATGAGAATATATTACATCTGATAACATTTCTCTTCATATATAGTCATTCCAAAGTATCCAAATGCCTAATATGTGTGAAGAACTGCATGGTCAGGTGGGTGCTAGAGGAAAGTAAAGGATTTCACTAACTAGCCAGGTCAAAGAGAGATATAAATCTATGTGCTGTAGTGTATTTGTTTATTGCACAGAGCATCTATTCGAAATCAAAAAGCTTCACAAAAGAGGTACAGTGATGTGAGAGTATATGTCTATGAAGTAACATTTTTCAAAAATGTTACATCACAGGGAGAAAATACTTAAGAATAGAAAATTCAAATAAACGTTAAAATATTTTACCACATTTAATATAGTTCAGAATCCTAATCTGTTTAAATCATGATCTTATATAAACTGACATTTATATTCTGAACTTCATTGTCTTGAAAAGATCACTGAATACTCAGAGTAGGAGAGATACAAAGTACAACACAAACTATAACATAGGACAGACGATCGCCGATGTGTTTGTTCTACAGAAATATCTTTTTCGGGACATCATTCAGTTCCCGAAAGGGCTGAGAAGTCAGCTGCAGTGTTTGGAACAAGGCTCTCACTCAGGATGGCAGGAACGACATGGCCGTGTGTGATCAAGTCGTCTAGTTTTCCTACTGAAGATTTCACAAATTTTAGTTTTATCGAGAAAAGAAAATAATTATAAAGTGAGATGGTTAATAGTTTCATAATGGTGTTTGGAATGAGGCATACTGTCTTTTCAAATTTTAAAAGACTGCTATGGAGGCTATTATACAATAGCAGAGTATCCAGATTATATCCTGAGTAAAAATGGAAAATCTAAAATTAAAAATTACAGCTTGTTTTTCCGTTATCTTTCTCCTTTAAATATTTTCTTATTGATAAATGAGTAAAATATTTTAATGTATCTACCACTGTAAACAAATTAAAATTTAGTTATAATCTACCGTATTTACACTCTTAATAGAATTCTATCTAAAAGTTGCTTTGCCAAGTTAGTGAGTAAATCTTTTTTGTAACACCATAATTTATTATTCATGCAATGTTTATGATGAGATTTAAGGAATCTCTTTAATTCATTAGAATGCTGGACAGCAGAACTGAAAACAAATGATATGGTGGTCTGGGTTTCAATCCATCCTCTGTCACATTCTGGCTCTGTGAACTTGGGCAATAATTTTGATTCATCTAAGACTTATTTTGGGGTCAATTATAAAATACAGCATTTTAGGGCAAATCAATGGTTTTGACAAAACAGCTAAAAAAAGAAAATTGTGAGTAGGCACAATGACAAATATCTGTAAATTGGATTTCCTTATTGGGAATATCTATTAGCCTCCAGGACATAGTGAATTTTCCGTTATGGAACTTTGTCAAACTGTAATGTAAAGCCAACAAAGGTTTTGCATCATTTTTAACAAAATACAGCAATCTCTGATACATCAATTGAGCTTTTTCCCCACAGAAGCACAAGGACAAAATGATGCTTTTCAGTACAAAATTGATGGATTTTGTTTTTTAAAAAAGAGAAAAGCTCAAAACCACAGAAAAATCGCTCCTTGTAGAAAAACACAAGCAAGTATTATTATGCCAATAAGTTTGCAAAACCAATATAGCAGCTTTAATGACAAATTTTTTGCTCGGAGAGAAAGAAGAATGAGTTATTGGCAAAGTATCTATACCTGATGACATTTTTGGTGCTGTGTAATATGACGGAGATAGAAAAGCAATTACTATCTCTCTTCTTGGAGCAGTAACACAGCCTGCAAAAGGGTGCATTGTGCTCAGTGCCGACAGACAGCCACAAGTTGAGCAATTAAGGTCGAGCCCTCCACAGTATTTTAGGAGTCTATATTTAGGAGTCTGTATTTTAGGAGTGTATGCATGTCCATCTCCTAAATTGTAACTCTCACTTATCAAAATTTTGAATGTCCTATTGTCAACAAACTTGTTTAGCAAAAGGCTTAAAGTAATTTTTATTCCATAATGTTTAAGTTGTCTTTTATCTGAATATCTAGAATTATCTGAGATAGATACTAACATTTTTGCATTCCTGACGACATAAAATTGAGTGTTGGGTTTCTGGCCTATAGTTCAAGTTATCATTTAGTCAGATAGGAATAACTTGGTGAAAGACAGCAAACAATATGCCCATCACAATCATAAAATAATCATTATTATTGCATTTTATTGTTAAAATCTCGGAGAACACAAATGCTTAATGTTTCATAGATACTGATCTAAGATTAAGCTATGTGGAAAAACAACATTTAGAATTAGGTAACTTCCCCAGGTTTATATTTTCCTCATATTTTATAGCCCTGATGAACTTCAAATGAAAGTAATTATTATCATTTATACATGATGCTTTCCTGAAAGAGAAGCCGTGATAATGTCCCTCAAGATAGATAAAAAGGAAGTGGCATAAAAACCAGTATTTTTAGTACAATGGAAGAATTGAGAATTAACCTTAGTAACTACTTGACTTTCTCTCTTCCGAATTTTTAATACTAGCACTGGCAAAGCTAGTGATTATGGTGGCACGGTCTAAGGGCAGTAAAACTGAATAAATAGAAATAAATGTTCAGATTTGAAATATTTAGGAGCTAATTATCAAACATGAGAAGATGGAAGATAGAGAAGCATTGAAGAGGTCATATCAGTTATCAGCTTAGATAAGAGGGTGGGTGATGGTGGAACAAACTCGCAAAGGAAAGCAAGCTTTGGCTACAGACTGATGACCACAGTTTCTATTATATTATAAATGGCTGAAGCTTATTAAAGATGATGAAGTCAAAGAATTAAGATCCTAAATCTTAATCCCTTTGGTGGGTTATAGATATTTCTCAGTAAAAATTCAGAGGCCAGCCCGGTGGCGCAGTGGTTAAGTTCGCAGGTCCAGCTTCTCAGCTGCCCGGGGTTCGCCGGTTTGGATCCTGGGTGCAGACATGGCACCGTTTGGCATGCCATGCTGTGGTAGGCGTCCCACATAAAGTAGAGGAAGATGGGCACAGATGTTAGCTCAGGGCCAGGCCTCCTCATCAGAAAAGAGGAGGACTGGCAGTAGTTTAGCTCAGGGCTAATCTTCCAAAAAAACAAACAAAAAAAAATTCAAAACCTGCAGAGTAAGGAGAGAAAGATAAGGCAGCTGATGTCTTCAGCGAATTAGAAGAGGAACTAAGAAGCTGGTGGTATAGCCAGGTGCCCCAAATAAATGGATTTTTAATAGAACTTGAATGTTCTAAAAGCATCATTAGGGATGGCTGGATCCCAACTGCAGTGCCTGAGTGTGGAATGTAGGACAATAGGCACCTCTCCTTAAGAAGGCTGTGCCGAAAGTAGTTTCATTTAATGCTAGGAAGGGGAGGAAGTATTTTTTGAAAAGGGTGAGAATGTAGCTGTTTTATGTTTTGGTTTTTTAGCACAGAACAGGGTTCCAGAGGAAAGCTCAGAGGTTTCTTGGAAGGATAAATGCAATGGGAGCTTGCATGAGAGGAAATAAGACACAAAGGAAAATAAGGGGCAGAGCATTGGAGAAAAGGGGTTCAGGGCAGTTTATATTAGTATCGTGATGGAGGTAAACCAGGGAAGTGTGTAAGAGTGAACTGAGTCGCTCTCAAGACTTGTTTCGGGTATTAGGCCCAACACTCCTTTTATCTTTTAATTATCATGTACCTTTCTTGCATGAAACTAACCTAATGTGTGTGTGTGTGTGTGTGGGCGCACCGGTGAAATGAAAGTCAGTCTTACCCTTTGGCCTGTAAACTACATGCATGAGGGCAGGGAACCAAGTGGTCAGGCCCATGATTGTGTTGGCACATAGTAAACTTCTAATGTACTAAGTGAACTCAGCTACAAGATTTAGATTTGTTTTCTTGTCTGAACTTAAACACAAATGGATTTTCTTTTCGTGAGGGAGATTGTCCCTGAGCTTACATCTGTGCCAATCTTCCTCTGTTTTGTGAGTGGGATGCTGCCACAGCATGGCTGATGAGCAGTGTGTAGGTCGCACCTGGGATCCAAACCTGGAAACCTGGGCCACCAGAGTGGAGCACATGAACTTAACTATACCACCACGCTGGCCCCAGACATGGATTTTAATATGATATGTGTATATCAATCCACAGGATGTCTGTATGAGACTGTGTGCAAAGAGAGGAAGAAAAGATTAATAAGACACTACAACTTTTGTTCCACCTATTTTCTTCTTGATTTTATTTTTATTCAAAATTTTTCTTTAACAGATATGTGTAATTTTTATAATCCTCATTAAGATGAAGATGTTTGTCTGTTCTGCTCACTAATGGATTCCCATTCTCTGGATGGGTAACTGGTGTGTAGTAGACATTCATTTGTCAAATGAATGACTGAACCCACCAACATTACTTAAGAAAAAAATAGTGTCCTCACCATGTGTTCGTCATTGACTAAGAATATTATTTGGTGATAATGATACTTGATAACACTCCCAACAGATCTATGACTTTAGCCGCTCTAAAGGGAACCAACACACATGATGGTCTGGTATAATAGCAACTATTCATGTTTACCATATAAAATATATTTTTATCACAGTAACATAAGGCATACTAGAAGCATCATGCTCAAAGAGGTTGAAGTCATATTCTGAGAAATGTGGTGAAGGATTTGTGATGAGGGCACAGCTGCTGAGTAATGTACACAATAGTAGTATAAATTATTTGTGTACTCATTTTTAAATGCATTTTTAACATCAACCTCCAGTACCTTCAGGGAATCATTTTATTTCCTATTTAATTTCAGGTGTTGTTGCCTTAAGGTTGTTATAAATTATGTATAGCACTATATAGAAATAAAAGTTGCAGTTTCCCTTCTTTACCAAGTACAAATTTTGTTTTAAACATTCTCTAGATTTATGGCTCAATTCACAATCTTGCTGTGGTTACATCACAATTATCAAAGGAGAATTTCAATGGACAGCTTTGAATAATGCTGGATATTTTAGTAGATTACCAAGAATTCTATTACAGTCGTTATTTTTTAAAATTCACAGAGTAACCAAA
Source organism: Equus quagga (assembly GCF_021613505.1). Lineage (NCBI taxonomy): Eukaryota > Metazoa > Chordata > Mammalia > Perissodactyla > Equidae > Equus > Equus quagga. The sequence goes on from NW_025799850.1 coordinate 648,028, forward strand.
TATATAAACTATAATTAAAAGCCTACTTCTCTAACTGGAAATTACTTTCCTCAGAGGTAAACCTTCAGAAGTGGTGAATTTGTTCTTTCTTTCACTCCTAACTGCAACCCTCAGTTCTTCTTTATTTTCTCACATTGTAGCACAGCTTGGAAACCTGATATCTTTTCTATTTTGTCCTGTGTAGCAAGGGAACAATGGAGTAAGTGCAATTTTTCTTCCCTATGACATGTTTTTGATGAAATTGACCAAAAGAGCATACTATTATATAGGAATTTGATTTTTTTTTCTTTTTAATCTCTGAAATTTGGTTAAATTTGCTTCTCAAACAGGATAATCATATAATGCATTATTATATGTAAGAAGAGTTTTTTTATGTTCATTTCTAATCAAGTTTTTACTAATTCTTTTTCTCCAGAATTTCTAACCAAGAAATTTTACTATATCTATTGACACAACTTATTTTAGAATTAAACAGATATTGAATGAATGAGAAATCTTCCCTTTTATGAAATACAGTGAAATAAGGCTTTTTCTGTAGCATTGGCAAATGGTATATTGAGCACAGGTTTCGTTTTTAATCTTGAACTTGTGCAGTATTTGACACAGTTGACCATTGCATCCATGGTAAAACATTCTCCTCTGCAAGTTTCTGGCACTATATTCTCTGCTTCTCCTCCTACCTCTTTGGCCACTACTTTCCAGACTATTCACATCATTCTGTTTTGTGCTGCCATTGAGCTCAGTTCTGAACCCTCAAACTGACACCCCTTTAGGCTCTAAACACCTTGGAATAACCATTTTGACCTCAAAACTACTATATCCCTGGAGCTCTTCCTCTGCTCCCCTTCCTTAAGTATCTAGCCTTTCCCTACTGTGTAAAGTGTTAAATGTTACATAAATCCTTGCCCACTTCTAGAAATTAAAATTTAAGAGATTTATCTATTCCTCTTGCGCTACAACCCTCTTTCTCCCTTAGTAAATGCTTTTTCTGTTCCTCCACTTTTTCTCAAAACATTTCTCTCAAATCCATCCTCTTCTATCTCCTCTCCTACCACCATCATATCTTATCTAGACTATTGAAATATTTTCCTAACATATTTCCCTGGCCCACTCATGATCCAGAGAGTTAATTCTCCACACAGCAACCATGGTAACATTTTATAAATAGAAAGTAAATAATTTCACTTCTGTTTTAAAACTTATGGCTTCTCATGGCTCTCAGAATAAAACATAAATGACTTGACCTGGCCTACAATGTCCATTATGATGGTCTCTGACTTCCTTTCCCACTTCATTTCATAACATAGCCCTTATCTCCTTCTCCATCATGTTACAGCTTCACTAACTCCCTCTCAATTCTCCATAAAGACAGCAAGCCCTTTCTGACCTCAAGGACTCTCATATACTGTCTCAATACCGGGAAAAGTTGCTTTAACATCATACAGATCTCAGCTCAAATGTCATGTTTCAGTGGGGCCTTTGATGGTCATCTTCCACAAAACAACCTTTCTTACTAACTTCATAGCAATTACAATCAGAAATTATTTTATTTTTTACATATATGTGGTCAATTTTTCCTCTTTTGAATGTAAATTGAATTAGATCATGGATAATATAGGTCTTCTTGAAATATATATTTCTAGCCACCAATATAGTACTGGAATATAGTAGGTACTATGTGTATACTTGCTGAATGAGTTAATTTATGATCAAATGGATAAGTGAATGTATAAGTCATGTTTCCCCACATCAGTGGGTGAAGTGACCTCTGTTTCATCTTTATCTTATGGAGAAGTCATCTATTAGTGTAAGGAAAAAAAAACATGAAAAGAACTACTTAATCCTCATATATTGATCTTTTTTTAAACCTCATAAATGATCTTCTTTCAGATTTGCTCACAGATCTGTGGAAGCCATTTTTCTCTAAATTTAAGTAGTATTAAGTTTGATAGAGCAATGATGACCTTAGCCTCAGAAACTCATAGCTACATCTTTACAACATGGACACAAGATACCTCCCTGAGCACTGGTGGAATAATTTTTTGAGGCAAATTGAATCATCTGAGACAGGTGCCTTCTGACCAAACTTCCTCACGAGACCTATGCAGCTGATACTAGGACCAAGAAGAATTCGAAATTATTTGATATCTTCAAGCTCAATGTTACAGAAAAGGCATGTGTTGCCAAGGAAGGAATAGGACAGCATTTGCCAACTGCTCCAGATGCTTCTCCTTTTAGCCAGATGAAGCCTCACAGCGAGTTTTATTTTATCCAGATGCTACCTTTTGAAGTCTTGGCAAAAAAAAAAAAAAGATAAACTAGGTCTGTGATTCATATAAAGTAGCATTTTCTTTCTCTGCCCTTAATGTCCTATCAGGTTTGAAAAATGAGCTACAAATATCTCTTCAGAATTGCCTATTTTGACCCATTTACTTAAAGTTATATAATTTAAGGTTCTTTTCTGGTTGGTTGTAACAGGTCAGCCACTGCACAGATCAAATGTATGTATCAAATTAAAACTTTTATACTGAATTGCAGGACACATGCATCCACACACACATGGGAGCGACTTACCACTAAAATACTTACATTTAACATTAGGATCTTTTTCAGACTTTGTGCTTTTTTAAAATTTAAAAATGACAAACATTGCTCCCTCATTTTAATTTTCTATTTTTATCTCAAAATTATAAATCTTCAGTCATCAATTTATGTCTAAATCTTCTTACATCAATTTCATAAAATTTTTTTTTAAAGTGGGAAAGTATGGCCCTTTGAGTCAAATAAATGTGTGTTGAAAATTGAGTTTCTCAACTTTCCTGAAATCCTTGGACTGAACATGTAGACTCTCAGAGTCTTAATTTCCCACCCCAAACTGAAGCCAATAATCCCCATTACAAGGTTGTTAAATGAGATAATAGAAACAAAATATATAGAAAAGTGCCTGCTAGAGAGTAATACCTAAAAATACATTTCATATATTATACCACTAAATAAAGGACATCTCAAAAATCTTTTTAAATAAAAATATATCGGGCTAAATGAGGCAATGCTTCTATACATACCTCACATCTGAAAGGACTGTTTAAAAAATTTTTCCTTATGAACAGCAAATACCATCTACAAGTGCAAAAGGAGGTAATAAAAATTGAATTTTGACTAAATAAAATTCCAGAGTAATTGAAACACAAAGTAATGACCAAAAGTAGGATCCTGGGTTAGATCAGAAAGCTCAAAGTATTGAAGGAGAGAAAAAAGGTAAAACAAAACATGTGTTCCTGAATCACGACATAGTTGGATTCCTCACCCTCTTTTCCTGTTTGCTGGCATTTCTGAATCTCACAAGTTAATAGAAAACAAAGTTAAGCATATAACTAGTGCCCAGGTAGGACTTCTAAAAATATACATATAATCCTGAAAATTTAGTATCATTAATGCCAATAAAGAAAATGAGATTTTACGTAAAATATGCAAGTAGTTTTTCATAAACCTTTTTTGAGTCATATAGTCAAATCAGGTCATTTTACATTTCTTCTAACATATTTGCGTTTATTAATTAGGTATTACAGTTCATTTTTGAAATCATTTTAAACTTTAAAAACTGAATAAACCTGATTTCTGCTTACAGACCTACGATATTTCCAATTTTAGATTGTTTAACCTCTGGCTCTTCAGTATCTTCCACACAACAGATGTAACCCCCATTTGCTTCATAATCAAGAAAAACTTGGATCTGTTTCAGCCTATCAGAGAGCCAAGGAGCTTCTGGGGCAGAGGGACATTGCTACTTAAGATGAGAGCATCTTCATTATGCTAACTGATTCAGAGCAGGTTTGTAACAGAAGTGCAAACTCTGGATTTATTAGCATAGGATGCTGAGGAGCAAATTTATGTAACATTTGGCTAAACCAATTCTTCTCATCATTTTCAATTTCCCTGGGCTCAATTAGTTTATTTACCAAGAATTCGACCTTGGAATGTGATTTTTTTTAAATCACAGGACAAGGTGTTCAAATGTCTCAACTAACCAAAGCAGTTAATTTAGCTGCAATAAAATAAATTCAAACTATGAAAAAAATGACGAATGCAACATATAATAATGCAATGTTTTCACCTGCATTTGAAAAAAGTCAATGTAATGATTTTAAATTTTGTTCTAAAAAACTTCCACTTCCAAAAAAATGCTAAAATAAGCCTTAAAAAATTGGATTAAGATTTGAGTTATTCTTCTGTCTTTAAAACTTTCTATTGTTTATATTCTCCAGAACAAAGGTGTAGTTTCTGCAAAATATTTAGTGAAAAACAATTAAAGTGATTTTGCAAAATATTCATGGACATTATTGTGTTTTAAATTAAACGGCATGAAATTGTCATTTTATAGGTTAAAAAAGTCAGTATTTTCATATATTTGAAAATTAATAGCTTTATCTTTATCAATTTACATAATTTGCATCACTTTTCTATTTTGCTTTAGTCATTCTGCCAATGGCTCCTTAACTTTGCTGCACATTGGAATCACCTGAGAAGCTTTCAAACCTGCTACCGACTGCTTCCCACCCCTGACATTCTGATCTAATTGATATGCAGTGTGACCTGGGTGTCGAGACTTTAAAAATCTTCCCGGACAATTCTAACATTGAGCAACGTTAGGAAATCAGTTAGCGGCACCGTTGGTTTTCAATCTTTAGTTTGATTACGAATAACTTAGGAAGCTAGTTAAACCTCAAGATTTGCAATCTCCATTCTATGAGATTCTGACTGAGAAAATCTAGGGTGATCTTCTTGGACTGGACTGTGGAAAAGCAGATAGTCCAACTACCGTTTTTGTAGAAATATCTAGAGCAGCGGTTTTCATGGTGAATGTACTCTAGAGTTCATCCAATGAAACCAAAGAATTAATAGAATTAATTCAGAACTCCTAGTGGTGAGCCCTGGGCCCCAAATTTTAAAATTTCCACACATAGTTTTAATGGACTGCAGAGATGATAAATCACTGGTCTACAGTTTCAGTGAGATGTAGTGATAAAAGGTATAACTGGAATCAGAAACCATAGTCTAAGCTCTGCAATTCACTTAATAACCATAGAACTTGGGACAAACCACTGAAACTTAACTGTTTGTCATATGAATTGAATGCAGAAACTTCATCGTTATAAAAATTTAATGAGAAAAAAATTAAAGTTATTAAACATGGTATGAAATATTTATTTTTTTTAAAGCAGCCACAACAACAAAAAACATAGTCAAGCCATTTTCTTCCTATAGCCAAATTCCCAGCCAACCTGTTCTTACCGTGAACTTTGATTGGGCTCTAGAGTCAGACTGAATCAATATTTGCTAATAACAATGAAAATTATCAATCTTCCACACACACTTTTTACCATTGTCTTCCGGACATCAGTCTCTTTTGGGTTTCTTCTTACCATTTCACTTATCTTTTTGAGATCTCACTGGTTTACAACATTATATAAATTTCAGGTGTACATCGTCATATTTCAACTGTATAGCCTGCATTGCGTTCACCATCAGAAGTCCAGTCGCCATCCGTCACCATACACATGGGCTCTTTGGCCCTCCCTCCCCCCCTCCCCCTTTTCTTAACTTAATGGATGTTTCTTCTCATTAGGAAGTGCTCTGGGGCTTGCTCTTGAGACCTCTCTGTATTTACATTCACCCTCCATCAAAGTGATTTCATCCATTTCTACAGCTTCATATATTATTTGTATGCCAGCAACTCAGAACAGTGTTTCTACCACCAGGCATATAGTCAGTACTCAGTCACTATCCAATCCAGAGCTGGCCCCCACTTTCCTAATCCTTCCTTAGGACCATCCAGCACATACCCGACTCCCCCATAGGCCTCTCCAACTCTCATTATTGAAATGCTTTCGAGGTTCCTCCTGAGTGTGCTCCTTTTCGGCAGCAAACTAAATCAAACTTTGATTGATTTCAGGTGTGTTCCCGGTAGTCCCTCACTAGAGGTCTTTGACAGCAGTTGTCAATATCTGACAGAATGTTTGCTGGTTTGTTATTCTCTGCCTCCCACACTAAACTGTGAGCTGCTTTAAAGCAGGATCTTTGTTCTCTTCACTGACATTCTCCCAGAGTCTGGTTCAAAGTAGATGCTCAATAAATATTTTTTGAGTAAAGAAGAATGAATAGATATTATAATGTTGCTCTGGTTGCTATTTTCTTCTGTCACGCTTATCAGTGCTATAGAAACAAAACCGACAACTTGCTATTCCCCTACATGGACGTCATAACCCCCATTCAGACATGCAAAATATTTTGCCCACCGAAATAGACAAAAATAACAACAACGAAAAACAGGATGGCCCTCTCTAGCTCTGTCCCCAAAATAAATACAATCTTGAACCATCTCCTGTAAGTTACTAACAGAAACTTCATTCTTAATTTTGACTATAGTGATACATGATAACCCTCACAGGAATAATCATGTCGAAAAAACCTTCTGTTCTGCCACCATGAACAGACTAATTGTAACCTGGTTACTAGTGGGGATTTCTATGTGTTTGCTTTTTAAAATGTGTTTTTTTTCTTTTAAATACTTGTAATTTTTTATTTGTTAAGCCTCTGATTCCAAAACATGGATCCTCTTGAAAAAATTATTTGAAATAAACTAGTTTTCTTTCCAAAATTCTTTTGCTTTGGCATCTTTGTTTAGCACTAGAAATACCATAAAATAAAAATCAATGAAATTGGTATAAAGATTATCTCATAAGTGAACAATCTGATTCCAATTTCCTATTCTCCCTTTATTTTAAAGAATCTTTTAAAATCTCACAGAAAATATAAATTATCCTACAACCATATGGAATCTCATTGGAAACTCTTATTTTGTTATTGCATAGCAGGTAACAGATAAATATTTTTTCCAATAAATCATATCCAATAAATTGTATCCAGTGCATACGATTTGAAAAATGCAATAGGGTTAAATGAAAGTTCTGCCATTATGGCAGCTGCCATGTATAAACCAAAATAGCTTGCTATAGGCGGATGTTGATGGTTTAATTAAAAACAGTTGGACTATTTGAACACAGAGGGCAGTAAAATCTCTTCCATTCCTAGGTTTGGCTGTTAATGATAACAAGATCATTTGCAACAGCAGGTGTTTAATATGCCGTCTATGCCTTTTAAGTGGAAAAATATGTGTTGGGCATAAAAAGTTATCTTTAACCTGTTCAGGACTTTTTCTCAGCTTAGGAAATTAGGTTCTGTTTAAATGTGGTCTAAAGATGGTATCTCTTCTAATAAAGTAAATTGATTATCAAAAATTTATAATTTTTATATATAGACATAGATGAATGTGGTGACTATTTTGATAATATATAAGTGCTTCATTTTTAAAGTTCTTTACTTAATCTAGGCCTTCATAAAACAACATGATAAACAACTATATCTCTCTTATACTTTGGGCCCAAATTGCAATATAATCAGTAAAATAGAGATGTAAAACCTGCTGTGTTTTCTTTATGCCGTTGTATTAAGATTCAAGGAAATGGCTTGAGAGTGTATATAATTGTACAAAATTTGTTGTTGCTTAGATCTTTATTATTCATTACTATTAATTTATATTTTTAATTAAAAGATGAAGGCTGCCACTAGGAATAGGCTGCCACCAACATAGGTGGTTGTTAGCAGTTGATGAAATAGTTCCCTCATGAAAGTTACAGTATCATGCCAGGTTGTGAAAGTTAAAATGAATTGCTTTCTGTGTTTCAGCTACTTTGCTTAAGCTTTTTATGTGTGGCAAAATTCTTTTTACCATCATTTTGTTAGGAGAAAGAATATCCACAACTTGGAAGTAAAGCAGGAGGATGATACCACGTCCTCTCAATGTCATTCTGTAATAGGCTCACTCCAGAATTATTTAATTATCTAGGAGGATGCACCTGTGTTTTACTGTGCTATTTACTATTTTATTAAAGCCCTGAAACTGTGAAATTAAATGTTAACTTATAGGTTTTTGTCAGGTAGAAAGCCCAAAGGTTTCAGGGTTTCACTTTTAAGGCTTTCAGGACATTTAACAGTTTTATTTCTACTATCAAATTCTTTTTGGGAAGGCCTTGCAGAAACAAATCTCTGTTCTTTGAAATAACCTTTGAACCAGTTTTACCATCATTGGTGGTTCCCTCATTGATGAATGAGATGAATAAAGTTGTTGAGACGTGTTTATGTTTGTGTGGTAGTCACGTTTTTCACTTTAGACAATTACACTTCAACAGTTTTGGAAGGTCTGCCAAGTAGACTCACCTGCCAGAGATAATTACACTGAGTCACCTGAGACAAGCACAGGACCGCACATCTTGTCTTGGTGCACAGAGTAATTCCCAAGAGGCATTGGAACTTTAACTTGCTGACTCTGCTTCTGTTATTTTTCCTGACTTTGTGTTTTTGGTCTTGCTCCAAGTTCTAGGCCAAGATTGGTTCTGGTTCTCATTTGTTCAGGGCCAATAAATTATCCCCAGTTGGTGGCAAAAAAATTTGGAATCTGGTTTTATGATGTGATGACTTAGTGTTCCGTGTTGAGTAAATGCTGGGGATTATTTTCTCTAGGTGAGAGCTGATAGGAAATACTGCTTGATGGTCTTTTTAAATTTGTTTTTCTATTTGGGAAAACAAATCAATTGAGAAGATGTCCCATGCCCCCAGAAGGGAAAACAGGTCTTTGAAATCTGGACCAGGGAATTGTTATGCTTCTGTATTTATTTTAACCCATTACAGAGGTTACAGAACTTAAGCTCCAAGTTCTGTGTGTGTCTCTATGTCTGAATTGGCAAGAGCCTTTATCTCTGATTTTGTGAGTTGAAATATTTACCTGGTCTAAGAAGATATTAATAAATTAGATTATCAAAACTCAAATTCAAGTTCTGTATGAATTGCTTTATAGAGAATAAAGGTGCTTAAATAAGTCTAGTATTTCAAAAATTGATAGAAAATGAAGAAATTGACCTGGTTTATTTTAATATACTTGACTTTTAAGAGATAAAAAAATTATTTTATCAGAAATTTCTGCTCAAGAGCTTGTTTGTATGAGAATCCAAGCTCACAGAAGACTCTTGATAACCCGGGACAATCTTGGTTTAAAAAAACTCATCTTATTTTTTTCTTTGTGATTTTTAGTGTGGAGTATGTGTACAGTTTTTTATAAGATTTGAGTTTCCTAATATAACATAATGTTTAGGATTGTGAAAATGTAAAATTATATGTTCAATTAAATTGAATCATTATTCTGCAAAACGTGTTTATAATAGTAATCATGCTTTGTAGTATGTTAGCTTGAACACAATTTCCAAGATTGATGATTTGTTAATTTAAAACTTTGGACTAATATTAAATTGAATTAACACATGTTTATATTCATAATATGTAGTTGTATGTTTATATTATACAGTTACATGTATTTCTATGTGTATAATACATATTTATATCTTGATGTAATATATTATATAGTACATACTAATTTACCCATAAATAAAATATATATTCTACATAGGATAATATATAAATACATATGATATATTGAGTACAGGTTTAAGATAGTGCTTCTTATTTTTATATGCTTTAGAATAGCCAAATTCTTGGGCCATGTTCAGGACTGTGTTCAGTCACGCCACTTTAAGAGGATGCAAAAGTGATGTTTGTAGCTGTAAAAACTTGTGCCATATATTTATGGTAGCCTGCAAAATGATTATGCAGGGTAGGTATTTCTTGCTTATCTACCCACTTTCTTTGTGAAGTGCAAGGCAGTTACTTTGGTTTAACTTATCATTAATATGGCAAGTTGGAATTATCATATGATCAATATTGGCAGAGAAATGCAACTGTGTAGACAAGGTTATAGCATGAGCTCTTGCTGTTCAAGGAAAAAGAGCATAGATTTGTCCTAAAGTAAAGCTTCTCTTTATTCTAGAATATGAAAGAGCATAGTAAAAGACAAAACTTGAGTGTGTATGGCAAGTTGCAGAGGATTAAGGGAAATGAATTTTATTTGTTTTAGTTTCTAATATTTTAGTATGAAAATAAGCTATGGAATATCTCCAAATTTTGGCAACATTTGCCCAGTTTTGCTGAGTTTATTGATAACAAAATCATTCTTTTATAAAGGAGAGTATCAATCCTTTACTTTCAAATATCATATTAATGCAAAACTAGACTTTGGCTTTTCTTTATTAGAATGACAATTGATCTTAAAGAATTCAGTCTTCTCTTATGCAGGAATATTAAATTATTCTTTACTTTCAGTGAAATCTCTCCAGATAACAGAGATTCTATAGCTGACCAGAATACTTTTCTGTCCTTTGTGTTGACTCATCACGTCCTTGGTTATTTTCATTTTATTTTTTATTTTTTACAACTGTTGCCAATCTTTTTTTTTTTTTTCTGCTTTATCTCCCCAAACACCCCCGTACGTAGTTGTATATTTTAGTTGTGGGTCCTTCTGGTTGTGGTATGTGGGACGCCGCCTCAACGTGGCCTGACGAGCAGTGCCATGTCCGTGCCTAGGATCTGAACCCTGGACTGCTGCAGCGGAGCACGCAAACTTAACCACTCGCCACAGAGCGGGGCTCTCCTTGGTTATTTTTTAAGAGAAACATAGGTTCCCCACTTCTGAACTGGCTATGTTTTTACAAAGTTGTGTGAACGTCTTCTCTATTTATGCTACAATAGTTTATGACTATACTGATTAGATAGGCAGTCAAGTATTGATTCTCAGGTACATATGATCTTGTCAATTAAGTGATCAACTCTCCTCTGACAGATGCTATTTGTTCACAGTTTTGTTGGTATTATTTTAAATACCAATACCCATCTATTTTCTGATGGATATAGAAGAAATACCCTTCTCTTTCTTCTTATGCTATTTAATGCTCAGTGATCTTAGAGACACTGTCAGGGGGTCTGCTAAGTCAACGTTATTTTCATAAGAATGCTACAATGTTATTTATGTTTTTCACTTTCCTTCTCCCTTGAGTGTAAAGGTGAGTTTTCCAAAAGCTATACAACCCCTGATATTGCAACAGACTTGATGCAAAAGCAGATAAGATAATCCAGCTGTTTCTTATTAAAGTAGACATTAAAGAAATTTGCAAGAAATGTGTAAATGCCACCCTTTTTACTAATTTTTTTTTTGTTTGGGGATCATAGTTTTTTCATGAAAATATTATTTATGTTTTCACATACTGGCCTTGTTATTTTAATATTTTTAATGTAAATATTGATAAACATAGCCTACGTAAGCAAAAGCTCTTTGGAATTTTCAAAAACATTATGATTGTAAACTTGTGTTAACACCAAAAAACTGGAGAACCACTCTGGTATACTACGTTATGTAAACTTACAGGAATATTTTGTGAGTGATGCCTGATTCTACTGACTCAAAGAATATTTGAGTCATATAAACAAATCCTTCACTGAGCCTCTTTACATGGAAATGCAGTTGTTCTTATGGGTTCAACAGGTTCATTAAGACTTTGTCCCGCTTTTATCTTTTGTGATTAAACACATCAGTTTTGTAGACAAAGCCATATCTAGAGTGTCATTCAGGAATAAGCCAAATCTAATCAGATATGACCAGCCCACCAGCAAAGAACAAGGACTGCATTTGTAACAAGACCCAGAAGAAATACCACAAGGGCCAAAGGGTAAGGCAGGACATAGTCTTCTCAAATGACCAAAAATAGGAATGAGAGCCAACACTATTAAAGAAAATATAAAAACAAAAGATTTCTCTAAAGTACTGAGAAAAAAAAATAGCACAAGCCTAAAATTCTAAGCCCATAAATAAAGGAAAATATAAAAGTTTAGAAAAATAAAATTGGGAAAGCTCTACATTTGCAGAACTTCAGTAAATAAAATAATAAGAAAAAGAACAATTCTGTAGGGAGTTACTTAGTCAAAATGAAAATGATATCAGATGGAAAAGCATGGAGATTCAGGAATAAATGAAGAGCACTGGGAAACTAAAATAGCTACATAAATCTGTATAAAACAATATCCTAATGGGATTTAAAGTACATATTGTATTAAAATATACAACATAATTGTACAAAAGGAGGACGCTAATACAGACACAGTATTCTATGTTCTTGCCTTGTCTGGGATGTGGTGGAAGTGGTTATTGACATTAAGCTTTAGTAAGTCAAGAATATATGTTTTCATTTCTAGATCATTCACTAAAATACTGGTAAAATACTGTATAAATAACAAGTTAACACAGAGAAAACATTTAGAAAATTTTTTTTTAAAAAAAAGCAAAAATGGAACAGAACAGAGGGGACAAATATAAATCTAAAACTAATCCTTTATGTTTGAATGAATTATAGATGGTAACATTAAGACAAAGATTACCAAGACTGGATTTTTTAAAATATTGCTTACTAAAGAGATACATCTTAAACATAAAGATACAGGAAGGTTGAAATAAAAATGATGGGAAAATATACCATGAAAACAGTAATAAAAGAAAGCTGTTGTAGTTTTATTCCTATCAGACTGTAGATTTTTGGGATAAAGAAAATTATTTCATAATAAAAAATATCCAATTCACTACATATTAATAAATTCTAACTTTTTATGTATTTAATAACAGAGTAAAATATTGAAAAACTTAGCAGATATAAAGGAGAAATAGAAAAATCCACCATTGTATAGAAAATTTGAATAAAACTTTCTCAAAAACTGATAAAAACATCTAAAAAATCAGCAAGAATATAGTTTAGACAAAACAAATTAAAAATTGGACTTGACACGTGTAGAACACTGCATTCAACTGCCAAATACACATAGTTTGAAAGGTACATCAAATATTTATGTTCTCATAAAGTTAATTTCATGCCCAGATAGTTTCACTGGTGAATATTTTAAAATATTTGCTTCTGCAGAGATTAGCAAAAGGAGAAAATACTTCCCAAAGTTTTTCATGAGGGCAAGTTATATATGATACCAAAACCTGTGAAGATTATTATGAGGAAAGAACACTATAGGCTCACATGTCTCAGAAACATGGTGCAATAATCCATTTAAAAAGATAGCAAAGTAGAGTAGGTAATATATGCATATGATAACGAATACAGTCATGATATGAATACTCCAGGAATGCAAGGTTTGCTTAGTAGTCAAAAATATATTAATGTGATTAACCACATTAAATTGAAAACTATATCAATACATGCAGAAAAATTTATCAAATTTGTAATAGATGTTAACTTCCTTTGTATGATAATGGATATGTACAAAAATTATGCACAAAGTTATATTTAATAGGAAAATATTGAAAGCCTTTTCTGCTGTGGTTTACAAAAAAACGTCAAGGATGCCCTCTATCACTACTTTTACTCAACACTGCACTGGAGATTCTTGTCCAGAAAAGAAATATGAATTGTAAGATTAACATGGAATAAATGAAACGCATTACCTAGAGAGGACGTGATTGTGTATGTAAAATATTCATATATGTGTATATATATGTACATATGCAAACATACAAACAGTCAGACTATTACAATTCATAAAGGAAATTAGCAAGGTTGTCAGATAAACATTCTAATATACAGAAATTAATTGCATTTACATGGAACAGCAATAAACAGAAAATAAATTTTGAATTGTTACAATTATAATAGCATCAAAGTCATTAAGTATATAAAATACAAACATATGCAAGAATTCTGCACATACATTTCCGAGGAAAATGAAAGGTGAGGAAAGGTGTAAAAATAGCCAAGACAATTTTTTTTTTTTTAAGATTTTACTTTTTCCTTTTTCTCCCCAAAGCCCCCCGGTACATAGTTGTATATTCTTTGTTGTGGGTCCTTCTAGTTGTGGCATGTGGGATGCTGCCTCAGTGTGGCTTGATGAGCAGTGTCATGTCCGCGCCCAGGATTCGAACCAACGAAACACCGGGACGCCTGCAGCGGAGCGCGCGAACCCAACCTCTTGGCCACGGGGCCAGCCCCTAGCCAAGACAATTTTTAAAAAGAACAAAGTTGGAAGACTTATTCTAATGAATATCAAAGTCAGAAATCTGAAGTAATTAAGACAGCAGGGCATTTGTGTAGGATAAAATGCAGACCAATGATATGAAATAAAGAGTCAAGAGACTATACATATATAAATATTTACAGCAAAATGTAGCACTGCAGAGGTTTATGGAAATACTAGCCCTTTCAAGAAGTGGTGTTAGGCTGATTAGATTTCTCTTATGGGAGAGAAAGTCTTTGCTCACACCTCACATTATACAGTATCAGTTCCAGTGAATTGTACGCATAAGTGTGAAAGGTAAAATTCAAGATTCTAGGAGATGTAAGATGATACCTTCATGATAACAGAAGAGACAAGTTTTCTAAAATAGGATGCAAATTGTTTAAACGTTTAAGGGACTAATTGGTAAACTGAATTTTAAGATTAAACTCTTTCTCATTAAATTCCACTATTAAGAGAGTTAAAACACAAGCTACAGAATGGGAGAAGATATTTGCAATACATTTATCCAACAAGAAACCTATACCTGAAAATATAGATAATTTCTACAAGTCGTCATGAAAAGAAAAACTAACTTAAAAATGGGGAAAAAAGTGCTACTGAAGAGGCATTTCACAAAGGAAGATATGCAATAAACGTATGAAAGATTCCAAAACCTCCTTAGTCATCAGAGAGATACAAATGAAAAACAATTAAATATCACTCCACCCCTACCAGAAGAGCTAAAATTAAAAGCACTTACATCTTTTGGAAAATGCCTGCTCATATCCTCTGCCCATTTTTTGATTGAGTTGTTTGTTTTTTTTGTCATTGAGCTGTATGAGTTCTTTATATATTTTGGAAATTAACCCTTTGTCAGATAAATGATTTGCACATATCTTCTCCCAAATGTTAGGTTGTCTTTTTGTCTTGTTCCTGGTTTCTTTTGCCTTGCAGAAGCTTTTAGTAAGATGTAGTCCCATTTATTTATTTTATCTTTTGTTTCTCTTGCCTGAGGAGACATATTCAAAGAAGATATTAAGACTGATGTCAAAAAGTGAACCGCCTATATTTTCTTCTAGGAATTTTATGTTTCAGGTCTTACATACAGGTCTTTAATTAATTTTGAGTTAATTTTTGTGTATGGTATAAGATAATGGTCTATTTTCATTCTTTTGCACTGGCTGTCCAATTTTCCCAACACCATTTATTGAAAAGACTTTTCTTTCTCTATTGTATGTTCTTGGCTCCTTTGTAAAGATTAGCTGTCTGCAGATGTGTGGTTTTATTTCTGAGGTTTCAATTATGTTCCATTGATATTTTTGTCTGTTTTTGTGCCAGTACCATGCTGGTTTGATTACTGTAGCTTTGTAGTATGTTTTGAAGTCTAGGATTGTGATACCTCCAGCTTTGTTCTTTCTTCTCAGGATTGCTTTGGCTATTCAGGGTCTTTTGTCATTCCACATAAATTTTAGGATTCTTCGTTCTATTTCCATGAAGAATGTCATGGGGATTCTGATTGGGATTGCACTGAATCTGTCCATGGCTTTAGGTAATATGGACATTTTAACTGTGTTTATTCTTCCAACCCGTGAGCGTAGAATATCTTTCCATTTCTTTATGTCTTCTTTGATTTCTTTCAATAATGTCCTATAGTTTTCAGTGTATAGGTCTTTCCCCTCCTTGGTTAAATTTGTTCATAGATATTTTGTTCTTTTTGTTGTGACTGTAAGTGGGATTGTATTCTTGACTTCTTTTTCTACTAGTTTGTTATTAGCATATAGAAAGGCAACTGATTTTATGTTAAGAGACACATGGAAAGATATTCAACATCACTAATTATTAGGGAAATGAAATCAAAGCTACAATGAGATATCACCTCACACCTGTCAGAATAGCTATAGTTAACAAGATGAGAAATAATAAGTGTTGGAGAGGATGTGGAGAAAAGGTAACCCTCATACACCACTGGCAGGAATGAAAACTGGTGCAGCCACTATAAAAAACAGTATGGAGATTTCTCAAAAAATTGAAAATAGAAATGCCATACCATCCAGCTATCCCACTATCAGGTATTTATCTAAAGAACATGAAATCAACAATTCAAAGAGATTTATGCATCCCTATGTTCATCCCAGTATTATTCACAATAACTGAGATGTGGAAGAAACTCAATTATCCATCAATGGATGAATGGATAAAGAAGATATGGTATACATATACAATGGAATACTACTCAGCCATAAAAAACACAAAATTGTGCCATTTGCAACTACATGGATGGACTTTGTGGGTGTTATGCTAAGTGAAATAAGCCAGACAGAGAAAGACAAACACTGTATGATTTCACGCATATGTAGAAGATAAACAAACACAAGGATAAAGAGAACAGATTAGTGGTTACCAGAGGGGAAGGGGGTTGAGGGGGGCAACAAAAGAGGTTACGGGGCACATATGTATGGCGACAGATAAAAACTAGACTATTGGTGGTGAACACAATGCAGTCTATACAGAAACTGATATATAATAATGTACTCCTGAAATGACACAAGATTATAAACCAATATGATTGCAATGAAATAATTAAAAAAAAAGACAGAATTTTGAATCCACATACATTGAGGGTAAAAGTAAACTAGTTCAGCTAGTTTAGAAACTGTTTAGAAATATCAACTAAAGCTGGATATGCACATACTCTCTGACCAAACAATTCCATTGCTCAATAGAACTATGTTTACATATGTTCACCAAAAGATATGTGCAGAAATATGTCTGGCTGCACAATTCATAATAGCCCCAAACTGTTAACAATGCAACTAGTCAAAAACAATTGAATGGTTAAGTAAATTATGTTATATTCACACAATGGAACACTGTGCAGCAACTGAGAATAAATAAACTTGCTACAGGTAACAGAGGGGAAAAATCTCACAAACATAATATTGAGAGGAATGCAGATCCGAAAGCATCCATGGAATATGACCCATTTTTAAAAGTTCAAAAATAAGCAAAACTAATATGCAACGCTACAATTCAAGATTGTGTTCATCTTCAGGTAGAAAGATGCCGGTATTGACTGCAACATGTGGGAGGGACTTCTGGATTGCTAACAAAGAACTTTTTCTTTATCTGGATAATTATTCATGTGTGTTCCATTTGTGAAAATTCATCAAGTTGTATAGTTATGATTTTTGCATTTTTCTCTTAGTTTATTATATTTCAACAAGCTTTATTATATAAGTGAAAATATATTACTAAAACATGAATCAAATAGCAAGATATCTTCAAATATGTAAGAATTCATAATAGACAATACTGACTACCTCTTCTTGAAAAACGTGGTTAATATTGAGTACCCAGGCAATTAGGAAGAGATTGAATGCAACCGTCTCAGGAGTGGAGATACCATATTAAAAAATCAATTGTGAGCCTTGGGTTTACTTAAATACAGAAGCAGTGCTAAACAAAGTTAGGAATTAAAGTTAGCAAATCTAATTGAATATAATAAATGTGTATAGTATAAACATTATAACATAAAATTAACAAAGATTGGTGATAAAAAGCATATTTAAAAAGAGGTACAAAAGGCTAATGTTCTCATCTTTCAAAGAAGGAAGTCAATTAAATAAAGCTAAATATCATAATCATTGAAACTTCCCAATGCTTTTCATAAACATTATTTTTAACCTTGAAGTAATAGCTCTTCTGTTAAGAAATAATTTTTGAAACTCAACAATCAGTTTGACTGAGTATCTTTTTCTTCTTATGTACAAAATAAAAACAAGAAACAAAACACAAAAAGTATATGAAGAAGTAAAATTTTAACTATGATGTCATCAATGGTATATTCTTATTTTTATAAAAGTGCTGTTGTCTTATATTATAGCCAGTTTATCCATTTGTATTTATCTATGGTTATATTCATAGGAAAATTCCTGGAATTGGAACACCCAATGAAAATGAAGATAATCAGTGGACAGTTGAATTTGAGGTTCTTTTTATTAATTTCATATTTGTATAATTTTCTGCATTTTAAAAATTCTTTTCAATGCATGTAACAGTAAAAATAACAAAATTGTCTTTCATAAAAATACAATCAGGAGAAACAAAACTATACCTAGAAACAAATATGTAAAATCATTGAAAATGATTAATTTCAAATGGTGACAATTTGTTTTCTTTTTGATCATCTTCAGTTCTTTGAAACTTTCCAATATTTTAAAAAATACAAATAAAGTGATTTGAGGGAAGTTTGACATTTTGAATACCAATTAATTCTATTCAGGAAGTGTGTATATCCTACACTACATAAATTTGAAGGTTTTCATTAAACAGTTGATAATTGTTTGGACTGTTCTCATTTAGATCCTATGCTTTCTTGCCAAATTGACTCCTAAATATTTTACATTAAATATTGCTTTCACATATTCCACAAAAATAGGAAACATTCTCATCAAATCCATTGTGTAAAATTATATTGTTTATCATTACTATTATTATTTTTGCTGGGGAAGATTCACTCTGAGCTAGTATCTGTGCCAATATTTCTCTATTTTGTATATGGGTCACCACCACAGCATGGCTGCCAATGAGTGGTGTAGGTCTGCACCCAGGATCTGAACCCAGGCCATGTAAGTGGAGAGCGCCAAACTTAACCACTAGGCCATAGGGCTGGCCCTAAAATTATATTGATTTGATTTTACTTTTATGGCAGGTAACTTAGATGTACTCTGTCTACCTGAAAACAAGAATTTATTGGAAATACATGGGACAGCTCAATTCTGAGAGGAAATTTTGGAAAATACAATTCGGTATTGCTAAAATACATGAGTTCTAAGACTGTAGGTATGAGGAATCAGAGAAGTCTCCTCAGGTGCCTCCATTGGTATTTATTAGCTCAATTACATTGGATATTTTGGATATTTTAATATTTTAAACTCAAAATTAAAGCATTTGAGTGATATAGCTTGGTTATATGTCCACTCATGCCAGCGGAGACAGGAAAACTTGATTGGCCTTTCTAAAAATAAAGATGGGTTGATAGTTTCTACAGTTGGGAGACATTGACCAAAAAAAGAATAGGGAAGCAATTAGGCAAAACCACAGCTACTTTTTTTCCCCTGGATTCTGGAAATTAAAGTTTGGTTTATTGATTTGAGGTATTTCTTCTTTTATAGTCTACGTATTTATAACTACATATTTCACTCTGAGTATGCTTTATGTTCCTCTCATATGTTCCATTATTTTCAAAATATGAAACCAAGTTACCTTGTTCTCATTTTCTAAAGTCTTTCATAGTTTGACCACACACTCTTACTTCTTGAAAACTCCCTCCTCTTCTGGCTCTTAGAACATTGTAATACTCAAGAGCTTTACTTCTTTGGTTGACTCTTGTGCATATATTTCTTTCTCCTACTCCCAAGGACTGCTTGTGGAGTCCTTATATTTTCTCTCTACATGTTCCTCCTTTTATCTGCCCATTGTTACATTTATTAGATTTTTCAGAGGTATTTATCACTAAAGTTAATTTATTTTTCCAAGTTCTAATCTAGCATTTCAAAGATTCTGCTATATACTTTTAGCTGGAAAACTCAATATACCTTCAAATAATTCTAAAATAAAGTATGTCATAACCTGTTTATAAATATGGAGCTTCTTTTCTATTTGTTTGTCTCTCTTTCTTTCTTTCTCTCTCATCTTCCTTGTCATACTAAATAACCTAAGAAACATATTTTAGAGACATTAAATACTTCTCTTTACCATTGAAATTTAGCTTCAACCTAAGTTATATCATTTCCATTTAAATCATGCTTCTTTAATACTTGTGAATATTATCTGAATTTTTACTATATAAGAATAAAGAATGTCCTTTGAAATCACTATTATTTTCACAGTAATGATTCAGAAACTATTGATAATCAGAAAAATGAAAAGACATTTGCTGGCTGATTTCCTGCATTGGTTCATTTGTAAAGGTTGGTAATTGTACTTAAAAGTTAAAATTGGCACTAAGAAATGTTTCATAATTGTCCTTTAATTAGAGACTAGATTGCAGATGATTGTGTGCAATTTATACATAAAATGCCTCATAATTTCACAGAATTTTCCTCTCTCAAAAAGGAATTTAATATTTAATAATAGTACAATTAAAAAATAAATCTCAAAATTAAAGCTGCAGTTAACAAAATACTTAGAATTTTGTATGGAAAAATTCTAATACTCTTAAGGAATATGTTTTCTATTTTAGGGAAAAACTAAAAATTCTATATGTATGATTTTTTGCAAAATATTATACATAACTATAAACACAATTTTATATGACTTGTTATACCCTAGAAAATACACTCTAAGATACTAAATTTCAATCTGATTTACTATCTGCAAGTGTATTCTTTCCAATCTTCCAAGAAAGAAAAGATTTCAACAAATATATCTTTTCAGGTCATTAACTAAAATATAGTGGGTAGTAGGCTATAATTAATATTTGCATTCATTTTGCACTCATTAAAATTCAGATTTTATTTTAAAATGTCTAATACGATCACATCAATATATGGATATAAGGTTATTTTATTTTATTAAGGCAAAATAGACAATACAAAAACTTAAATTTTCCTTTTCCTGAAATATTTTATATTATTAAATAATAGTACCAGTTTTTAAGTATAAAATAATTTTTCACTGTTACCAGTTTTATTTTATAAAAATATAAATTTAAAAGTCTATAACCAATTTCATATTACAGCCACTTAAGATGTATTTATTACTTTCATATTCCTCAAAACATGAAACATCTGAAAAGTTCTTTTTCCTTGTATCTGTTAGGAAAACTAGTCATAAAAATTTCTGTAGACAATCTTGAAACATCAAAGACAGAGAATAGTACCCCTCAAACAGAAATGCTTAATGGAATGCATCTTCGTTCAACTCATGGGAAAACATTGCAGTGGACGCCAATGAGGAAAAGCTACTGTTGTTTGGAAAATATGTGATTTCTCTTTTTTCTTAGAAGGTAAGATTTTATTGCCACTTTCTTTATAATAAAAAATATAGAAATCTATCTTATTCTAACACTGGGGTTATGCCCACAGCTGCCTGATTTAAAGGATAATCCCTAACTGAGACGTTTCTACCTTGGTCAGAGAGTTAGGATTTCCTTCTTGCTGTCATCCCCACTAAGGTTGAAAAACTATTCAGATCTTCTCCTGAGAGTCCTGCTTATGTCCTGGTGGACGGGACTCAAGAGAGTTTGATGATATATCCTCTACTCCACTCTCAGTCTTCAAAATGCAGTCCCTTACCCCTCTCTTTCTCCGCTCTTTCCTTTCCCATCCAGGCCAACCCTCTGCCTCTTCCTCTCCTTTCTTCTGGCTCTAATCTCCTCTATTAATGCAAGTACACTTGGAAATCTTTCTTTCATCTACATAGGCCAGAAAGTTTTAGTGTACACAATCTATTTCAGTGTGAGCTGGAGGAGGAAAAAAGTTGCCCTTGGGTTAGCAAAGAAGGAATAATGAGACAGTGAAATACTCACAAAACTCACAGATTAATTCCTGAAAATAGAATGCTGCCATCTAATCCTGAATACTTTCAGAGTTAGAACTCTAGGCTACAGAATCCCATGATCCCAGAATTTAAAGTAGAAGAGTACCACAGATGCAGAAAAGAAATCTATAAAGACTTGGAAACTGTTAAGGTAGAGTTGAGAGAAAAGACTTCAATGAGCAACAGAGAAGTGGAGCACAGACGAGTACCTAAGTTTAAGAGGGGATAAAAACTGGGCATTCAAAAAGAAAGGCTTCCATACTGAAACACAAGGCACAGAAATATGTCAAAATTACTACTAATAAATTCAGACAAGCAATAAGAAAAGCAATCTAAGAACCAGAGAGATAGTATAGGCAGACAGGAAACGGAAGCCTGTTTTCACAATCCAGGCTACGTGGAATAGACACACAAACTAGTAAAGAAGCTGAAAAAGGTCAGTATTTCCAGGCAAGTGGTTTGGAGAACAGGAAGACTGACCAGCTAAACCAAAATTGTTACACAAAGGCAAATTTATCCTCAGATAAAAATCTGTATATGCTTTCTTATAGGACAAAAACTAATCAAAGACATAGATAGCGTAACATTCATATTCCTATTAGATATATTAGTACATTTAATTCCAAGAAAGAACAAAAGACCAAGAAGAAAATTTTAACAAATTATAAATACCAAAGCTTCTTTAATAAAAGCTATAATTTAGAATAGTATATGTCAACCTCCTAATTCTAGATATCTGTCATTTACACTTTTCACAATGGAAAGAGAGAGAAAAAATTATACTGCAGATTATTGTGTGGCAGTTAACTAGTCATCCAGTAAGCTCTCCAGTAAGCTGCTGACAACTTTATTGGCATCAAGCATTGGCCAAGTATCATCCTCAAGAACTTTAATTTCATTAAACTTTTGGTAATTAATCATTAAGCTGTGTTAATGTTAACAACTGCTCCATAGGACAAGTAGCATTTGTTTGACAAGCCCTCCATGATAACAAACAGATGAGTACAGATAGATTGAAAAACTTGCATTTAATCCTTCATGTCTTTTATGTCCTGGAATCTCTCAATCAATTGGAAACTTGCTTGGCAAGGAAAAAGCATAGGTACTAAAATATTTGGATATTTACTACCAATACTGATTGATACTATAAAATATTAGTTACTAACCACAGTCATGTCTAGTTTTATTCTACTCCACTAGCACAACTACTAGTAGAAATATCAATGGATTTCAAAATTTGTATATTGAACCTTTAAGGGATATTTTATAAGCAATTATTAATTTTTTTAACAAATTCAGTTAATACTTTGTATTATCCATGCTGTATGATACAAAAACTAAAGTCTCAGCAGTTTCTGTTGAGGCAGAAAATGTTTCCCAGGTGGCATGTATCTCATGAGCAATCTCTGAGAGAAGAATGAAATCACTCTATGATTTTTATAGTTGAACCTCGCAACTTACTAGGTAATCATCAGAACAAAGGGAGAGAAATCAAAGCAAAGAGATCTCCTTTCAGTTACTGATATAAAATATCCATGATTCTTAGCATTTTTGAGGAAGCTCAATCTTGAATTGAGCACTATTCAGGTTTGTCCAAAAGTTCAACAGAAATAACTAATAAGTGTTGTACAGTGCCTGCATTTTGTCAGGTAAAGTAAAAGGAAGTTCCCACTTTCACAGTGACTCCTCCCATCATGAAGAATAATTTTTCTATTTTATGTAAATATTTTTTAAAATGGGTATAATTACTGGAAAGCAGGAGAAAGTCATAACTATTGTCAATTAGAACAAGTTTGTTAATCGTGCTATTCAGGTCAACTATATCCTTACTGATTTTTCTGTGTGCTTGAGTATCAGTTACATGTTGAAGTCTCCCATTATAATAGTGAACTTGTTTCTTTTTGTTTATGTTTCCATCAGTTTTTGCCTTGTGTGTTTCGATCTTGTGTTGTTAGGTATATGCATTAGGAATCACGTCGCCTTGGAGCACTGACCTCTTTACCATGTAATGCCCCTCTCTATCCCTGATCATTTTCCCTGCTCTGAAGTTGGCTTTGTCTGAAGTTATATAGCTGGTCTAGCTTTTGATTTGTGTTAGCATGGTACATCATCCCTTTATTTTAACCTTGCTGAGTCTGTATATTTCCAAATGGGTTTCTTGCATATGATTAGGTGTTTTTTTTTTTTATGGTGCTCTGATGGTCTCGGTCTTTTAATTGGAATAATTGGATTTTCAAATTTAAAGTAATTACTGATATAATTGGATTAATATCTATTATGTTTGCAATTGTTTCCAACTTGTTGTACTTGCTCTTTGTTTCTTTTTCCTCCTCTTTTTCTGTCTTCTCTAGTTTTAATTCAGCATATTACATGAGTCTATCTTCTCTCTTAGCATATTCATTATACATCTTTTAAAAAATTTAAGTGAGCCAGAGTTTGAAATACACATTTTTAAACTAATCTAAGCCCACCTCAAAAAACATTATATTATTTTGTGTGTAATGCAGTTATACCCCATAACAGGCTATTCCCACTTCCTATCTCCCATTTCTTATGACTTTACTGTCATTGATTTCACTTATCCATGTCATTATCACTCAATATATTGATGTTATTATTATCCTAACAGTTATCTTTTAGATTAAACAACAAAAGATTTTATTTTACTTTCATTTGTTTTTTCTCCAGCATTCTTGCTTTTTTATCTAGATCCAATTTTCTGACCTATATCATTTCTTTCTCCCTGAAGAACTTTGTTGAACATTTCTTGCAAGGCAGGTCTGCTGGTGATGAATTCCCTCAGTTTTTGTTTAGCTAAGAAAGTCTTTATTCCTCCTTCATTTTAGAAGGATAATTTTGCTGAAAATAGAATTCTAGTTTGGTGTTTTTTTACTTTCTTCTTCATTCAATACTTTACATGTTTCACTCTAATTTCTTCTTGCTTGCATAATTTATGATGAGAAGTCTGATGTAAATTATATGCTTGCTTTTCTATATATAAAGTGTTTTTATTCTCGAGTTAATTCTTTTCAAGATTTTTCTCTTGTCTTTTGTTTTCTTCAGTTTGAACATGATGGGCCCAGGTGTAGATGTTGGGGTTATTATTTTGCTTCATCTTCTTTGAGCTTTTTGCATATGTTATTTGGTATCTGTCATTAATTTTGGAAAGTTTTCAGCTATTGTTACTTCAAACATTACTTCTATTCTGTTCTCTCTTTCTTCTTCTGGTATGCTAATTACACACATGTTAGCTTTTGTAATTGTCCCATAGTTCATGGATGTTCTGTTCTTTTTATCTTTATTCTTTTTCCTTCTTGCATTTCCATTTTGCAAGTTTCTATTAATATCTTGTGTGGGATTAGAATTGGCCACACCAAAATGTATCTCTTTGGCTTGATTATTTTTGAGAACAAAATACTCTGAAAGAAATTTTGACCTCCCCACCAACTGCCTAAACATTTTTAAATAGAAGGGCCTATTCCAGGAAGGAGCTAATACCATAAGATAATGTTAATGAGATGTAAAACGTGTCTCTCAGGTCATATTGTCTGTCATTGGTCCATTTGCATTTCCATCTCCATGTAAATTGTCTTCCTCCCCCTTGAAGTCCCAAACCACTTCTCCCAACACCCTCTTTTGTCTTTAGCTGAAGATGATATTTAAGTTGACAGCTGGGCCATTTTGATGTGTTACCCAATTTCCTTGGTTTCTCCCATATATACAAGTTATAGAGCTTTGTTTGATTTTCTTTTGTTATTCTGTCTCTTTTCAGTTTAATTCATAGCCCAGCCAGAGGGACCTAGAGTGGATAGAGGAAATGCTTTTCCTCTCCTACAGTATCTTCAAGCTTCCTTATTCTTTCCTCATCTATGTCCAGTCGACTTCTGATCCTATCAGAGGTATCCTTTATTTCTGTTATAGTGTTTTCACTTCCAGCATTATGATTCTTTCTTGGAATTTCCATCTCTCTGGTTACATTACCCATCTGTTCTGCATATTGTCTACTTTTCCATTAGGGTCCTTACCATACTATCCATAGTATTTTAAACTTCGTATCTAGTACTTCCAACATCTGTTTCATATCTGAGGCAGGTTCTGATAACTGCTTTGTTTCTGTTGTCTTGTAACATGCATGAAATTTTTGTTTAAAGCTAATCAAGTTGTATCAGAGGTAACTGAGGTCCAAGAGACCACTAGTGTGTGGTTTTGTGTTAATCTGGCTAGAATTTGGGCTATATTTAATGTTTGCTATGTCTGTAGATGCCAGGGCCTTCAAAATCCTCCAGGGTCCTTTCTTCAGCCTTTAGCTGTAATCCACCATTATTATACCAGAACCCTATTGTATGGTGCTAGGTGTGGCAGAAGGAATCATTCCATTATATGACGATGAAATCTCAGTCTTTTAGTGGGCCTGTGTCTCTGGGCTGTGCCTTTTACAAATATTTCTTAGCACTTTTCCTCCTTAGGTGACATAGGGAAGCCTAGAGAGTGCTGGAGTCAGGGCAATGCCTTCTCCATAGTAAGACCTGTCCTGATGAAGTCATACCCCTGGAGAGTAGGCTTTTGGAAGAGAGAATATTCTAGGTATGTTCCTCCGTGGTTGCTTTTCTCTTCCCGCTTCCAAAGCCCGGAGAGGATCTTTCTTGGCTCCTCACCTTGAGAATCTGGTAAATTTCCTGGAGATAGAATGCAGGAAAGTATGTCCCCCACCCCATGGCGCTCAGGTGTTTCTCACACTAACACTAGTTCACTCAGCCTCCAGCAATTTGTCAAAATTACCATTTAAGCATTTCTACCAATCTATGGCTTAAGTAGCTTTTGCTCCACGTAAGCAGATCTCAGCTCTGACTGGCTGCATTTACCTGTCTTCTCAGATTTCAGAATAGCAGATTGCCCTGAAACCTTAGCTCTCTGTTGGGTTCAAGAATAGTTGCTGATCTTTTACGTTTTTTGCCTTTTTTATTGTAAGAAATGAAGTGATGATCTTCAAGTTGTTAACGTGGAAGGACCTAGAGGGAATTATGCTAAGTGAAATAAGCCAGTCTGAGCAAGACAAACATCAGATGATTTCACTCATATGTGGAAGATAAACAAGTACTCGGGCAAAGAAAACAGTTCAGTGGTTATCAGGGGAAGGGGCCTAGGTGGTGGGTATAGGCGGTAAAGGGGAGCACTTATGTGGTGACTGTCAATAGATAATGTAGAACTGAAATCTCACATTGATGTAACCTATTATGAACTCGATAAAAAAAAATCTATCTGTGCCTAAAATAGATGAGTTGAATGAAATAATAATATTTCATAATAAGATAATAAGGAAAATGTCACTTTTAGTAAGTATGTTTTCTATCACAACACAATGCTGAAATAATTAGAAAACATGTTAGTAGACAATTACTTCCTGCTTTACAGTAAAATATTTGAATAATAAGTAATGAAATCACATACAGGCTAGAATAACATATGCCTAAATAGTCAAATAATTTCACAGTGGAAAATATGTTTCTAAAGCAAAAAATGTAACATGATTAAAGACAAGGTAAAAGACTGATCTGCTTAATTACATAAATGTAGTAATGAAAAATATTAAAAATTTTAAAAGGCAATAAGAATTGTTAAAAATTAAAAGGCAAATTGTGGTGGCTAATTTTGTGTGTCAATTTGACTAGGCCAAGGTGTGCCCACATATTTGATTAAACGTTATTTCTGGCTGTGTCTGTGAAGGTGTTTGTGGATCCATTAACATTTGAGTCAGTAGCACAAGCAGAGCAGAGTGCCCTCCCCGGTGTGGGGGACCTCATCCAGTCCACCGAAGGCCTGGAGAGAAGAAAAGGCTGAGCAAGAAAGAATTCTTTCCCTCTGCCTGTCTTCAAGCTGGGACATCAGTTTTCTCCTGCCTTCAGACACCGACTTGGATGGGAATCTACACCATCGGCTCTGCTATGTCTGGACTTCCCAGGCTCCATAACCATATGACACAATTTCTTATAATAAATTTCTTTGTCTATACACACACACACACACACACACACTATCAATTCTCTTTCTCTGGAGAAAACTGGCTAATACACAAGTGAATTGGAAAATGAAACGTCCAACAGATACCGCTTTGAAATTCTTAAAAGAACTTGTAAATTAAAGTATTATAAAATGCACAAATCATTAAGAAAGGCATGATAAAATAATAAATAAATTATACTAAAAGGCAACTCAGAAAAGAATAAATACAACAAATGGTCATAATACTTATGAAAAACATTTCAACTTCTCCCATAAAAAATTATTTAAACAACAAAGTTACACTATTTTTACCTTATCAAACTATCAAAGCTTAAAATAAACGCCAAGCCTTTTTAAGAATGTGTTAACATGGGAACTCTTGCATACTGTGGATAAGATGAAAACAATTATAAATTTTTTAATGGCATTCTGTTCACGTCTTGATGTAGTAATTTTAAATCTGGAAATTAATCCTAAGGAAATAAACAGCGATTTACACACGCTTTCCACACCCCGTGCAAAGATGTACAATTTAGGAGTGGAGAGAAAGAGAACAGAGAAATTTAACAGAATAGTTAACAGGAAGAAATGCACCAAAATATAAAAAATCTTGTTTCAAACTGGAAATCTATGTTTTCCTCATTGCATTCTATACATTTTTTTAGTTGAGCCAAAATTATGTAAGTAAACATGTGTTATTCTTGAAAGTAACATATATTTGTCTCTTCTGTTCACTTTCGTATTCCACCTGCTTAGAAAGTACCTGGCCTATAGTAGATGTATTATAAATATTTGTTGAATGAGTGAATCAAAGTGGTGGAACAAAGGAGAATTATTATTTTTTAAAGATAACCTTTAAGACTTCAGAGGTACTCAATTGAAACTCACAATGAAAGAATAATATATTGTTTACAGATATAAAAATAAGTTAGTAAGCAACTTGCAGTAATTAAGTACATATTTGATAGTTCTGCCTGCATTGACCCATTTTTTAAAATTAACCTATTTTCATTACTTCTTTGCTCTCTTTCCTATTTTTTCTTCTTTAAAATTTTGATTCTGATTGTAATTTACATGTTCAAATCTAAATCTACAACTAGTATGTACCCATCAAAGAATTATATACAGGGCCAATCTTTCAGTTGTAACATAGTTTAATAAATAGCATATAAAATCAATTAAGGAATTAGGCCAAAAAAATCCTTCAATTCCTACCAATGTCATTACAAGAAAAATTTTAAGACAGATGCCTTTAATTTGTTTGAGAATATACTTCTGTTAAAGTGCAAGGAAATTAATGTACGAAGAGTGAGATAGAAGAAATA
Source organism: Equus quagga (assembly GCF_021613505.1). NCBI lineage: Eukaryota > Metazoa > Chordata > Mammalia > Perissodactyla > Equidae > Equus > Equus quagga. The sequence goes on from NW_025799850.1 coordinate 676,884, forward strand.
AATCTATTTTTATGTGTATTGTTAGTCATTAGGGTTTTTCTATTAATACTTTCTACTTTAATCTATGGCAAATCAAACTCAGCATCGTAAACCATCCTGCACAATAATATTAATTTTTTCGTTCAATTGCTTATAAATAGGCTTGGAAGGGTGTGGATAAAATTCATCAGTTACCCATAGATCTGCAAGCTCCATCTCATTCCACTCATTCCAAAATATTTACCTTTGTGCTGTCTCCGAGGCCCACTTTGATCAATTTCAAATGGAACGCATTTCGCAATTCACCCCTGCAGCCTGGTTTTTAAGCACAGTATACTCCTAAGTTCTGGGGCTAAGATATAAACATGAATGTCTGAGAAATGAGGAACTGAGCTCTATCTTAAAAATAATCTTTTTATGTTTGAAGGACACACTTTCCCACTGAAAGAAAACTGTGACCAGGGCAGGCATTAAACATAGCATTCAACGACATTACTCATGAGCAGTGCTTAAATAAAAACATACAGGGAAGTGTATCTGTTGGTGCCAATTTTCTATCTCTTCGTGTATGTTGGTATAAAATATTAAAAGAAAAAGGTTACTTTAGATGAATTCCTAATCTCAAAAACTCCTGACCCTTCATGCTGGGAATGTCTATTCCCCAGGCTGTTGTCTGGCATGTAGATGGACGACAGACTTACATGTCCTTTCTAACTCTAAGACACCTCCTGATGATTGCTTGTGATTTCAACTGAATGAAATTTTAAACATACAGGTTAAACTACTAGAGTGGTCATTCAATGTGGCCATTAGTCATTATGAGCAATAGGCTGGAAATAGTACTTTTCTAAGAGGCTTAAGACCTCACTGAAGTAAATGTTCACATTAACGCTGGCTCTCATTCCTGTTTTTATTCATAAAAATATATTTATAATGAATATTTAAAATGTCTGACTACTCCTCACATATTCACCTGCAATAATGTTTTTAAATTGTGACTCCAAATTTCTGAATCTTAACTCTCTTCAAAACTGAAAACGAAATGCTGGCACAAAAGCAAAGTCATACACAACAGAGAAACTAGCACTAAAGGTTTAACTATGAAGAGAGGTTATTAGCTAATTATCCTCTCTGTCATATATATGGCTACTATTCAGGGAGATATGTCACTTAACCCACTTAATTTTTGCCTCAATTCTTCATGTAAATATAAGAGTAAATATTATCCTTTATTTTTTTTAGCTAAAAATGTGAGTATAATAATTAAATTGCCCAAGGTCACACAGATAACAAACCACATGCAATTTGACTCCAAAGTCAGTGCTCATTCTAGCTACTCTGTGAATTAAATTAGATTAACTCTCTAATTGAAATTTTTTTCAGTTTGAGGTCTTGCATACTGAGCAAAATATAAAACCTGACAGAATTCCAGAGAGAGTACTGAAACAAGAAATAGAAAAATATATAACACTAAAATTAGGTTTGCACATTTTTGCCTTTCCTTTTAAGAACTTTTTAGCAGAACAGTGAGAATTTTCCCACTGTTTCTCTAACCGCAGAAAAATGCTCTGGTGAAATGTGTTAGAGAAACTTATTAGCTACTTATGGAAGAGGACCAGAAAGCTCTAACCTTGAAATTTTTAGGTAGATGATTATTGCTCAAGAAATACTATCTAAACCATTAGTAAATAAAGGAAAAGATTAGTTAGTGCTGAGACGGTAAAATCTAGAAAAATTTGTATTTTCAATGTTCAGGCAAAAACTTCCTTCCATTGCTCATCATAAAAGAAAAAACTGAGACAAGAAATGTAAATGTTAGGAACCACATTTTATTATAGAAGAGTAAAATATCATTCAGGAACATTGGAGTCTTCATGAAGCCAGCATGAAAACCTGAGTTCCTGCCTCAGTAACATGGTGGCCAGGTCATGATACCTCTCTGAGTTTTAGTTTCACTAACGGTAAAGTGCAGGTGGACTTTCAATCTCTCTCAGTATTTCCAGAAGCAAATCTCACAATTACTTATAAGCCCTTTTAAACTCTACAAAGTTTATTTTCATTAGAAAATGGTATGGTGCTCCTAAGAGAGTTATCAACTGCTATGGACATTGTGCTGTGTTAGCTCTCTGGACTCTCAAAAATGTCACGCTCTTTGTTAAAAAATGTTTTTAAAAGATTTTCCTAATATGGTAGATGTTATAGGCTGAGTGTTTGTATACCCCAAAAGATCATACGGTGAACCCTAAGCCCTAATGCAATGGTATTTGGAGATAGGACCTATGGGAGATAATTAAAGTTAGACCATGTCATGAAGGTCATGGGGCCCTCATGATGGGAACAGTGCCATTATAAGAAGAGACACCAGAGAGCTTGTTCTTTTTCTCTCTCTTTCGTGTAAGACACAGAGAGAAGGTGGCCATTTGCAAGCCAGGAAGAGAGCCATCACCAGAAACTGGCCATGCTGGCACCCAGATCTTGGCCTTCCAGGCTCCAGAACTCTGAGAAAATAAATTTCTTTTTTTTTTTTTTTGAGGAAGATTAGCCATGAGCTCACTACTGCCAATCCTCCTCTTTTTGCTGAGGAAGACTGACCCTGAGCTAACATCCATGCTCATCTTCCTCTACTTTATATGTGGGATGCCTACCACAGCTTGGCTTGCCACACAGTGCCGTGTCTGCACCCGGGATCTGAACTGGTGAACCCCGGCCCCCAAAGCAGAACATGTGCACTTAACCACTGCGCCACCAGGCCGGCCCCTAAATTTCTATTTTTTAACTCATCCAGTCTAGGGTATATCGTTAGGGCAGCCCTAGCAAACTAAGATAGCAGGATATGTTATAATGATGATTTATTTCAATTTAGTAGTTTAAGAACAAAAACAAAACTAGGACTGCATTGTGTTATGATGTCTAGATACTACAGATTTTTTTCCATTCTTAGAAATGAAAATTTATATTGAGAATTTTAAACTCAGATCTATAATTCAGAACTAACTCTGTTAAAAGGAAAATAAATAACTCCATAGGTTTTTTTTAGCAAATGTAACAGTAAAGCTCTGAAGAGTGAGAAAATGTTCCATCTTCAGCCAAAATCATTCAAGCGTAACTTGATCAAAGATAATATGCAGAACGCCGCCTTCCGTGAGACCACAGGACCAGAAGGCGTCAGATGGACACAAGCCAGTTCCGAGCACTGCAGCTGATGGGAATTATCTCAGCGGTTCAATTGCTGTTCTTTCCAACTCTTCTTCCATATTCATGTCTGCATAAGTTCTCAAAAGTGCCCAACTATCATTCATGTGGAGGAATACTATTCCTTTTTAAAGCAGAGTGAACTGAAAAACCCCACAAAGAAACTAGCAGAAATTGTACAAGTGACTCAATCAAATCTATAAATTTCCTATTTTTACCAGGATAATCAGAGTGGAGTAATATAGAGGAAACATGAATTCAAGACAATGTCATCTTGATGATGAACACGGGAGTGCAGAAATTAGGAGATGAAGAGATCATAGCTGATAGTTTGAAAGGAGATTATATGAATGACCTAGTCTGCTGCAATAGCTCTCTTCTAAGATATACGTCGGTTACTCTTTCAGCTTGTCATGAAATGCTGCTACTCTCCAGGGATAGATTGAAAAATCGCTAATTCATATGGCTAACTCCATCTCTATTTTATACAAACAGACCATAGACATAAAAGTTTATTTAAAAATTAAACTATTTATTTATTGGTACATTAGTAAGATTTTATGTTTTGTTAATTTTTATTTAGATAATAAATGAATATCTCAAATAAATCTGTGCAACTTTATTTCATTGTCTAATATAGTTTTAAAGTGTATCCTGCTGTGTTTCATAAATTGTATATCAGACCATTTTAAGAGACATTGTACTGTTTCTATTAATTTATGAATTAAATTTAACAAATATTTTATGGTGCTAAAGCATATAAAAATAATATTTTGAAACATACATTATTTCCCTGGATTTTAGATGAGGATATTGAGACTTTTTAAATTCACCATCTAGAATTAAGACATCTCTTGAACTCAAAAGAGGCTATTCATTGTATTGTTATATAATCAAAATGGACTTTCTACTGAAAGAGGAAAACTGAATAAACGATTCATAATTCTATTTTAAATTTTCTCTAAAAAATGTTTCACATGTAGTTTCAGAAATGAAATATTCTCATTTCTTTCTACCATGCTTCCTACACAAAATTCTAGATTATGATTATAACCATAAACTCCAGGTAAATACATAAGAACAATTTTCCATTTCTACCCAACAACAATGGATTTTTAAATTTATATATATATATTTTTTTTTTGGTGAGGAAGATTCTCCCCCAGAGCTAACATCTTTGCCAGTCTTCCTCTATTTTGTATGTGGGACACCACCTCAGCATGGCTTGATGAGTGCTGTGTAGGTCCATGCCCAGGATCCAAACCTGCAAACCCAGGGCTGTAGAAGTGGAGTGTGTGAACTCAACCACTATGCCCCCAGGGGTCCCCAAATTTCTATTAATCTTTACTTCCCATATTAAATCCTGTGGTCAAATTTAGTTTCTGTAATAATTTACACATTTTAGCGCACATTTAGCAATATATCGCTTCCAAACCACAGCATAATTTACCTCTAAATGGTCTTTCTACTTAAAAAAATTATTTCAGTCCAATATCATCCCATTTTTAAAAACACTCTTTTTAGAGTCAATACAGATTCAGAGTGAGTTGCAAAGAAGTGTGCATGGAGGCCCGTGCTCCCCTCAGGCGGCCCATCCCAGTGGCAGCATCTAGCACAATTCAAGCACAGGCACAGCCAGCACGGTGGTGTTACTCACCCATTCCTCTGCTGAGCTAACTGAGTTAATGAATTTTCTCTATACTTTTAAAATTTCACATAAATACATCTTTGCATATGTAGACATACGAATGTGTGTGCATATATGAATCTATGTATAAATAACTGTATATTAAACATCCAAAAATTAGTTCTCTCTTCCCTTTTTCCTTTACATAATTTAAATACATATTAGCTCCACCATTTAAAAGACCACTGTTATCTAAATATCTTAATCATACTACATTTATAATCATTCTTTGCTTCCTTGCCTCACTTCTTTGAAAGGTAGGTTTCTCAATAATATATTAACTGGATAATACGTATTCTTCTTTCAGACTTGATGCAAATGTGGTGAATTTAATACCATCTCAAGTGTCTAAAAATGCCCTGAGGAATACTGCATTGGGAGGACACTTCAGAAATTTGTCTGTTCTTGAAGAATCTGGAACAAGCACCACATATAAAGTTTTAATAACATATTATACAGTTTTCTCCCGGAATTTGACTTACGGCTTAATGTTTCATTGTCATTTGCAGTACTAGTCCTTACGTGACAGTATTTATGAGGTAATTTTTTACATCATTAATTTTATAATTTTCATGACAATGTTAAGGCTAAATTTCATATGGCAGTTTTTGTGGAATCAATGATCTATAATACTGATGGGAAATTAGTAGTAAAGCAAACCTTCTATTTTCTTCTGTTTTCTGCAGTGATCTTAGATTGGAGATCCAATTTGCTATTATTTCACACTTGCACCCCCTTATTCATAGACAGGTAGGGGAGCACAGATTTCATTTTGGGCTTTGACTTCCTTCAAAACTGCCTGTGTTTATGAAGCATCATTAGTCTGACAGCAATTGGAAAGAGCCTGAGCCTCTTTAGTTTTGTGTCTAGAAGGAATCTTGGAGAAAAGCATCACATTGGGATGTGAGCAATATTTTCTGTTTTCAAGATGTGAACCAAGAGAAGAGGCAGCAAGACATGGGGCAAATAGCTTTGTATCCATCCAAGCTTGAATATCTCTAACTTTCTGAGGTCCTCAGGAATGATGGAATTCATTTACAGGCAATCTGGAACTGGATAAATAAAGAAAATTATACCATTGGTCAGTCTCTTCAATAGGAACTAAGGAAATAGTGCCAGATTGGTGATGGCAAGTGAAAAGAAGGAACGGCAGAGTGGTAAGTCTGGGAGACTTTTGTGCACATTTACTGTCTCCAATATCCATGCAAGTTTGACATTATTATCCTTACTTTAAAAATATCAAAAAGTAAGTTTCAGAAAAGGTAAATAACTCACCTCAAGTCGCAAAGGTAGCAAATATCCAAAGTCAGGATGCAAACTCAGTTGTGACTTCTCCAAAAACCTCTAAATTGCTCCTTCACTATAACAACTGGGGACTTCAACTGTTTATTTTCAATAAATCTTGAAAATAAAGATAAAAACATATCATTATTATCTTTTCAATTAATGTCAAAACAACAATGCATATATCAAAAATATTGAGGCTGTTTTCTTGGAACATGACAATTAGTAAAAAGGAAAAAGTTCAGACAACTTCTAGAAACTGAACTATATGTGTGATCACAAATTCCAAAACTCTCACTGTGCTAGGTATTCAGCATCAACAGATATCTGACACATGACATACACCCTCTCACATATCTGTATAACCAGGGGGAGTGTCTGCATTGTCCAGCTGGGACGTTTCTTCCCATATCATTAGTGTCCGTTCTGTGAGTGCTTCAAAAACCTCAGTGGATGTTTTGGAAGATTGAGAGGAGGACAATGACTGTTCTGGACTATTGACGTGGGGCAAAGTTGATGGGTGCTGAGAAAAATTTCAGAGGACGTCAAATTATTTTTCTGCCGGATAATAAGCGGGTTCCACAGGGAGCAAGTGCCTGGTGAGGCTACCAAAATCCTTGCCCAACAACTACAAAAATGACCTGAGTGTTCACACAAGAAAGATGTCTCATGATCATTTGAATGACAAAGGATGGACCACAGGCATGCTCAGCTTCAAGGTAAAACCCTGGAATTGGCCCAAATGTGCTCAGCTGTCTCAACATCCTTATTTCTATCTACTTCTTTTGTCTCCCCTTAGTGGTCAGAACCTGCCACCATATCACTCCCCTCACAGCCCTGAGGACCCTCATCTTGGGAGTAGAGGCCAGGGTCGAGTTGACTCCATCTCCCCTTTTTGCTTTCCAATCTTGTTACACCATTATCTGAAAACTCCTCTCCCCTGAGTATCTTCTCTTGTAGTTTACAAAGTCTTGCTTGCAAATAAAAAAGCAAATTAAACCAAAACAAATTGAACGTTAGTTTCCCTCTTGTAGTCTTGCTGTAACTCTCCTAATTTACCTCTAGGCAATGTAAATTTTTCTGTGTACCAGAGGAAGATTTGGGAATTGTGGGACAGAAAGAAAAACACGAAAGTAGATATTCTAAGATCTTACGCAGCTACATGCATGTATGTGTATCCAGGTAAGTGATACAAGTGTGCACACACATGCACACATTTTATTAAAAATATGCACTAGAATATGAGCTGCATGGAGAATGAAGACTCAGCCTACTTTCTTACCTTCATGTTCTCAACCCCTGTGAGGGTACCTATTGTGGAAAAAATATTTCTTAAGCAGTTGTATATCCTGGTTGTGTATCCCAGACATTTGGTGTGTGTGCTCCCTATATTTTCTGTTGGCTCCTCAAGATTCACTTGCCACTCTTCACCACTATTCTCTGCCACATGTAGCTAACTCTGTGGGCTTCATCAAAGGACTCTCTTGCCCTCTAGCATCCAGTTTGGTTCAGTCACTGGGTGTCATCAGCAAGAGGTTGGAAGACAGGGAAAAAAAGTTATTCCCACATCCTCACTCCCTGCAGGGTCCCCAGAGGTTGGCCCAGAGGTTGGCCGTGTCTCTCTACCAAAGGCTGCAGCATCAGTGAGGGGAGGTGATGCATTTCTTAGAGCTACACCTCCTCTCAGTCTCAGTGACTGTCCCCTCCAGTCACATCTGAAGCCCATGGTGGTGGAAGCTCCAGGTAATGTAGATCAACCCTGGACATTTCCCACTGATCCTAGACACCTCTTCATAAATAGTTCCTTCATTAAATTCCACTCCTTTTCAAAATTGGTTTATGATGTGTGTCTCCCATCAGGACCCTCACTGATAGAAGTTCCCCCTTTTATTTTTGTATAGCTTCTTAAGTCAGACTTCTACTTCAGTTCCCACTCTTGCTTAAATAAACCGTGATAATAGTACAAAAGCCCTAGTTCTTCCAAAGCAAGAATTATTTTTATTTATTTATTTTGTATTTCACTGAAGTCATATTGGTTTAGAACATTGTGTAATTTCAGGTGTACATTATTATATATCAGTTTCTGTATAGACTGCATCATGCTCACCACCAACATTCTAGTTTTTATCTCTCATCATATATACGTGCCCCTTTATCCATTTCACCCACCCCCTCACCCCCTTCCCCTCTGGTAACCACTAATCTGTTTTCTTTATCCATGTGTTTGTTTATATTCCACATGTGAGTGAAATCATACAGTGTTCGTCTTTCTCTGTCTGGCTTATTTCGCTTAGCATAATGCCATCAAAGTCCATCCATGTCACTGCAAATGGGACAATTTTGTCTCTTTTCATGGCTGAGTAGTATTCTACTGTGTATATATATATATGTATGTATCTCACATCTTCTTTATCCAATCATCAGTCGATGGGCACTTAGGTTGCTTCCAAGTCTTGGCCATTGTGCATAATGTGCAATGAACATGGGGGTGCATAAATCTCTATGTATTATTGATTTCATGTTCTTTGGATAAATACTCAGTAGTGGGATAGCTGGATTACATGATATTTTTATTTTTAGTTTTTTTGAGAAATCTCCATACTGTTTTCCATAATGGCTGCACCAGTTTACATTCCCACCAGCAGTGTATGAGGGTACCCTTTTCTCCACATCCTCTCCAACACTTATTATTTCTCGTCTTGCTAGTTGTAGCCATTCTGATGGGTGTGGGGTGATATCTCATTGTAGTTTTGGTTTGCATTTCCCTAATAGTTAGTGACATTGAACATATTTTCATGTGCTTGTTTGCCATCTGTATATCTTTGGAAAAGTGTCTGTTCATATCCTCTGCCCATTTTTTGATCAAGTTGTTTGCCTTTTTGTTGTTGAGTTGAATGAGTTCTTTATATAATTTACAAATTAACCCCTTGTTGGATATATGATTTGCAAACATTTTCTCCCAGTTGGTGGGCTGTCTTTTGGTTTTCTTCATGGTTTCCTTTGCCTTTCAGAAGGTTTCTGGTCTGATGTAGCTCAATTTGTTTATTTTTTCCTTTTGCTTCCCTTCCCTGAGTACACATGGTATTCAAAAAGATGCTGCAAAGAATGATGTCAAAGAGGGTACTGCCTATATTTTCTTTGGGGAGGTTTATGGTTTCAGGTCTTACATCCAAGTTTTTAATCCATTTTGAGTTATTTTTTGTGTATGGTGTAAGATAATAGTCTACTCTCATTCTTTTGCATGTGGCTGTCCAGTTTTCCCAGCAGAATCTATTGAAGAGATTTTCCTTTCTCCATTTCCTTTCTTCATTGCAAGAAGTCTTGCTGAGATTCTCCACTAGTCAGAATTCTACCCTTCTAGCTCAGGGAGCTCCTGCTGTATTTTCCTTATTCAAAGCAAAGATGGTGTCAGATAAAGGGCAAAACACAGACTACCGTACATAAAGGAAGAGATTGTAAAACATGATGCACATGAATACTTTTTCAAAGATGAAATCATACCACCTTGCAGAACAGAAGTAACTGAACAAGACATAACACAAAAATTTACCTGAAATGACTGTGCTGTGGACCCACGTAAATGTGACTTCATTCCTTTCCCCTCCCAGAATCTACAGCTTCCCTTACCACCTGCTTTTTCTGCTAGAATTAATAAATATAAATCAGTGAAAAAAATCACGTCTCATTTTAAAACTCTTTTCCTGATGAAGAGTTTCTCCATAGTTTTAAAAGTTCGCTCTCCCTCTCAACAGATTTCATTTTACTCCAGTTGCTATTACATTGTCTTCTGATTCTTCAAATTGGTCTGTTTTCAATTCAGACTTCTTATCAAGGCACGTTATTCCATAACCTTCTTTCTCTACTCCTTTTCACTAGTAAGGGTCCCTGTAGTCCTCCACAGACCTCAACTAAGCTCCTAATAGTCTTGTTGTTTCAAAGTGTTCAAACTTCACAGGGGGAGTTGGGTAATTGGAAGTGCGATGCAAGCCACCTTATGCACAATAAAATCACTTTCCTCAGTTCTGGGGGATCGGCGCTGGAATAAGTGACTGAAAGGAGGTTATTTCCTTCTTGGATAGTAGAGATCACACAAATTAAGTTATTGTTCAGGGAGTACTTCATATGGAAGTTAGAGGCATCCATTATTAGCCATTTTTCTCTATTCTTCTAACACAATGTTATCTCAAAAATTATTTCCAATGTATACCCCACAAAAAGGGTGTAACTTCTTAGAAACAACATTATATCAAAAATATAAATAGAAGAATAAAAGAGAAAATATAACCAAGTCAGTTTTGATAAGCTTTGAGCTGTCTTCCTCAGTTACTAAGTAAGGTCAAATGCAGGTTTGCAATGTGCTTTCTTCTGGTATTCAATGATTTCTTTCGTTTTTACCATATTGGAGCAGTAGTAATTTAGAAATGATGGAAGTAACTCCATCCAGGTGAGATGGATGTTTTAGTCACTTTGAGGTTTAAGGCTTCAGGGGACAGTTGAAAGCAACTTGCATGTTGATTTTGCAATTAATATACTATTACAGTTATGTTAATTACTACAATTAGTTATTCATACCAAGATAAGAACAAAATTGTCTAATTCTGCTAACGTTGATGAAACTGACTAAAATCTAAGTGAAATAATATGAATTTATCTCTTGTCAAAGCTTAACCTGGTCTTAGAATTCAGATCAATTTAATTTAATAAGGGTAATTATTTTTTTGTAATCCTTCCCTTTGTTTCATCAGAAGACATTGGAAAATCGTCAATAGCCAAATGAAATTTTATAATTAATAGAAATAGCTTTCAAAGTAAACTTTTACGTGTTGTAACTGAAGAATAAAAGGACCAGTTTTAAAACAGATTAATAAATATTTCAACAACTAACGTTTATCATTATGCATCAGGCCTCGTTCTAAGTGCCTAACATATCATTTTAAGGAATTCTCAAAATTACCCTAGGATGTAAGTCATTATTATCTCCACTTTAAAAAGAGAAGGAATGAGACAGGGTTCAATGATGTGCCCACATGGCAGATCTGTCATTTATAAAAGAGACTTGTCGCTGCCTAAGACCATGTTTCTATCCAATATGCTAAATTTTAAATATGAAGAAAACTAATTTTTTGTTACATAATGTGTAGGAGTTCTTTTCAAAGTCCCAAGAAAATCACTGTTATATTTTAAATCAGTATTCAGTTATTGCAGCAAGTACTTCTCTATTTATTACATTAGTGCAAGTCCACTAATTGATGCAAATGATTATGAGAGTTTTAAAATAAAAATGTATTTCTAGCATACATAAACTAGCTCTTTAATAACCAAGTACACAATGTTTTAAATCTTCAAAGAATCTTTTAAACATCACTACAGCTCTTATTTACAAATGCTATTTTATAAATACAAGCTTTAATTTCTTTCAGTATTTGAACTCTTAAACTTGAAGGAGTTCAATGTGTTTACATTTCTAAGACCAATAAGCATAAATTATAAGGCAAAGTTAGAATCAGAGGTCTTGTCTCTTGGTCATTAGAAATGAGGGCAGATACTGCAAACACCTGTACAAGTTCTCTTCAATGCATTTTGGCCTCAATCCCAATTTGCCTAATAATTCTATCCAAGGCCTGCATTTGGTTGAGGCCAATAACTAGTTACACTGTTTTCCTTTGTTCTAGGCTAGTAATCCTATTTGATTTTCTTTTAGAACAGTTTCTATTTTTATTTTTAATAAACACAAGTAAAGTTAATTTTGATTAGTGTTTCTCTCTGTAATTATTGTAGTTTACATGGAAATAAGCAAAACTATTGATACATGTTGGTAAACTAACTTGTTATAACAATGATGCAGTAAACCAAATTATGAGACATGTGTCAGATTGGGAGTATTTACAATACTTATCCAAAATGATGGGAAAATCAAAAATATATAAAAACACCTAGAAATTAATACCTAAATACTAAAGTTCTTAAGAAAAATATGCAAAAGGTAAAAACCAACCAACTCACAGTAGAAGAAACATAAATCATCAATAAATGTATGAGAAGATTCTCTTATAAAAAATCAGGAATACAAAACTGAAAAAAATTTTAACATTCGTGTTTCAAAAATGAATAGATTGATCATATCTAGTATAGGTGAGGTTTGGGGAAAATATTCTTTTCAACTTTCAAATTGCCAAAATAAAGAGACTGATAGTATCTAGTATTGGTGAATTTTGGGGAAATCATTAGTCTCATACTCTGTGAAATTGTAGGGGAAATGATATCATATGTGGAGGGCATTTAGTTTATGCTTAATATTTTCCTTAAAATTTTAGTTTTCCTTAGAAGTTAAAAATGGGCAAAACTTTTAATTGATGTCTATTTATATAGCAAAGAGAAATACTAACATTTGTGTACAATGAAACACATAAGAAAATTCATTGCCTCATTATTTTATGAGCTAATTGTTTTCACAATCGAATTGTCATGGTTAGGGGCCAGCCTGGTGGTACAGCGGTTAAGTGGGCACGTTCTGCTTCGGCGGTCCAGGGTTCGCCAGTTCTGATCACGGGTGGGGCATGGCACCCTGTGGCAAGCCATGCTGTGGTAGGCATCCCACATATAAAGTAGAGGAAGATGGCTCAGGGCCAGTCTTCCTCAGGAAAAAAGAGGAGGATTGGCAGATGTTAGCTCAGGCCTAATTTTCCTTGGAAAACAAAACAAAACAAAAAAATGTTATGGTTAAACAATAATAAGAAGTGGTTCTAATGAATGAAATCACTTTAAACACATTGATATGGAAAGATCTCCAAGACATATTTTAAGAGATAAAGCCAATAATCAGAACTCTATGTAAAACTTTATATGTACTTTATATGTACTATATAATCTATACATAAATACTATATATAAAATATAATACTATATGTAACAAAATATGTGTAAGATCTATAGATACATAAATATACATGTGTAATACATGTCTAATACACATGCATACATATGCACTATATCTATATATAGATATTACATGTTATATATAGATACCTATATATGCACACATATCTATACATGGATATATTATATATACATATCCATATACATAAAGATAGAACCCCATCATATTGATTGCAGTGGGTGCTTATAGATGAGCTCTTCTTTCTTTGAGTTTTTAAGAATTTATTCATATATTCTTTATGTAATAAATGTTTTCTAAACGGACAAGATAAATAAAGATGATTCTTGTTTAGTTTATTAAAGTAGTAATCCTATCTTTTCTTCTAAGTAGAGGGGTTTTAGACATCCTCATAATGAAGTTCTTTCTAAATTGTTAAGAAAGAGGAAATATATTTCTATGGATTATTTCTATTCCTTCAAATATTGTTATTACTCTTCTAGAATAACATATGATTTCCAGTCAGTGGAATTCGTGAAAAACTTGAGCTAGGAAATCAAAGGATGCAAGCTGTTTGCCTTTGACAGTCTTTAGTCCTCTCTCAGCAGTGCCTGGAGTCAATGATCCAATGTTCTTGCCTTGTATGTTCACCACTCTCAGCTCTGCAGGGTTATTTCAAGAACACATCAAAGACGAAATGTTTTTGTCTTAAGTTTAACATACCCATCTCCTTCTTTAGATAAGTTGATGTCCTTTTAAGGCAACAGTTTTCAAACCTGTTTTGACAAACGGAATCATCTGGGAAATTTCTTTGCGACATAGCTATCTGGGAACTCTGACTCAGACAGCCTGTGGTGGCTTTAGCAATCAATCATTCAATCAATCGTGTGTGTGTGTGTGTGTGTGTGTGTGTTTCGGAAGATAGAAAGATATATATACTTAAAGGGATCCCTAGGTAATTTTGATGATCTGTCAGATTTTAAAATCATTCATATGTTTTCTAGAAACATTAAACAAAATGTATGGATCACATGGTGTATTTTCTTCAAAACTTAAATATACTAACTACTTGAGAGGATGGTGGAAATGTGTGTTTTTCAAATTGTATATTGAGACCTGTATATTAGTGGGTGTAAGATGTTGCACTGTATGCCCTAAAAAGATATGTTGAAGTCCTAGAATGCCCCTCCTCCCACCCAGGAAGCTGTGATTATGACATTATTTGGAAATAGGGCCTTTGCAGATTTAATCAAGTTAAGATGAGGTCATTAGGGTGGGTCCAAAGAAACACAGACACACAGAGGGAAGACAGCTTTGTGAAGACAGAGGCAAATATCACAGTAAATGCTGCTACAAACCAAGGAATGCCTGGGGCTACCAGAAGTTGGGAGAAGCAGGGAAGGATTCTCTCCTAGAGGCTTCGAATGTAGCATGGCTCCAGAGATGCTAAATAGACCCTCATTTTCAACTGAATTCAGCGGAACAGAAGATATGGGTGTTAGTTCTGGTTTTTTCCAACTTTCTCATTTTGTCCTTACCTTCTAAGCTCTTTATCCTGTCTGAATTGAAGTGAGTTTGCAATCAATGTTGTCGTAAGTGAGCTTGACGTTTTCCCACTTAGTGAAATTTTAACCATTTAACAAGTATAAAACTTTTCTAACCTTCAATTTTCTCACATATTATATATGTTTAGAAACATTTATTTCAGAGTACTTTTGGACAATTAGGAACAATATATAAAAATGCCTGGCATTGTGTCTGGAAGATAGAAAGCCCATAATATAAAGTAACTATTGCTAATGCTATCCATTCCAGAACTTGTTCTTGTCTGGTACTTTCTGTCTTCTATTTTTATCTGCTTAAACAATTTACAAATTCAAGTCCCATTTGGATAACCCTTATATTAATATCATTTAACTATTTTGTCCAAGACCCACAATTAGAAATATATTTTACAGTGTAACTAAGTTGAAAATTGGCTTCAATCTTACATTTGGCCAAGAGCAATTATTTGGCTTTGGCTTCAGTATTCAAAAGACCAAATAAAGATGCAAACTTCAGTGTAATTTTTGGCAAATGTGAGTTTTAGGTTTAAGCTTGTGTGTGATTATCATTATGTGAGTGCACATACATACAATCTATCTATACGTATATATAAAAACAACTATGTAGTTATACATACACACATATAATTGCATTCACATGTATTTATAACAATGTAATGATTATGACTGTGAGTAATATAAAAAGACATGTCATGTGGACCCTTAGCTTTATTCAGCTAACTCACTATCCACCTCAAAACAATATAAAGCGTTATCTGGCCTCTTCGTTTTACATTTCCTTAGTGAAAATGTGCTCTTTACTCTCTCTTGTGAGCTCATCTTTTGAAGTGCTCCTAATGTAGAAAGTTCTTTCCTCCTTATGTTACCACACCATCTCTCTCTTCTGTTAACAATTATACAATTATCTATCGTTGCATAACAAACCACTCTACAGTTTAGTAGCCTAACATGATGACGTATCATTTCTCATCATTCATAAGGTTAGTTGGATGGTTCCTCTGTTGCTTTCACCTGGGACCAGCTATGCAGCCCTGTTCAGCAAGAGTCTTAGTTTGGCTAGAATGTTCGAGATGACCTCACTCTCATGTCTGCCAGTTTGTACTGGATGGCTACTGTGGACTCTCCACTCTTTTCTCTGCATCTGCTCATCTTCCAGTAAGCTAGCCTGGCTTCCTAACATGATGGCTTCAGGGTGGCATCCAAGAGGGTAAAAATGGAAACTGTAAATCCTCTTTAGGCATGGGCTTTAGAACTCATAGTGTCACTTCCGCCATCTTGTATTATTCAAAGTAAATCACAAGGCTATCCCAGATTCAAAAAGGGAGGGAGATAATGCCATCTTGTGGTGGGAGGAGCAAACAAAATATGGTTGAACTAACAGAAGACATTAACTTTCAAATTATCTTTGCTATTTCGTAGACCAGCAAGGGCTAATTTTCAAGCGAAATTTTAGGAAGATGTTAGAGTTCAACTACGTGAACTTGAATTAATAATTCTCCAAATTCCTATTTTGTTTACTAAGTGCCAAGCAAAATGCTTGGAATCTGGGAATACAAAGATAATCAAGATATTGCCTTGTTTTAATGGCAATTAGAGCAAATTAAACATAAATAGACATACTAAATACAATGAGGTAATATATAAAAGGTTGAAATAAAATGAAATTGTTTTGAACTTTTTGATATAAGCAAGCATCATTTAATTTTAATAAATTCAGCACACTGAGAAAAAACTTTCTTTTCAGGAACTTTTCTTAGTTAAAATAATTAAAGCCTTTTCATGAGGCAGAAATATATTGCATTATAAAGCAATAATATTCCTTCAAGTGTCAAAAATAAATCTTCAAGATGCATCATATGCACTTTGCTGTTACAAAAAGAAAAAATTGTAAATGAATGAACTCATTTTGAAAAATATTGCATAATGTAAAACATACCTATTTATGACATATAGTAGTTTTATCGTATAAAACATTTTGGTATCTCAAATATAAACACAAGACTCTCTTTAATTATCATAAAATTACTCTATGATATTTTTTCCTGCAGTGTCCCTTCAAATTATAAATAATATCTAAATACCACGGAACTGAAAGAGCAAATATTTAAGTTTCACTACAAATAGATATATTAGCCAATGCATCCAGAGAGGTTAATAAATATTTGTGCAGTTGTAAATGTTTTGCCATTTGTCTGCTAGCCTGAATCAAATATACATGTATTCCTTGAGGTTTATTTCAATAATACTTATTGAGTGACAACTTCTTCATATTCTTAAAACAATCTAAAAATTACGACATGCAAAACATATGATTTGGAAAAATTACAAATTATATAATATTTGTAAATTGATTTATAAAAACTAAATGTTCTATATCGTAAATTTATTTCTTTAATGACTGGAAAAGATACTTCTGCAGCTGGTTATTATTTGTTCCAAATATTTTTAGACTCAGCCGTAATTTTGAATTAATGACATTTTGGTTTTTAAGTAGTTTCCAACCTGATATTTAGCTGACTATTCCATTTGAAAATAAAGTCCACTATAAGTTATTTCTATATGTTTTCTGATATCTAGGGAAATTATATGTAGTTAAAAAAATTTAAACTACTGATTTTCTGATCTTACCTAAGAGGAAATGATATTTTAATAAAAATTTTTCTCGTGTAATGAAATAGTTTTCAAGTTATGCTAAGTAATGTCTACATAAAGAAAAATGTAAAGCATAAGAAGTTATTAGAAATCTTACACTGTTGTTTATTTCCAAATAACATCTTTAACACCTACTTTCATATTTCAGTGATGATTTCACACATTGTACTAGTATAGTGACACTGAGAGCATAATGAAATAAATTATTATTCAAGGGTGCAATTCAAGTGAGAAATTGGGAACTTGGTGAATTCAGAAAAGCTGATGGAGTATAATCCTTGGCATCTAGTAAGTATTATTCACTTTAAACATGTGCTGTGGGAAGCAGATGTTCAGTCAGAGTTAGAAGTTCAAAAGGTTTATTGAGAAGTAGAACTTCTAGAAGGAAAAGGGAAGAAGCAGCATTGGGCAAAGGCAGCTTACCCACTGGGATGCTGACCCAGGGACATTTCTGCCAGACCGGTGGAACACTGAAGAGCAGAGACTCCACACTAGAGGAATTTCTTGTTGGGCACAAATGCCAAGGTCCTTGCACCTCCTTGCAAACTACTGAAAGTGGCTAGCCCATGACTAGGGGACCTCAGATCAAACACTGGGACACGCCTGACAAAATTAACAACTGGAGGCTGACTGCTAGCCTTGCTGGTTGCATGCAGGCAGCCAGTCAGTGCCTGACATAGAGATCTTGCTTCTTGTCCCGTCTCTCTTTTCCATGACACCCATTGATGGAGACTCCTCATTTTAAGCTTTCCTTTCTGATGATTCCTCTGTAACCTAACTCTAAATTTGATGTCCCTCTGGTTTGGTTTTGGTCCTCATTCTCTCTAGGTCTAGGAAAAATATTTTACTTGTCTGTTCATATATTATTCATATGGTAAGGATACCCGACCTTGTGTTTCCATCCTAGCTCCCCTCCTTGAATTCGAGACTCCTCCATAGTTCACAGTGTGGCTGATGGTTCAGGCCTAAAAACTAAGGGAACTCCTTGACCCATTCTCCAAGCCTGCTCCTCTCTGAGTCTTGTAAACTGTTCTAGTCAGAAATACAAGGCCCAAGAACTGTCTTTTCCTCACCAAACCCCCACATACACGTAGTCCAGAAAAAGAGCTTTGGCTCCCTCTCACATCATCCATCTATTTCTCTTCTCCACCAACAGTACTCTGGTTCGAGAACACATGCTCTCTCCCCTAAATTGCCAATAAACTGCAGTGTTCCGTTTCCCTTATATCAGACTCATCCTCTCATCTATTCTCCACAAAGCATAAAATATGATCTTTCTTAAACTGTAAGTTAAATTAAATCACACCATTCTCTTGCTTAACACCCTTTAATTACTTTAATTTGTACTTAGAGGAAATAAATCAGCTTGATCCTGCTTGATCTGAAACAGCCTCTCTACTTTCATCTCCTGCTTTCCTCCTGCTGTCTCACTGTGGTCCAGGAACACTGACCTTCTTTCAGTTCTCTGGATCAGTCACTTCAGGACTTCTTCCCAGAACAGAGAATCAGCAGACCTTGGACACCTACTACTGACATTGAGAGCTCTGTGAAATTGAGCCAGTCACGCAGTCTCCCCTTGAACCTTGCTTTTCTCATCTGTAGAATACCTTCTTCACAAAAGAGCTGTGTGATCTTAGAGAGATACTATAGGAAAATATACTCTATAGACTTTAGTCTCTTTATAATAAGAATATACTATAAAATTTGACTATATTCTGCACTCTTGGAAGCTTCAGTGAAAACACAATTTCTAATACTTCAGTGGACTTGGAAAAGAAAAAACAAATTTGGATAAAAGTGGATAGATTTGTTCTTTCATTTATGTCAATGATAAAAAATTATAAAAAAATCCTAGTTTATAGAAGACTTAAAAGATGCCAGGAAAAAAGCCTCTGTAAATGTTCAGAACTAGCAAGAAATACTTTACATAGAAAAGCCAACACGGGAACAAGACGGAGTTATGTCAGGAAACATATGACACAGAGGAAGTGGTTTTCCACCTCAAAATCTGCAGGGTAACCAGAACAGCCCGTGAGCTGGTCAGTGAGCCAGGAAAGGATCCTTCTCGTATGGAGGAAATGTCCCTTCCACTTGAAGAAAGTCCTTTAGTGTTTCTTGTAGAACAAATGTGCTATCATTGAATTGTCTTACTTTTCCTTCATCAACAAGATCTTTAGCTTGCTGTCATTTCTCAAGGATATTTTTGGTGTCTATGGAATTTTAGATTGACACTCCTTTTCTTTCAGAACTTTAAAGATGTTCTTTCACTGTAGTTATAACATTTTTTATAAGAAATATTCCGTCACTTGAATTGTTCCCGTATTTGTCATGTCTCTTTTTTTTGACTGTTTGCAAGATTCTTTTTCTTTATTTTTGAGCTAGAGTATGTACATGATAAGTCTGAGAGTTATTTTCTTTGATTTTATCCTGTTTGATATTCATTAATTTCCTGAATCTGTAAATTTTTCTTTTGGGGAAGTTGTTAGCAATTATTTTTAAAAAGATTTTCTGCACCAATATCTTTCACCTCTCCCGCTGAAACTCCAGTGACAAAAGTGTTCGGTGATCCTGAGGCTCTATTCACTTGTTTTATACATATTTTTCCACTTTGTATTCCATCTTGGATGGTTTCTATCGACATATCATGAAGTTTGCTGACTCTTGTCTCTATTATTGCAATTCTGCTATTGAGCCCATTCAGTGAAAATTTTTATCTCAGATATTGTGTTTTCCAGTTCTAAAACCTCCATTTCGTTCTCTTTTACATTTTCTATTTCTCTGCTGAAATATATCTTTCCATGCATTTCAAGAGTTTTTACTCTTACTTCCCAAGGCATGGTTAAAGTTGCTTTAAAGTTTATGTCTAATGACTCCAACATTTGGTTCATCTTGAGTTGGCATTTGTTCATTTGGGAGAGGCCCAGAATAGGCATTTTTAATAAGTACCTCAGTGTCTCTGATGCAAGTCATTTTAACATCCGAAGGAAATAAATAATACAGAGTGCGGTAAGGGTTCCTGCTTACTTCTTAATGAAATTCTTTAATCTTAAAGAAAAGAGCTTGATAAAGACATAGTCTTTCCCAGAGAGGAATAGAATTATCCTATCTCATAATAATGATCGCCACTTGGTAAAGCACTCACTGTGATCATTTTGATGTAATCATACATTTGAGACTCTGTTGTCTTACTCCAGTAAACATACATATACACACACAGACACACACAGCAGCAATCTAAGGGAGATAAATATTTTTTGTATTATGGAATATCCCTGATTAAAATAATCTAACATAAGAGAATGCCAAACAAAAGAAAGAGAGCATTCTGCATAATTGGAAGCATAAAGCCCAGTAAAGAGGACATATTTGGATTCTTGGGCGCATAATGACCCAATTTTAATCTGCTTGGTACTTTCTGTGGAAAGAACATTAATATAATTAATGATGAAGACGGAAATGCTCACAGGGCCACTGAAATTAAAAGAAAATGTAAAGATATTATTTATTATATTCTCTGGATACAAAAGATCGCACTGGAGCTGCTCACCTTGGTAATTACAATACTCTCATCTAAACCTTAGAGTACCAGAAAAAATGTAGAGAAAAATCACATTATAGTTTTCCCCGTACAAGATTATAGCATATAGAAACAAAGTCTCTTATCAATTCTTTTCATTAATGTGAAAAAATTCCAATTAATTCTCTACTTTCCATGTATAAACAACAACATTTTAATCACCTTTACTTTCTTCGGGCTTCAGTTTTTTTGTGGTGTATATATGCATCAGGAACCACTGACACCTCTCCTCTGCTTGAATAGCTCTTCTCAGCACACACTTCCAATCTTCCTGAAGCTACTAATCCATAAAGGATTATTCTACCACAAAGACTGCTAAGTCTCCAGGCAGAAATAATAGAGAGTACCATTGTTTTTTCACAAGAGTTTTTCATTCATTCAATTTCATCAGGCAACAAATATTTATTTAGTACCTACTTTATGTGAGCACTGTGTTAAATTCCAAGAAGGGAGGTATGAACAAACAGTCATAAACTTGGCCTTTTAAAGAAACACCTTAAATTCCTGCCATAATCATTGAGTAAACACCATATGAGCACAAGGGCCTGGACTAGGTATGCATGTGTGTATGTTTATATGTATGTTAAATCAATATTATAGGAATATAAATGATTATCTATGCCCTCTATATGAAAATTATACCTGTGACAACGTCTTATTGTGGTTAATCTATTATCTAGTCATTTGAATATTTCTTTTCTTTAAACAATATGGTTACTGAAATGTGTAGTATTATTCTTGAACAGAAAACGTCATTAGATACTTTCTCATTTTATGTAAGACTGGAAAACACCTACTATGAGCTAGCCAATCATTAAAACACATGATAAATACCTATGTATTTTCAGATATGATCCGCACATTCCAAAATATGTATTAAGGCTGACAAAAGAAGCTGAAAATGAGCAGAAGGAGACAAGAGAAGAAGAAAAAAAGAGTGCAAGGGATCTGCCAGGACTAGACTTTAAAGAACAATTGTCTGCATAAATTAAACAATGTGGCAGAAGACACAGGGCTCCCCCTGAAGTGGAAGAGCTGCATCTCTTGTTTAACACAAGAACATGGAATTGAGGGCACAATGGCTTTTGGCAGACGTCCTCCTAGACCTGGTATCAGAGATGCAGGGGAAGCAAAGCTATACACAAAGATTACACAGACTAGCAGTTTTTACAGGAAGCAAGTTTCTCTGTGACCACAAAGGAGAAGGAGCTTCTGAGCTGAACAGTCCAGAAGGCTAATGTGGCCCCCTCCGTATCTCACACCAGAACGTCCTGCAAATTATCACACCAGAAAACCCAACTCGATTTAGTAGAAATAAAAACAAATGGGCAAAGAGATATTTTAAAAATGTAATGAGAAAAAATATAGAAAAAATGCAGTAAACTGACCCAACAGAGATATTTTTCCATATAGTAGAATAAAATTATGATCATTTTGCCATAAAAAGTTATAAATTATAAATATAAATTCTTTAATATAAAGAAGATCACAAAGCATAAAATCAAGAATTCAAAGCCAAAATGGTAAGACAAAGGGATCTGGAAAATGAGCAGGAAGACATGAAAAAAGTGGAATTAAGACTTTAATTATGGGAATTAATGTGGGTCACAGTCTTGGTCCTCAAAACAAAATAAAACTGATCCTGAAGGAAAAGATAATGTACAAACATTTTACTTGAGAGTGCAATTTCAGGAAAGCAGAAGCTAAGGAAAGAGAATGAGGCCAAGAAGGAGAGAAAGTCAAAGTAACAGAGGGCTTTAGCAAACAGAAGAAAGCGCTGTGACAAGCATTCCTTACTGCTTTTCTAGAAGGACACTTTCCTAGAGGCCTTATTGCATCCTTGAATCATCTGTCCTGAGGATAGGGAAGGAGAAGAATTTATCTGTTGGCTTCTGTATCCTGTTAGTCAAAGTTTGCCCCATAGCGCCTCAACTCTCCTCTGCTTCTGAATTGTACTACCAGGCTCCCCAAACAGCTGCTGTGGAAGCCAGGTCCCAACAGCAACGATGGCATCCTAGGCCCTGCACAGATCAGCGAACTCCCTCTCTGCCCACTGTTGCCTGCAGGCTATGAGCCCGGCCTGGGATCTGTGGGTAGAAAGCATGCCCTGCTGTTTCTTATGCCTCAGCAGCATCAGGGAAGCTCCAGAGCAGAAGGTAGGAGGCAAGTGAAGCAGGCATCAGACTCCATACCACTGGGACTTTTTTTCTGTATCTGACTGTATATGACTGGGAGTAACTCCCAAAGCAAGATCCTTGCTAGGTATTTAGAGCCTGTGGCAGCAACAATCACCTAACTTCATGCTATTAGGAGAGCAAGCTCTTGCTAGGGATACTGTAGCCAACAAGTTCACAGACCCAGTGTGGGGCATAAACTGAGCTTGTTGAAGTGTGACAGATCAGAATGCAGACAGAGTATGCTATGAAAATGTAGACATAATGCAACCGGAAACAAATTTAAATGCAAGGGAGAAAGAACGTGATAAGTAGGGTAAGTTTGCTGATAGCCTCACTTATGATGGAAGGCAAGGAATGTCTCTCAGAGCTGTCCAGCCCAGTAGTAAGAATATAAGCATAGTTAACAGCATAAATTGAAACACCAAGAGAGATTATATAATTTCTGAAATCTGAATGGTAGAGAAGAGAGATGGAAGAGAGGCAATAATTATTCATGTCAATGAAAATGAATGAAATTAACTTGCCTAAAAGAAATTTAGTGATATGGCCAAGGTCACAAAATTATTAAGTAGCAGGATCAGGAAGGGAATTTAGGTCTTCTGCTCCTCGGCCGGTGCTGAAATAGTGCCCGGTACAGCCCTACTCCATAATACTTAAGGAGCACATGGTAGTTCTTGGAAAACTCTGAGCTGTAACCAACATGATGCGTGAACATGTGCACATCCAAACACATAGAGGAACGTGTGAACACATACATTTACACACATACACTTTAAATAAGCCAGTACTCATTACAAATATTGCACACCTAGTTTTGTTATTTTTAATAAACTATAGCTCAGACAGGGTAAAGAGCCTGTCTTCCATGTTTGTTTTGTTTTGTTTCAATTTGGACGTTTTTTGGAGAGCATGGAGGTGATTTTACTTTATTTTATTTTTACATCATTGCAAAATTTTATTTCTTGTGATGAGGACTTTAGGATCTACTCTCTTAGCAACTTGCAAATATGAAATCCAGTATAGTTAACTATAGTTAACATGTGTGCATTTCATCCCAACAACTTGTTTATTTTCTAACTGGAAGTTTGTACCTCTTGATCCCCTTAACCCAGTTCAATTTGGATTTTTGACTTTTTTTCATAAATTGTTCTTCAAACACTTAGGAGAGTTATGACAAAAGATAGCCTTGGGCATGAGAAACCCTAATGAAGGACTCCTCTATCATAGATATGCTCATGTATTGGGTGAATAGCATCCTACATAAATGAGGATATATTGCACTACTTAAGATACCAGAGGAATTGACAAAGTTGCTATTGATCTTATGTCTAATGTCCTTCTTTTTTAGACAAACAAACTAGATAAAAAATAATCACATCTAAATTACAAATGTATTTTGGAGCATATCCCTGGAATGTGAAATAGACCTGCTAAAACATGCAGTTTGATTTTTCAATCTTGTTTCTAAACTTTTAGCAATTTATTATTTTTGGTTCACATTGTAGTCAAAATTAGAAATCTTATAGCAATTTTTCTCTTTTTTTCTGCTGTAAAAGTATATCTGTTCACTTTATATTTAACTTGAAATATTCTTTGAACTCTTTCAGACTGAAATATTGAATAAGGAAAACAGGGAACACGACCAGAGTAATAACCTTACAAACATACGGAAGCGTTAGAGATAAAAGCTTCAGGAATCAAGTGACAAGTCTCCTTTATTTGGCAGTGTTTACTCAGGCCCAGCGAAGAGAAGCCTGACAGACATTCTGCATCTGAGAAGTGTCAGCAGGTCGTCAAGCCAAATCCTGGCTTGAAGTTCCGTGGCTGTTTGCAATACAGGCTTGTTCCAAGGGTCACAGAAGCTGAGCTTAGCTTTTCATTTGATGCCAAGCTATATCAATAAATTCTAGAAGAGCGTCCTGCACTCAGAAACCTTTGTGAGCTGTGGTGCAACAGAAACTACTTGCCTAAACCTGAAGAATGGTGGCTTCGACAGAAACCATTTGGTTTGTGGCATAGCTAGACCTCAAGGGTGATTGATAAACAGCTAGTCTATTAGGGCTGATTTTTTTTCTCCTAAAAAACAGAATCCCTGTACATAATTGTCTTCTGGCCATGGCTCAGGGAATGTCAGAACCAGGAAAACAAGGTTTGACAGACTGATGGGTACACTGAAAAATAACCACAAAGTGTGATAAAGCAGTGACTAACCTATGGTCCTGTGGTTCAGATAATGCCGTTGCAATGACTGCCTGGAACCAGTGTGTTTTTCCAAGTCTCAGAGCAGTGAGTCCAAAAACTGGCTGCTGCTGCCACTTGGCTGATGTCCTGAACAACTTAGAGCAGAGAGGGCCAGAGAGCGTTTCAGACAGATGCTGCCAACAAGAGTGGAGGGAGGGGCATCTCCTGTTTGTTGTTATACAGCAGGCAGCTTCCAAAGATCTCAGATATTAAAGGGCTTTGTAGTAGAGACTGTTGATCCTGAATGTCTTGTTAGGGGATGGTGTAAAGGAATGGAGAAGACAACTCATCACGTACAGAGATATAGCTCTCAAATGGCTATGCTTACATAATGTCTCAGACAGGGCAAGACAGGTGGCCAGATTTGTTCATTTACTGTTTAACTCTGCAAGCAGCAAACTGGCAAAGCAGACCTCATTCATCAATGCCTCCAGAACCAGGACTTTAAGCCTTCCATGAAATCTTTGTGGCAATTTAACTTAATCTAGTTTCTATATTTTTGGAGGGTTAGATGTCTATGCAGGCTGGAGCGTGTTTAAAGATAAGCACTTGAGAACACAGAATATATTGATGCTGGTTGGAGATCATGGGGCAGGCCAGAATGCCTTTATAGGATGATTATTTTCTCCCTTTGAGGCCCAGGATTACTTAAAATCTCCATCAGTGGCACTGCCCCACCTTGATGATGTGCATTGCTGCAGCCCAGCACTGTGTGTGTGGACACTGATGATGCTATGTTAGCTGCACCCCTTCAACACATGTGCCCAACACCAAATAAAACTCAGGAGCAATCAGCTGCCATTATAAATAATGGTTTCAGTTTAAAGAAAAGGACTGGAAACCCACATTACTGCTCCACAGAATTATCACGAATCAGAGTTGATTCCCACAAAATTGGACTGGGCCCATGTGGGATGAATGAAGATATAATCTCACCATATGGTGCCCACCACCCCACTGTAGAGTAGTAGGTCAAATGTAGACTTTGATATCCAATAAACCATTTTTAATAACCCATCCACCACTTCCTACGTGGCTTTAGACGACACTAATCTCCTTAAACATCAGACAATTCATGTACAAAATAAAGAAAAAGATAGAAATCATACCTAACTCAAGGAACTTTTATTAGGATTAAAGAAGATAATGTTAAAGGGCTTAGTATTGTGGCTAATATCACAAGAACCTGGGAAATGTTTGGTTATAATTACAAGGATCATATTGCTTTTTTGAATAAGGCATTTTTTTCCAGAAATTTCTTTCCCATATAAAGTGCTGTTATGGGATGGCCACCCAGTCAATACTTGTTACAATGGATAAACTTATTACGCTAAGAATGTAGACTGGGTTTTGGGCAGAATAACAGATCTATTCACAAGGCAGGCTGAATAGAGCATGCTGCCAGCTCAGTGGGTGCATGCCCGGTATAATAGGATCTATGAACAAAGCACTGAAAAAGAAAAGTGATGAATGAGGTGGGCAAAACAAATTCATCCTCTAGGTTTCTCATTGGTTGTTCATAGCTGAGCCCTCCCACCATGTGTTGAAGTTACAAAATAAACCCAGTGCAAAGACAACCACCTCACTGCCACAACCTAGAACCTCCTATCCTGTCATCTGTTTATTGATATGTTTTGCAACAGCAGGAGTTTCTCAAAAGTGACTTTCTCAGTCGTTATCGACTCTACATACAATGCAAGGGCATTTTGGAATCACTTCAAAATCCTCTAATTAACCTGGGATTTCTCTCTTTCAGCCCACAGCCCTGTGATCCCCCAGTTTCTCCCTTGTCTAAAGGGGAGTGATAATTCACAAGTCGTATGAGGTTGAGAAGCCCAGATGGCATCAGATCAATGACAAAGCTTTGTGAGTCGTAAAACACTGCAGAAATTTCAGTTCCAGGGAATCAAATGGCCATCAACCTACTGCCCTCTTCTAGAACACAATGTCTTCAGTGCTACATACAGTAAAGTGACCATAGGGCTTAGTGACAGAAAGATGTGAGTTCAAAGCTGAGCTCTAATATTTACCAATTATGTGACCTTAGATAAGTTTTAAGATATCTGTAAATCATGGTTGCATAACATTTAAAATGATGGTATATATATACATACCATCTACAGAGAGAGAGAGAGAGAGAGAGGGAGAGAGATTTAGAATTTAAATCATTCAATTGGAGGCTTTTTTCTGGCAAAATGTATCTACATGAGAGAAATTGAATGTGTGTGTGCGTGTGTATGTGTGTAGCATGTACTTTGGTAGCAGGGATGACAGGAACCTGAATAATTATTCAGTGCTCAGAAGAGTTGAGTGTTTTTGAGCCTGTCTCAACAGGTAGCATACGTTTGCAAAACTGAGGATTTGATTGAAAGGATTTGGCTGAAAACAGGGAGAAAATAAAGAAAATGTAGTTATGGTTACATGGAAAGACATTCTAACAATTGGCAAAAAAAGGAATAGATTTTCTAACGAAAAAAGAAAAACAAAAACTAGGAGAGTTCTCTAAAAAGAATTAATGAGAACCTCCCCTCTCACCTTTTTTTTTTTTGAGGTTGCCTCTCTCTATATTTTTCTTTTGGAAGATTGGCTATCATCTGTTGCCAATCTTTCTTTTGGAAGATTGGCTATCATCTGTTGCCAATCTTCCTGCTGTTTTTTCCTCCCCAAAGCCCCAG
This sequence comes from Equus quagga, assembly GCF_021613505.1. NCBI lineage: Eukaryota > Metazoa > Chordata > Mammalia > Perissodactyla > Equidae > Equus > Equus quagga. The sequence goes on from NW_025799850.1 coordinate 704,787, forward strand.
TACCTAGTTGTATATCCTAGTTATAGGTCATTCTAATTCTTCTATGTTGGGTGCCACCACAGCACGGCTCGATAAGTAAGCGTGTAGGTCCATGCCCAGGATCTGAACGAGCGAACCTTTGGCCACCCAAGCAGAACACACAAACTTAACCACTCAGCCACCAGCCAGCCCCAGAACCTCCCTCCTTTACTGAGAATAGACTTGTTGGCTCCCCCACAGGTGCACATCAGGAAAGGCTGAGGTGGTGCTAAGAGAGCTGCAAAGGCAGGCTGGTCAGGGTGGTTGTGGGCTAAGAGCTCTCAGCATAACTGCCCCCCAACACTTATACCCTTTAAGACCTGAATAGGTTTTGATGTTGTAGCCAAGTGGCTAAGAATTCCAGCACTTCAATATTCCTGAAGCATTTGTGGACCCTCTTGAAATGCCCACAATAACAGAAAAAGTATCAATGAATGTAAAACATGACACCAGAAAGATAATGAAGGTCGTCTCATAGTATGTAATATTTTACCGAAATATGTTGTAGCAAAAGAAGTAGGACAACTGCAAAAGCAATATTAAAAATGTCTTATGTAGTTAGGCAAAGCAAGCCATATGTTATGATGATCCACCTCTAAGTAAAATGTGACCGTGTCTTACAGTTAATGGTGTGGGTTAGCATGATATTCAAGAATGCAGACAATACAGATTTTGGATAAGAAAGATACGGTGAGAAAATAAACTATAACATGCTTCATGGCCCACAATGTAAAAATTGGCCTTTGAGATTATACATGACGGTATTTACACTGTGAGGACTGACTTTATCCACCTAGTTATACGGAAATGACAAATTACAACCTGAATTACCTTGGGACAAAATATCAGAGTCGAGGCAAAGGCACCTTAGCTAACTAAAGAAGGAACAGAAAGAAAACAAGCAGTCCAACCCTCAAGATTATGCTTTTTGGGTATGTACCGCATCAATTTATGTTTGTTGTGAGTTTATCATCACATTTAGTAGGTTAATTTTTAGGCTATACCAGCCAGTCTTTTGGTATTATTCATGAAAGATATTTCCATAGGCTACAAAATAAATAGCACAGCCAACAAATTCGACAAGCTATTCCTTTAAAACCTGAAAAGTACAAATAGTTTTCAAATTCTTGAGAATAAACTTAAACAATTTGTAGCTTTAAATACTTCATAAGAAAATAAATTAGTCTTTTTTCATTTGTTTGCAAATATATTGATAGTCTCTGGTGGCTGTTCTTTAGCTTTTTTCTAGGGTAAAGAACAGGCAGGGATTACCACAGTATTATAAATTACACAGAAAGGTAAAAACAAAAGGAAGTCTAAGCAGGCTACGACGCCAGATCTCTGCCTGATTTGGCACCATTTCTTAAAAACAGAAATGGCACTATTGTGGGGAAATACTTACCACAGTAAATCGTTAGATGCCCCAGGCTTATATGTAAAAATATATCGGCTATATCTCATGATTTCCCCAAACTCAGTATTATGGAAAAAATAGTGGCACTAGTGAGACAATGGGAAGACAAAAAGTGCCTTTGGTTGTGTTTTCAGTTTACCATTCTCCAAACACTTCAATATGACTTGGCCAGCTTTTAAGTTCAAAGGGTGCACATTATGAAGAAAATGAATATATGATAAGGAAACCACCATATGCCTAGAACATTCATCTAAACTTTAATTTTAAGAAAAACTAATAAATTAGTGATTTTGACATTCAATGTTCCAGTAGGAAAAGAAAATTAGCACAAGAAACAGATAAAGAGTAACAATTGCTTATGATGAAAATGTTTTGCAGGGAATTGAAACAGGCAAACTTTGGAATTACAACTTTGATTTAGCTTTTTTTATAACTTGTCCTATGCTTGCTTTGAATTCATCTATCACTTAGAATATGCTCAAAGAAACTCAAAGTTCAACAATTAATAATTGAGTAAAAAAATAAAGAAGAATTAATTGCAGTTGTGATAAACCGTACACATTAAAATTTGAAAAAGATTCATATATTTATATTCATATATTTATTTGATACTATTAGACTAATAGTTTACACATCCATTATTGTAAGTAGGAAGAAAGATTATATAAGTCATGAATCAAGGTTAAATTTGTGATTGTATCATGACATATAATTTTATGATTTCAGTAAGTTCATATAAATAGGAAAACATTTTTTGTTAGAAGGAGAATGTATTAATATTAAATTTCAAAACTTAAGAAATGTTAACACATTTTTCATATCTCATTGGTAAACCAGAATTTATTAAGAGCAGAACATCTGACTTAAAGTTAATGATTTGTCTTGACAAAAGAGCTTGAGTCAATTTGCTAATTAACAGCATCTCTGCTGTGTACTGAAAGGGCATTAGATTAGGAGTAGAGAAGCTTAGATATTAATTTGGTTCTGCCATCAACTATCTGAGTAATCTGAGCAAGTTCATGGATGTTTTAATTTCTTTATGAAGAAAATTTAATTTCTTTATGAAAAGAATTATCTAGGCTGAGCAGATCCAGAAGAACCAGAGTCTGGAATCTCTTTCTCTTACTAAGGAAGAGTTGTGTCGTGTCCAAATCAGAGATTAATTTCAATTGATCTTATTTCATACTGCAGCTATGGAAACACTACCTAGTACTAATTTTGATCAAACAAGAGCATCAGATGACAGGTAATACTCATTATACATTAAGAGTTTGTTAGCAAGATTTGCATATCAGTGATCTGTTATACTATTTATTTTTTGAACATTTATTTGAAAAGTGGAATCACTCAGTCCTTCCATGAATACTTATTATTTATATAATATGCACCAAGTATAATGCTAGACTCCAGAGAGATGCAGAATGACTCAGACTTTCAAAATATCAAACTTTGCTTGAATTCTTAAATAAAAAGAAAGTTGGTACTAAAAAATGAAACAAATCATGATGAAGTACAGGTTGCTTTTCCTGTGTCAAGTACAGTGAATTCTCTCAGTGTGTAACATTGTTGTTTGCTTATTGGAAAAGAATGAATAATTGAGAAATAAATCATCTTTTTGGCATTGCCCTTTTATCTTTATCCTGTTCAAGTACCTTATTCCAGGGAACACTTACAAAACAACAAATGTCACTTGGCATTTTGCTATAAAATATCAGAAGTGTTTTCAGCTCTCAGTATAGAAAATAAGTTTATAGTCTCAGGAACTGTAATTAATTATCGCTGTTTTTGCAATAATTTAAAATAGGCATATCAGTGAAGAGAGCTTATGACATTCAACTGATCTCATTTATTACCATGTACACTTCTAGCATCTCTATAGTTAATGGCCTCTCAGTATCTTGTTAGCAACACCATTTTTTATAACTTTAATTCGACTAGCTTGAAGATAAATCTTTGGGGACTCAGCTTAAAACATAGTAAGCTAGCTTTTAGGTGAGCCACATTTTTTTCATCATTCATTTTAACTCAGTTGAAATTTTAAAACTTAAAAGAAATCTGCCCTCAGTGTAAGTATTGTCATGTATCATCTCAAAGACCAAATTTTCATATATCGTGGGCTATGAAGTATTTTACAATGGATAGATACCTTTAGTAAGTAATATAGATCATGTGTCAGACACTAAGCCATTTACCTATTTTTTCATTGACTTCACACAGATTTTGAGGTCCTATTATGTGTCATTACTACGTAAGGCAGTACGACTATAATGATGAGAACAGACACAAGATGTCTACTTTATGGCCTTCCTAGTTCATAGGGAAATACATTAATATAAATAAATATAAAATTACAACTATTATAAAAAATAAGTGCATGCTACTCTGAGAAAACCTTACCTCACGTTGCATTTGCAATTATGTAAGTAAGATGTGTTATTACATTTTGCAGATGAAAAGGCATGGCAATTTACTTAATATCTATACACCTAAATTCTCAAAAATAAATAAACCCAAGATTTGAACAGAAGGAATATATAATGCCAAAGCTAGAGCTCATAAGCAGTAAATCATACTGGCTTTAAGATCTTCCACAGTTGTGAGAAATGACATTAACATTTGTTCATACCATTCAGGAACAGGCTCAGATGCAAATGAATGACATTTACTTCAACATAGGTTAAGATAAGGGTTTGGTCCCCAACAATAATTTTAATTATCAGTGAGATATAGATAGATAGATAGATAGATAGATAGTTAGATAGATAGATAGATATCTGCAGTTCTTACATGGAACTATAGTTAGCTATAAAAAGTAAGTTAAACTTAATTATCCTTCTCAAGCCTTTTTCTAACAAATCAAATGAGAATATCCAACCATTTGAGAATGCCATCAGTGGTAAATACTAATTTGTTTTTGTTACTTTAGTGAAAGTATATCTATCAAATTGTCAGAGACTATTTACATTCAGACATCAGTGTAATGTCATCACAATGATATCTAAGACTATCTAAAAAATATATTTTTTCTACTTTCTTTTACTATATCACAAAAATAAAATTGGATGCTTTTTTTCCCCAGCCATTTGCAGGGAATGCATGACTTAAGGTATAGGTAACGCCATGTGGCATATATGAAATTCACTATTGGTGAGAGGTGTAATTTCAAAATAATTCACACCGAAGTCCCAAAAGGTAGATGCTCTGAGTGGCTGGGTTGTTTTGCAATCTAGTTGATTCTCACACATGCAGCTCAGTGTGGCATATTCCTGGGCAAGTCACAGCAGCGATTTAATTATTGAACAAAGGTCGGCAATTCTCCTGAGCCCTGAGTGACACCATCGAGGCCTGTTTGACATGCATGTCTGTCAAAGCATATTGACAAAGACATGGTGGGACAGCATAAAAGCATCCTCGTTGCCTTGTCTTGTACCAAACTATCACAAATTCCACTTTTCATCTAGAAAGTGAAAATAGCACCTTCTCCTAAAGTGAGGTTGTAAAAGAAAATACATGGAGAGCATTACCACCGTACCTGACACACTTTCTTTTCTCTTTTTCCTCTTATTCAAACATTTTCTTCCTTCCTAGCATCTGTCTCATATGTTGAAAGTATGCCCTACTGCAGCTACAATTAGAGGTTCTTTACATGGAAAGACCATAACTGGTTGAACTAATGCTGTTGGACATCATTTTACCAACTTCTAACCAAATAAGTCAAATAATCTTTAATATACTTAAACATCTGATAATGGTCCAAAAATTTGTGGAAAAGTGCCTTCATAGACAAAAAAACTTGTAACTATGGAACCATGGAAATGAAAAATGGGATGGAATTACCACAGTATTAGAAATAGTAATAGATCAGTATAACAGGTTATTCCACAAGAAATGTTAGTATATAAGAAGCAACTAGTAACCAAATAAACTTGGCTTTTCAATACATTAGGAAAAGAATGCTGTGTTTACAAGTAGTGCTAGTACTAGAGATAATGTGTCTGAAAGAAAGCAGTAAACGAAATCCTTCCTAATACCACATACAATTATTTTAGACTACGTAAATTAAAATTTTTTTAAAGATTTTATTTTTTCCTTTTTCTCCCCAAAGCCCCCCGGGACGTAGTTGTTTATTCTTCGTTGTGGGTCCTTCTAGTTGTCATATTTGGGACGCTGCCTTAGCGTGGTTTGATGAGCAGTGCCATGTCCGCACCCAGGATTCGAACCAACGAAACACTGGGCCGCCTGCAGCGGAGCGCGTGAACTTAACCACTCGGCCACGGGGCCAGCCCCCGTAAATTAAAATTTTAAACATAAAAATAAAGTATTTTAGAACAGAACTTAGGGCTACATCCAATCAAGAAACCCCGAAACAACTAAAGAAGCAAAGTAGACTTAACTATGAATTTTAAGAAGCTAAAAGATTAATAATGGCCTGGGGAAACATGGGCAACATACATAAGAAATATAGAGTTAACATTAAAATGCAGAAAGTTTATGGGGCCTACCAGTGGCATAATGGTTAAGTTTGCACATTCCACTTCACCGGCCCAGGGTTCACAGGTTCAGATCCCAGGTGCAGACCTGTACACCACTTAGCAAGCCGTGCTGTGGCAGGCGTCCCACATATAAAGTGGAGGAAGATGGGCATGGATGTTAGCTCAGGGCCAATCTTCCTCAAAAATAAATAATGCAGCAAGTTTATGCTAATTGATTTAAAAAATAAAAATAGAAACATTCCAACATAAAAATCTGCAAAGAATCAATAAACATTTGAAAACAAGCTGAAATGCCCAGTAGCCAGGGCAATACAAAGTAACAGTGCAGTGACATATCAATTTTTCACCCAGGAGATTTAAAAGGAAGAAATATTATACATTGGTGATACATTAATCGTGCATTTTTGAATTTCCACTGCTGTTTGAAATTTAACACAGCAATATCTTTTAAAATTGTAAGTGTGTGTCCCCTTTGATCTAACAATACTACTTTTAAGAAATAGAAATAAAAGAATATATACATAAATTTGTAACAAATATGTATTATCACAGGATTATTTCTAATAGTGAAAAAAAGAATACAAATATCCTTCAATTGACCTGTTATTCAGTGATTAAATAAAATACTTTAAAATCATTTAATTAAAAAAATTAAATCAACTGAATTTGATGGATGGATAGAAGGAAGTCCATGATACATTAATGAATAAGAAAGCCAGCTTGCAAAAAAAAGTATAATGAGTGATCTTTGTTTTTATAAAAATAATTCACGAGAAAATATAGCATGAATATATGTTTGTATGTATTTGTGCTTACATATTTCGTATGTGAGCATGAAGAAAAACAGTAGAAGCTATTGATCAGGGCATCAACATTGTTAAATTTTGAAGACAGAAAGTAGAGAATGGAAAGGAGAAAGAGGAGACTTAAGTTTTTAAAAAATATATATCTTTTTATCATTTAAGTGGTTGCATTGAGTCTCTGCCAATTCCGTCCATACTTTTAAATTATTTATCAATCACTCATTCTGAAGCAACCTGCATACTAAATATTTTTGTAGGTTTTCCATAATACACAAAGATCATAAAATACCATCTTTTCTTCCTAAAGTGTTTATATTTGGGCAATTGCTTAAATATCATGTCAGGATTTCAGAAGACAGAAAATTTATTTCAGCTAAAACCAGAAAATTTGCATGGATGAAAAACTTTTAAAAGACATGAAAAGAAAAATACTTTTTGGTAATATAAGAGAAGCTTTATTTGAACTTCTGGGCAGAGATGGTAAAAAGACATACACACATACTTAGACACACACACACACACAAAGCTGAATCACAGATAATCCCTCCTTCAACACTGAGGAAATATAAAGAAAATCTTAAAAAAACAGGAACATTCAGAGGAAACTACAGAAGGAACCCTCATGCCGTAAATAATGGGAAATACAGTAAGGAGAAAAAAAACAAAAGGAAAGAAAAAGAAAGAAAAAATTCAAGCATGATTCATTGTCTGCTGGTTCTATTATTCTCCCTTCACACCAGATGGAAAAAGAGGGCATCAATAAAATCCTAATATCTCTCACTTAATATCATCTAATTTCCAGAAAAACAAACTGTGACAACCACTGCAGATGGTCAGAATCTCAGCAGAAGAGGAAAAATTGCAAGAGATTGCTATTTTTAAAGGCTCACTATTGAAACGAGACAGCTCTCCAAAACTCAGGAGACATTCTCCATAATGACAGAATGAAATGCAAGTGGGTGAAGTGAATTCTGATTGACATGTGTGATGGCACCTCTTACATGGCAACAAAGCCCATCAAAGTTGTACTGTTCTTCAACACTCTCTCTTCAACCACAAAGTAAATACAACAGTACTCATTACTCAAACTAGTTAAAAGAGGAATAAAAACAATTCTCAGATGAAGTGGGATTGGTGTTAACAATAATTTACTAGTACTAACTAATAACAAATTAAATTATTGGATAGTGCTGCCAATTGAAGCATATTCGACTTGAAAAAAGATGGCATGGGAAATTTTGCAGACTACAGGAAAATAAGTGAAAGACAGAAACATAGTAGGCAAAAAAAAAAAAACATGCTGGTCTGGAATAAAATATAGACAGTAATAGCAATACATTTTCTCAAAATGCAATGTGGGAATAATTTAATATGAAAATAAATTGAGTAAATGGAAAACTCAGAGATTATACAATAATACAGATTGGGTGGGAAGGCGAGATGGGAGGGCTAAAAAAATCAGACCTACACTATTAAAGGAATAATTGTCAACGTCTTTCATTCAAAAACCACCAGGGACACAATCATAGTTGAACACAGTTGATATCGATGCATTTCAATGACAGAGATCTCACACCATGGGGAACCATAGGCTGTCTCCTTAAGAAGATGTTAGAAAAAACTCTTTATAGGATTTGAGCTTGTGTTAGGTATTTTGGGAAAGGCTTCAGGGAGGTAAGACTTTACCCTGGGCTGGATGCTGTCAGAAAGCAGGGTAATTCTATGATATCTTAACAATTCTTATCAGAAAGAATGAAATGAGACTAACTATGTAACTGGAAGGAAGCAACAGTCATTTATCTTAAGTAGGATAGGAAAACATTTCCCCATTTTTATTGTATGGATAACGTTTATGTTTTGTTTGCATTCAGACACGATTACAGATTAGTCCTGACTTTGTGTGTTGACCCATTATGGTCAGAGTGACCTTGTCTGATGTTGGTGTTCTGTGAAATTGTTTGGGTTCAACAGGAGAACATGAAGGCCAAGTTGTGATACATGGCCAGCTCCTAGAAATTTCAAACCCTGAACAATAATGCCAGTCAGTTCCAGGCTGTCAGAAACTGTTTTTCCTTTTCCTTTTCTTCTTTTACTTGGTTTTCTAGAGCAGTTTTAGATTCACAGAAAAATTGAGTGGCAAGTACAGAGAGTTCTCATATTTGCCCTGTCCCCACCCATGCACTATTGACATCCCACAGGACAGTGATAAATTTGTTAAAGTTGGTGAACCCACATTGACATATCATTGTCACTCAAAGTCCATAGTTTACATTAAGGCTCACTTTTGGAGTTGTGCATTCTATGGGTTTTGACAAACATATCATGATGTGGGTTGACATTATAGTATCAAACAGAACAGTTTCACTGAGCTAAAGATCCTCTGCTCTCTACCTATTCATCTCTCCCTTCCCCCTAACCTTGGGCAAACACTGAACTTTTTACTGTCTCCACAGTTATGCCTTTTCCAAGGTGTCATACATTTAGAATCATACAGTATATAGCTCTTCAGATTTGTCTTCTTTTACTTAGTAATATGCATTTAAGTTTCCTCCATGTCTTTTTAGGGCTGGATAGCTCTTTTCTTTCTGGTGTTGAATAACATTCCATTGTCAGATGTACCACAGTTTGTTTACCCATTCACCTACTGAAGGACATTTTGGTGGCTTCCAAGTTTTGGCAATTAGGAATAAAGCTGCTGTAAACATCCATGTGCAGTTTTGGTGTGAACAGAAGTTTTCAATTCATTTGGGTAAGTACCAAGGAGTGCGATTGCTGGATCGTAAGGTAAGAGTATGTTTAGTTTTATAAGAAACTGCTGAATTGTCCTCCAAAGTGGCATTTTTCATTTTCATCAGCAATGAATAAGAGTTCTTGTTGCTCCACATCCTCACCAGCATTTGCTGTTGTCAGTGTTTTGGATTTTGGCCATTCTAATAGGTGTGTAGTGTTGTCACATTACTGTTTTAATTTTCAATTTCCTAATGACATTATATTGCACATCTTTTCATATGCTTATTTGTTGTCTGGATATCTTCTTTGGTGAGGTATCTCTTCAGTCTTTTTAGTCAGGCTATTTGTTTCTTATTGTTGAGTTGTAAATTTCTTTGTATACTTTTGATAACAGTCCTTTATTACTTGTGTCTTTTGCAAATATTTTCTCCCAGTCTATGACTTATCCTCTAATTTTTTGACAATGTCTTTCTCAGTTCAAAAGTTTTTAATTTGAACTCCAGCTTATCAATTTGTTCTTTCATGGGTTGTGCCTTTGATGTTATATCAAAAAAGTCAAACCTTATCCAGTGTCACCTAGATTTTTCTCGTATGTATTCTTCTAGGAGTTTTGTAGTTTTGCGTTTTACGTTTAGGTCTATGATCCATTTTCAGTTAATTTCTGTGAATGAAATAAAGTCTGTATCTAGACTCATTTTTTTTTGTATGTGGATGTCCAGTTGTTCCAGCATCAGTTGTTGAAAAGCTATCTTTGCTCCATTGGATTGCCTTTGCTCCTTTGTCAAAGATCAATTGATTATATTTATGTGGGCCTGTTCCTGGGCTCCTTATTCTGTTCCATTGATCTATTTGTCTGTTCTTTTGCCAGACCCGCACTATCTTGATTACTGTAGCTGTTTAGAGAATCTTTAAGTTGAGTATTGTCAACCATCTGACTTTGTTCCTCTCCTTCAATATTGTGTTGGCTATTCTGAGTCTTTTGCCCCTACACATAAACTTTAGAATTAGTTTGTCGATATCCAAAAAATATATATGGTATAGCTCCTGAAGGTAAAACTCATAAAGGCATGTGGGCACCACTATGACTGGGTCCCCCAGAATCTTCAACTCTCGGAGTTGTTTCCATTGAGCCTCCAGCAATCTGCCAATTACAGTTCAGGTCTTCTTACTTTGGCACTGCTTTCCATGGAAGTTTCTGTTCATAGATTTCTACTCCAGTAAGTTGTGATTCTCTGTATTTATTTCCTCTGTCTCTCAAATTTGGGGGGCAGCAGTTTAGCCTTGTGACCTCTCTTCTCTGACAGATCTAAGAAGAACTGTTCAGCCTTTTAGATTTTGTTAGGACCTAGTGACAACTTTCAAGTTCTTGACATGCTAGACTGGAAACTAAAAGTCCATTTTCTATTTTCCATAATAAGAAAAATTAGGAACTACAGATAGGAGAATAGCTATGGCTGGAAAGTCAACTACTGACTTAGAAAAAAGTCTAGATAAAATAACAGTAAAAGACAGAGTGAAACAATTAGAAAAAAGATAATTTGTGAAAACAATTGGCTTCCATGAAATAGAGAATAGAAAATAAAGGCAAAACATATTCAAAATATAATAGCTGAAAATATCTCTGAAATAAAAGAAAATCTGAATATTCAGATTGAAATGGAGCATCAAGTTATTAAAGGAAATCAATAACTGATTACAATAACGGTTGGGAAGATTGGGGGAGGGGCGAAGGAGACTCGGTGGCTTACATCTCAGAGAAGTAACTTTGCAGACATTTGTAGAATTTCCTAAGATTTCAGAAGTAATGAAAACTTGACCTCAGAATATGATACCCATTCATGCTGTTATTAACCAGTAAAAACAAACGATAAATTTTCTCACCCATGAAAGAACTCTAGTAATGTAGCCCTGGTGAGCTCTTCTGGCATAACACAAAACAAAATAAAGCAAAAGAAATAGCAACATGACCAAAAATCAACTTGATGAAATCCAGCCAAGTAATAAGTGAATAAATAAGCTATTAAATTTTAGTAAAGTTAAATGTATTAATTTTCCTGTGCAAATAATCTTTCTAGCTTTTTAATCATTAAGAGACTATCATTTCATAGATGTCTCCAAGCCATTGTTTACCTTCTCTTATTTTATTATTATGGCTGTGTTACGTGTAAGTATGTGACCATGCACTCGAATTTAATACAAAAAAATGAATAATTTCAAAAATTTATGAACTTCAGGTTAATATTCCTTTAGTATAAAAGATAATAGTATTTAAACTTTCCAGTTAAGGCAAAGATAATTATTCCATGTTACAATTGATTTCATTGTAGAGCTTCTTTTAAATCAGGTTCATGAAGACTGTTTCTTGAGATCTTTCATTGTAAGAATGTTTGAATATCCTCACTAAGCCTGATTAACCATGTAACTAGTTATAGTTTTCAGAGATCAAAAGTTATTTTTAAAAATCTTCTAGACCTTGCCCCGCTAACTATAGCGTCAAGTCAAATGGAGAATTAGTGGTGAGTTGTGATGATTTTCCCCTCTGAGGACTTGCCTTTTTTGCCTGCCTATCTGACTGCCTAACACTCTCCATGTGTGCTGAGATAAATGTTGAGAAAATGTTCAGCTAACATTAACAATGTTATTTTTTATGGGTGGTTTTGCATGTATTTGCAATGTTTTCTTTCCTTTATAGCGCAAATATTTGTTAAAGTATATATTTTTAAACGAAATAAAGGTTGTTTTAAAGGGGGAAGAACAGTATGGAACATGGAGAGAAACAGATGCAGTGGAAAGCACAGAACATGTTTGGGGAGAATGCACGTAAAGATGAAGGCAGTTGTGGTATAAACTGAAGAAAGTCTTCTATGCCGAGACGAAGAGTTTAAACTTGGCCAGTTAGACAAAGAGGAATTATTAGAAGGTTTTGCATAGAGTAATAGAGTAAGATGTGTTCAAGAGAATTCATACACCCAGCATGGTCAGGGGAAATACTTCAGGTACAGAGACAAGTAAGAGACAGTTGAAACAGAAGAAAAATCAGTTTCTTTCTGTAGTTGATATGAAACAGGTAATGAGTCCTGTGGTGAAGGAATGATAAGGCTTTTGGGTTTTGGTTTTATGTTCCTTTATTCTTCTAGCAACTTCCTGACATGAATGCTATATGGAGAATACTGAAGCAGCTGGAAAGTCCTAAGGTCATATTCAGGATTGACAAAACATTTGCCATCTGTGATTTGTCCTCCGTCTGTAGCTCCAAATCAAGTAGCCTAAAAAAGCTTTGCAACTTTTGTAGCAAATCATGTAACCTATGATAAAGAAAAGATAGTAAAACAGCACTTCAGAAGCTGTCTTTTTAGATATTTTAACTAGAAAATAACCAGTGTCAATGTCTTAAGACGGTGTGTCTTAACTCATGGCTGGAAAACTAAGTAAGAATCATTCTTTACTATAAGTTCCATATGGTGTTTGAAATTTTCTTCAGTATATCTGTGAAGTACTAAAATTTTAAAAAGAAAATCACTCCAATACTTTACCTAACACCAATGTAATGTCTAGAAAATTCACAAATGCCAAAAATATTGCAGAGCTGTTTCCGTCTTGAGAACCTGAATCCTGCTCTAGACCAGGGCTTCAGGATTGTTTCTTACAACAATATTTTCTGGTCAGAGCAACTTATAACCTAAATTTTTTTTACAGAATAATAAAATACTAAATGGCTGCCTACCAAATGGCTGCCTTATAGGGGAGGGGTTGTAGGAGATGAGTGAGACTATGTTTAATTTTCCATGAAAATAAGAACAATCTTGCATCTTTTTGTACTTTCTGCTGAGTTTAATTTTCTATTTTCTTCACCTTGTATAAAAATGCATTATCTGGGCCTGCCCAGTGGTGCAGCGGTCAAGTTCGCATGTTCCACTTCAGCGGCCCGGGGTTCACCGGTTCAGATCCCGGGTGCAGACATGGCACCACTTGTGTCCCATGTATAAAGTAGGGGAAGATGGGCACGGATGTTAGCTCAGGGCCAGTCTTCCTCAGCAAAAATAGGAGGATTGGTAGTAGTTAGCTCAGGGCTAATCTTCCTCAAAAAAAAAAAAAAGAAAATGCATCATCTGATAAAACAGTGAAGTGGGCTAGGATTTAAGGATTGCATCTTTTAGTCTCATTTTTTTTCTAATAACATGTCAATTCTTCATTTATATAACAAAAGTGATGAGCTAAAGTGCAGTTCTAAAAATATGACATTATGATTCTTTATTAGTATATTAAAATGTTATATAAATATGCAAGGAAACAATTACTTACCTTATTTTTCATAATACCCTTTAAAGCAATGATTTATTTGATTGCCTTAAAAAAATATAACTAAAACTCTACATCCTACATCTTATAACCAAATGACCTTTTAAAAGCAGATAGAATTGAGCTGAAATGCTACAAACAAATTCCAGATATAGTCCAACAATACAATCCAACCTCAATGCGACAATGAAATCCCATCCTAAAAATTACTCCCTTCACTTTAGAATCCATATATTTAGGATCAGACTGTGCTCAAGCCTAGAAACACAGTGGTTTATACCACTAATTTAGAAGGCGAAATATACTTGCTTTTACTCCCAATCTTTCTTCAATTTTAATGCCTACTGGATAATTATTTTTCCTATATAATTTTTTAAACATCAACCATTTACTCAGCTCAGGATTCATTGCTTGAGTATCTAGAATGTAAATGTGCAGTAAGTGATAAGAAAAAATTAGGGTAACATCATTAAGACCTTATCAAGGGAATATAAACAAACAAACAAATACTTTCACCTCTCCAATTGTAATGTCAATGGCTGTCTTCCAGACAAAAACAAAAGATGGAAAGTTGTGTGCTTTTTTCATAAACACATCAAGATTTATGCCCACAAATCACTAATGAAGGGTTTTTTAAGAACAATGAGGACCAAAAGGAGAAATAAGTAGGTTCAGTTAAATTTTTAAATTTGGCGGCCATATAATTTTAGTAAGAACATCTTAATATCTGCATTCCACTGTTTTTTTCCTCCTCCTCTCTTCTACCTATCACAAGTATGCATATTCTTCAAAGACCAGCTCAAATGCCATCTCCAACATGGAAACTTCCCAATCACTGTCTCAGCTCAAACAAGAGCTAACCTCTATTTTAGCTAATCATGTGTATGTTCACTGTCACATCTATGTCAAACATATTATACGGTTGGTATTTTTAAGCAGTAGGTCTTGGAGTAGTACTTGAACACCATATTAGTGATTGACATTTTGAAAATACAAAGTAGTGAAGTGGCCAATTATTGAGTAGCTCCTACTTGCTTTTTTATTTTGAATTCTAAAAACAACTTTCCATAATGGGTGTTAGAACCCTTGAATAGTTTGCTCAAGGTGATACAAGTCAACTAGGAGTTGAATTTAGGAAATTCCGTCTCCAAATCTCATGCTCTCTCTAGAAATATATTTTCTCTTATTCTGAATAAAACAAAATAAAATAGACCATCTCAAAAGAGTCTTTATACTCATTCCGATCATAATTTAATACTGTTCTTATAAATTACCTGATTGATAGCAATAGGCTATTTTCAAGTTTTATTTGAATACAATAAAAACTTTATAGCCCCCTGCAGACTCAATAGAATATAAATGCCAATACAGCCTCTGGGTAGGCTTACTTGGCAGTAAAACTTGACATATCTATGGGTAAACCAGAAATTCTACTGAGTCAAACAGGAATAGAATATATTAGATACGGAAATCTTCTCCTAAAACAACTGTGTCAATGGATAGCAAATGATAGGAAGGAAACGCAAATTGTGCCCTCTTTTTCTAACCAATGTCACCGTTAGTATATGGTACTTGTATGCTTCTCATTGTTGGTCGTAGACCACATGACAGACTTAAAATGTTGGATTTTTCCTCCTAGTAACCTGACCTAGAGTTAGCATAAGCTGACAATAGGTGAAGGATTGTGCATGAATGGCCTTAGGATCAGAGGGTCCAGGATCATCATTAACATGCTTAACTATATTAAAGGGATATTCCACTTGGTTTGTTTTTTCTTTAAAAAAATTATTTTTAAGTAGCTAAATTCAAACTCTAAGTCATGGTTTAAAGAACAGCACACTCCTTGCTATTTTATCCAATAATTCCCAGTTCCATATTATTCTTTTCTCTTATTTTTAATTATTTTACTAAGTGAATAATTAAATATTTCTCTTTTATCATATTGATGAAACCTCAGAACTCTTGGATGAAAGGTTCTTGTAACTTTCTTCACAACGATAGATATTTAACTTTTTCATAGGTACTCATAAATTAATTCACATATTTATTCATCTTTCATTAACCAATTTCTTTACCTGCACCACATACATAAAGAGATGAATAAGACCTTCATAAGATCATAAGATCTTCATGAATAGATCTTACCCTTAAGGAGTTAATAGTCTATGGCTGTACTGTCAATATGGTAACCACTAGGACATGTGGCGATTGCGCACTTGAAATATAGCTACTTAGAAATGAGAGGTGCTGTAAGTGTAAAGTACACATCAGACTTCAAAGACTTGCAATTTTTAAAAAATATATAAATCATCTCAATACTTTTAACTGACTACATGTAGAAATTATTATATGTTGAATATGTAGGGTTAAATATCATATATTATTATATTAATTTCACGTGTTTCCTTTAATTTCTTAATAGTAGTGCTAGAAAATTTAAACTTACATTTTTGGCTTGTATTATATTCCTATGGAACTGCCCTGGCTTATAGAATCATAGACATGGCTTATAGACTTATGGGAATACATGTTCTAAATACGCATTAGGATATTAAATACATAAAAATATGTCAATTGGGACTTTAGAGTTTCGTCAAAGCTTCAAAGCTGAAGTGGATAAGGTACAAATGCACAAAATTCTAAATAGCAAAGTTAGACACGAAAATGCAGGGCTAGCTAAGAATAAGGCAAACAGGTTTATTAACTAACACAGTCTCCAAGGTATATCAAGCATGGTAAGGATTAGTGACTAGGGTCAAGTAACTGTTATAAAGGAATTGCTAGTAGTGTAGGATGCTGCAGCATTTCCTCTTATTCTCACAAGAGAGAGGATGGGGATTACCCCTCCCCCACCGTACCTCAAAGAACATGAAAGAGGCACCAAGAGAACACTTCCTCAGGTTGTGGATGCTGCTAGAAGGAAAACACATCTTACTAACTGAAAGGATGCTGACTGAGCTCTTTAAACTCTTAGGCTTGGCTAGGGCAGCCACCAGAGCAGAAGTCTAGTGTGCTCTTGGGAGAGCCTTACATATACAGGTTGAGGGCGGCAGGCATAGCTACTTGTAATGACTTTTGTCTAGAATAGTCTGAAGACAGGAGGTTGCCTTGAGCAGCATGCAGAAAAAGAGAGGATGGCAATGGGAGCAAGCTGCACTCACGTGGTTGGTTGACTCATCTCCATATGGACAAGTAGATACCAAAAAAGCAGCTAGAATGGACATATTAAAGAGGATATTGCCCAAGGTAAATACCTATTTGGGCAAAAGGGGTCCCAGAAGTAAGAAGTTGTATAGGGTTCCACTACAGCATAAAACCTGTGGGTTGATTAATATGAAGTCAGCCAGAGAGCATATCGCTATGTCAGGGGCAGTGAAAGCAGGGGACTTTACACAGTCTTTGAAAGAATGCACTAATAATCCCAGAGCAAGCCTTAGAACACCTGCTTTGAAGGGACTTCACCAGCTAAGACTGGAGAAGGTTTCTGCTGAGTGGAGAAATATCCCCCCTTATTCTTCTCACGCTGCGTTATCAGTCCAACTCTACTTGAGCCGGAAGCTGCAGTGAGAGGCTGAGGACAGCAGTTAAATGGAAGAGGGAGAGCCCAAAATGGATCACACCATTCTTGTCTACTGCTTGCCCTGGAAAAGCAGATCAGGCTTGAAGTGAGGGTTCAAGGAGAAGACTGAAAATAAACGTGAGGACAAAGCTTTCATTTAGACTTGTCTTAAATTTTAATTCCTGAAAATGAAGTTGTTTTAATATCTGAAAGAAACGTTAAAAACATTAAAAGATCTACCCAAGATGTCAATGAGAGGGTGGGGAATCCGCATGTGATAAAGCAGGTTTGAAGTAGGTGGCCAGAAAAAGTAGAGTAATTCTCTGATCATGGTTCCCCACATCAGCCTATTCGGTACCTGTTAAGTGGGAAATGTGGTAATCTGTGAAGATAACTTATCAGAATAATTGACCAATGATTTTGAAACTTTCTTCTTATACAGATTAACTTTTCATACTGTCAAAGGAAAGAAACTCCTTATTTGACACTGCCTCAAAATGCTTTATATAAAATTTATTAAATTTTAAATGTCACATCATCACAAACTATAAATCCTTACTTCTTTTAAGTAACAATAAGGAACCAGCTGTATCTACCTTACAATTTAAATCCCAAACCTAAGCTAACTAGACAACGTTTCAGACAAATATGTAGCAAGGTCAGTGGGGCTCTCCTTACAGGGGTTTGAGATGCAAAAGTTGTATTCGAGAGTATGTGGAGGGAGGCAGAGAAGTCTGTCCTAGGAATGGCTTAGATAGGACTGGAATAAACTCACCAAGAAATAAGGACTAGTCTCCTTCTGGGAGAAATGTATAGTTCAAATCATTAACTCTTGAGGTGGCGTAAAAACACCCATGCCCAGTCCAGACCTCAGTGCCCATGTATCCACAAAGGACTAACAGAAATTAGCGAGACTGGAGAGGTTTTATGTCAGTAGCAGTAGCTATTTATCTCTGGTGAGGGAAGGCCATCAGAGCGATGTACAAGATTTATTAGAAGCAGGATTCAGTTCCAGGTGAAGAAAGAAACTGCACAGGCATGAGGAGAGCTCCAGGCAACATGCATGAATTTCTGGAACAAATTCCTGTTGAGGAAGCAGCACCCCAGGACAGACAATAAGTTAGACCAGAAAAAAAGAGGTGGAGTTAGGAGCAAAAACAGCAGTCTGCTTATAGGTATCTCACACATATATTTTTAACATTTTATTGAGTTGTAACATAAACTGAAAGTGCAAACACCATAAGTGTCAGACTGATAACTTTTCACAAATTAAACACACTTATGTAACTAGGACTCAGAACAAGAAACAGGTTATTATCAGGGCTCTAGATGCCTCCACAATGATCCCTTCCAGTCGTGACAATCTCAAAAGATCCCATTATCCTGACCTCTAAAAGCATAAACTGGTTTTGCCCAAATTTTTTTTACTTTTATAAATCAAATTATAAGTGTGTATGCTTTTGCATCTGGCTTCTCTGATTCAAGAGTATTTTGTAAGATTCATCCATATTTTTGTATGTAGTTGTGGGTCACTGATTCTTGTTGCTGAATAATATTCCATCAGGACAATATACCACAATTTATCCACTATTCTGTTAATGGGCCCTTGGGTAATTTCTAGTTTGGGGCAATTATGAGCAGTGCTGCTATAAACATCCTACCTCACGTCTTTCATTAAGCAGATTTACCTATTTCTTCTGGGTATATACCTTTCTGCATCATGAGGTATGCAATTCAGCTTCAGTAAATGCTGATTAAATTGTTTTCCCAAGTCATCATAATAATTTATACACTCACGAGAAAGTAGGAAATTTTTTTTTGCCATACATCTTCATCACGCTTTGCATTTTCTTTCTGTCTGATTTTGGCCATTCTGGTGGTATCACATTGGAAGTTTTGATTTGCATTTCTTAATGACTAATGAATTTGGACAAATTTTCATATCTTATTGGCTATTTGGATATTTTCACTCTTGTGTATTCAAATTTCATACCATTTATACTATTAGATTATTAGTCTTTTTTATTTGTTAGGAGTTCATATATTATGGATGAGCGTGTTTTTCAGAAATATGTATTGCAAATATTTTCTCCTCCGTGTGTTATTGTTACACACTATTGATGGTGCCTTTTGATTACAAAAGTTGTTAATCTTAATATAGTCCAACTTATCTTTATTCATTTGTAGTTAGTACTTTTTGTCTCCAGTTGAATAAATCTTGCGTACTTCAAAGTCACAAAGATGTTCTCGTGTAAATCGTTCTCTGAAATTTTTATACTTGTATCCCAGGTGTATTTAAATACTACATAAATTAACCCAGGGTGCTGAGGCAAAATGTTCTGTGTAAACCCCATTGCTTTGACTAGAAGGAGCTCCTCATATCCCACCAGACCAGGCAGGGCTCTAGGTTCCGAATCAAGACAGGGTCATGCCTACTCAAAGAAGGGACTTTTCAAACATTGATCTGAGTTTGGGAGCTCTGGACTATGAATTTTGAAGAAAAGAAACAAGCTGCTTTCGTTACACTTACTGTCTAATTATGATCTGAGAAGACGTATGAGAGTAATATGGGGGAAATTTGCAATAAATGTCAAAATAACTCTCTGGTTGTTACAATAGCTTGATTTCCATAAAATGACATCAAGCTGTTTCAGGCTCATTCGTGGCCTGAGGCACAAGCTATTAGCATCAGGGTATAACAACCTTCTTCTCTTACATTTTGAGACAGTTATTTAAATCCTCCATGTAGAGGAATTCAGGGAGGTATAGACAAATCTGAAAATGCTTAATGTATATTTCAATGAGTTAGACACTAAGACAATCAGTGGTTGCTTGTTACAGATCAGTAGTTTGATATACTGATAGAATTAAAGGTAATCCATATTTGGACGTATATCTCAATCTACCTTAATTATTTCGTTTTCTTCCAAAATCTGCAAGGTCTAGCTTTAACTCTTTTCTGGCCATTTATCATCCCAATCATAGTTCCAGGAACTATGACCACAGGAGATATTCTAACATTTGCAGCTATAGGCTGGGGCAGTTCATTCCCACTAATACGCTTTCATCATGTGAAAGTTCACAAAATTTATAACCGATTGATGCTCGAAGGCCTTGATACACCTTAGGGAAGCCAAATTGTTAACACAACCCAGACTGCCAAGCTCTATATATTTAATAGTTTTGACAGAAAAAAAAAAGAATTTTAAATATTTGTTCGTACTCACCTAAGATCAATGAATTTTCCCAATGAATAGACATGAGGGAAAAAAGTGAAAAAAAAAATCAGCAGTTGGCTTAAATTCATTAATTCTTCATTAGGCTCAAGAAATCTGTATTTTACAAAGTTTAGTAAGTAATACATGGAAGACAATGTATTTTATACGTAGCTAAGACATGTGCACTCTCTATCACTGTCACTTATTACTTTTGTTATTCATCTTAATTTAAAATGGCATTTAATGTCTCAGCAATATTTATAATGGAGAACATCTGTATTATTTCATAAAATGCACAGTGTTCACAGCTGTTCACAGCACTGCCTGCAGCTGTGAGACAGTGTACCTAGTAAGGCCTGGGCTTCCTATTTTATCTATGAGAAAAAAAATAGGAAGCCCAGATGGCCCGTATCAATTACGCCATAAGAAGTGTTGGCTGGTCCTCTCCATCTCAGTAGGGCTTCTGTGGATCTCAGTTCTGTCAGGATCTGATACAATGGTTGTGGACAAGTCCCTTTATCTCCATAAGTCTCATTTTCCTTATTAGCAGAATGAGGATGTCAGTTTTCATTCTGCATTTTGCAAAGACCTGAGTTTTCATGGGGCTGTAGAAAAGCCATGCTGGGGCAGGCTGGGAGTGGGAGCAATTAAGACAAGCAGACAGAGCTCCAGAAATTTCTGCCCCTCCTTCATATATTGGTGTTCTAGGAAAATACTTACGAGAATGAAATATTACTCTTTGAAACTCTAGGCATGATTAATGCCCCTTTAATTTCTAATGATCTTTGGATCCCTACTATGAAGAAAAGGCAGTTATTGTAAAATGCTTGAAAACTCTTACTTCAGTCTTAGCCAGAACTGAGATTTGATCACAGCTCTTCTATTCAATCAGTGTTAAGGGGGAAAACAAAATCTGCCCCTCTCTTCATCACTTCATCTATAAAAAAGAGGATTATAATAGTTAATGCCTCATAAGGTTGCTGTGAATAGTAAATTAAGTACTCAGTACAGATCTTAGCAAATAGGTGCACAAAAGGTACCCTCAGTGCTCTTCACTTTTGTCACACACAGTGTGAACTCTCTGGATCAAATACAGTAATAAGATCAAAGTGAACCTGATTTTGTTATTCATTATAGCATTTTTTTTAACAACAAGACATCAAAAGCTACATTCAAAACCACAAGGACTATGTATTGGTTTCCTAGGGTGGCCATAACAAACCAGCACAAGCTAGTTATCTTTGAACATGGACAGTTATTCCTCACAGTTCTGGAGTCTACAAGGTTGAAATCCAGGTGTCTGCTTGGTCATGCTCCCTCTGAAGACTCCAGGAAAGAATCCTTCCTTACCTCTTCCTATCTTCTGGTTGTTGCCAGCAATCCTTGGCACTTCTTGCCTTGTCTCTTTCTGCCTTCATCTTCAGAAGGCCTGTGTCTGTCTTTACCTCTATCACACTCTCCTTTCTCTTAAAAAGATACCATTCATTGGATTTAGGGTCCATCTATATACCAATATGACCTTGTCTTAACTAGATTATATCTTCAAAGACTCAATTTCCAAATAAGTTCACATTCACAGGCACCAAGGATTAGGACTTCAATATTATTTTTTTGGAGGACACAATTCAATACACAATAGGCTCTGTGAAGATACAGACATTGAAATTAAAATGCTAATTAATCTAATGGAAGTGGGCATCCTCCGAAAATAATTAGGCATCAATAAAAGGAAGTTGAAGAAGTCTTGACATAATATGGAACATACATAAATATATTGAGAGTGTGCCTTTTTAGCGTATAGAAAACTCAATCACTTATAATGTCCTACAAAACTCTTCCCCATATTTATTATTAGTTCAATGTAATTATAATCAAAATAACAAAAGGATTTTGAATATGCATGTAGACTTGCCAAGCTAATTCTATGATTTACAGGATACAACAAAGGGTCAAGAAGAGCCAAGTCAATTTAGAAGGAAAGGAATATGCTTGTAGAACTTGAACTACTATATAATGAGACATCATTAAGCTATCATAACTATGACATTGTAGCATTGAGATAAACAGATGAATGTACCTAATTTACTAGTGTAGAAACAGATCCAAATATACACGAAAACGTTGATTGTGACAGATACGATATTATAGATCAGTGGTGAAAATTTAAATGGTGCTTTAAATATTGCTTATTCATAAAATAGAAAAAAATGGATCTCTATTTATGCAACAAACAACTCCAGACAGATTAGAAAATTAAATGTAGAAAGTAAACTTTAATACTTTTAAAAGACATGTGGGAAATTATTTCTATGATATTTGGGTAGGCAAAGTTTCTCAAGACATTCTAAATTCTAAAAATGACAAATATTAAAGAAAAAGATTGATAAAATTGATCGTATTAAAGTTGAAGTCTTCTGAATGATAAAGCATAAAAAAATGAAGGGGTAAGTCAAAGCATTGGGAAAAGCAAAAAGTTAGAAAATGTCTTATATGCGTGAATAGGAAAAGAGACAAACATTTTGTAGTTTATTGAAAAAATTGAATTCTATATGACAGTGAAAATAAATGAGCTGTAAACATAATAATGAGTTAAAAAGTCAACTTGCAGATAAGTTTAAACAACACCATCCCATTTATATGGATCTTAAAAGGATAAAACAATACTCCAGAATGAGTAAAAGTCAAGATAGTGGGTATTTCCAGAAAGGAGAGGAATAAGAATAATATGTGTTTGGATAATAATAGGGGTTAGATTGTGTTAGAATATGTATTTCTTCAGATGAGTAGTGGTACATGAATATTACTGTATTATTTTTTATACCTTTTGTATCTACAGCTTTTCACAATATTTTAAAAATCGTATAAAATAAAATTCAGCCTCTTATTCCTTTCTTATCTTAAATCACAAAGATGTATTTTAGACATCTGAATACATTATACATTAAATTTGGTGAGGAGGAGTTTCTGAGAAGATAGCAGCACATTTTTTTTTTTCGATCACCTGTATCTCTCCATTTAAAGACAGATAGAAGAACAAGGATAACAAAATAAAATTCCATACACAACAACAAAAACAAAGCTGGGTGACTAGGTTCCCCTTAGCTTCAAAATACAATCAGATGATGACAACCCCTGACAACAGCAGGAATTGTGTTGTTCCCACAATTGTGCAAGAGGAAGCAATGGAACATCTGACAACTGAGAGTTCCAAAAGAGCTAAGAGGCGCTCACGGTAAAGCCTGGATTACCACGGTGAGAACGGTGGCTGTTGGGGGAGGAGTGTCACACATTGCAATAGAGTGCCACTAAGGTTTATAGGACCCCAAGCAGTCTGATCTCATGATTCTAAAATGTCACCAGCAAACTTCATAACAAAACCACACAGTGGAGATAAATTGCTGGGAACTGAATCCAAATTGAGAGCAATTATACAGTAGGGAACAGAAACAAAGAAGGTACAGATGAAAGGGTCGGGGGAGGAAATAGCTAGGAGAGCTCAGAAAGTAAACCGCTATATTTTTTAAAACTGCATTAAAATAATGCTAGAAAGAGCACCGTGACGTTCAAAAAACTATCCTGCGTCATGCCTCCTCTAAAATGCCAGGTAATTCATTGCTTGTAAAACTTGACAACTGAAAGGATTGGGTCAAATTCATTACAGTTGTTAAAAGAGAATATGCTGAGCTATCAAGATATTTCAATAAATCCTTAGTAATAATATTTTAAAAATTGACTCAATAAAAAATAAAATTTTTAACATGGAAAAGGCATTCTTTTGGTTTTCTATCAATTAATTGCTACCCAATACAAAAGATACACTTCATGAAGGCTGCCAGGGGCAGAGGGTTGGAACACTTTTCACCTGGCTCTCCCAGTTTATTTCATGGGCTCACTGAATGAATACTAACATAAACCATGGAATTCTATACTGTGTTTGAACATAGTAAACACTTATAATCTCTCTTTATTAGCCATTTCCACATTTTTCACAGTTGGTTTGTGGTATCTATTCTTTATTTTATCAAGTAATAATGACGATGATAATAACATTTGATGTATATTAAGCACATATTTTACGCCAGGCATTGTTATAAGTGTTTTATACACACTAACTTTTCACAACTCTTTGATTAAAGTGCTTTGGTTAAGACCCCCACTTTAGAGACAACAAAACTGTGACCTAGAAAATTAACTAATTTGTACAAAGGCACACAGTGGATAGGAAATGAAGACAGAATTCACACTGGGATAGACCAAACCTAAAGCCTGCAATTTAACTACTGCAAAGTACCACCCCCACGGAACAAGCCTTCCAGATACCGAAATAAGAAGTTCTAAACCTCAGAATCTCAAATTACACGAAGTTATAGCATACAAAAACTTTCATTTAAAATTACACATTACGACCTAGAAATTTTCCTTCTAAATAAAGCACCTTTATACATTTGGGTTATTTCAGTCTTCGTTCTTGCTTTTCATTTGTTTTTGGAGAGATTATGATATAGCTTCTGAAAAAGAAATTTATGTTTTCCAATTTAAACTTGATTTTTTTTTCTAAAGGAAGTATACTAGAAAGACATTCTTAAATGGAAGTTTTAGAGGTGAGTCTGTAAGCCTCTGGAACATTCCACAGAAAACCAGTAGATTAAAAACATCATCTCCCCCTCTCTTCCACTTCCTTCAATTATAAATCTGAAAAGCTTATAAACTTTCCAAAATTCTATTGCTTGTCTAGAGGTCAGACTGAAATTTAGAGAGGAATAGGGTTGCCAGGATTAGAAAATAAAAATACAGTATGCCCAGTTAAATTTTAATTTCAGATAAACCACAAATAATATTGTACTGTATTTTATCTGGCAATGCAGAAGAAGAGACATAGAAAAGGTGAAATAAAAGAGGCATCTCAATTAACATTATGGATTATTTTGAAATATTTGTCAGTTAAAATAGGTCACCAGCAATTAACACAGCTCCAGCAGACAGGCCCCATGACTCACTTCCCACTGCCGGGCATCTCCTAACAGAAACAAATTAAGCTGGGGACCAGTTTGGCAGCTTGTGGTGGTCAGCTCCACAAAGGGCATAAAGTATCATTGGACAGTAAGTATAGGAGTAGAAATGTGATAATATGGAGACAAACCCATGTGCCAGAACTCTGCTCAGAGAGGAAATCATATGGTTAGAAGGAATAATCTGAGATGCTGAGTTAGATCCCATGGATTTTGTTAAACCCTTGCAGGACATTTGGTCCTGTCCAAAATGACCATAAGACGTTGGGTCCATGCCAAAATGTCCTTGACATTTGGTCCTGTCTAAAATGTCCATGAGCATCTTTGGTCCATGCCAAATGGTTTTTAACACACCAAATATCAAGAACCTTTTGGCGTGGACCCAATGCCTCTAAGAACATTTTGTGCAGGACCAACTATGACGAAATATCAAGGACCTTTCAGAGTGGACCTGATGTCTTAAGGATGTTTTGGACAAGACCAAATGTCTGCTAATCTGTTAAACTGCCTTCTAAAGAAGGTCAGTGTGGTAAGCATCATTGCTTTCTTTCCTTCTTTCTCTCTCTCTCTCATGTTTCTTTCTTTTCTTAATAGAATAAGAAAGTTTGGAAAAGTGCCAAATTGCTTAGTATATAGAAAAACTCAAGCTCGTCAAGAATGTTCATTCTTTTTTATCTCTCTCATTCTACTGCTCAATGGCTCCACTAAATTAGCATTGAAAAGACTAAGAGCATTGGTTTGAACGGATGCCAAATATTATCAGCCTAGTCCACCAACTCTGGGCCCATTTGGTATACATAGTGGTGTGCTGGTAAGTTGATTGTGGG
Organism: Equus quagga; assembly: GCF_021613505.1. Lineage (NCBI taxonomy): Eukaryota > Metazoa > Chordata > Mammalia > Perissodactyla > Equidae > Equus > Equus quagga. The sequence continues at coordinate 731,157 of NW_025799850.1, forward strand.
AAAGGAGGAGAGGGGGTTGATTTCTGGCAGGTACCAACTTCCATGGTGTAAATACTACCACCATGTAAAATTCAAGCTCCCAAAGCTGACTTGCTAAATTCCTAAACTTTTTTGTTTTTTTGGCTGAAGAAGATTAGCTCTGAGCTAATAGCTGTTGCCAGTCTTCCTCTTTTATTTGCTTGAGGAAGATTAGCCCAGAGCTAACATCTGTGCTAATCTCCCTCTACTTTATATGTGGGTCACTGTCACAGCATGGCTGACAGTGGTGTAGCTCTGCACCCTGGATCCAAACCTGTGAACCTGGGCTGCCAAAGTGGAGCATGCTTAACTTAAGGACTGTACCAGGGGGCTGACCCTGTTAAATTTCCAAATATTTAATAATCAGCTCTTACAAGGTTAAAAGAGCAGCTTCAGGACAACATGTCCACATCACATTCTATTTCAGATTAAAACTACATGAATGTGCTCAAGGACCCTTTCCAGAAACACATGACATCCAGGAGTTATAGACCAATGTGGCAGAACTCATAGACTGAATAACCAATTCCTTGAAACCAGGAAGGGAGGAAGGGAAGAAGAAAGGGATGTACAAATGCAGCTAACTTAAATAGTTCAGAAATGGATAAGCACCACACTTGTGAGTGTTTACAGAGACACCTTCAAGTGTCTTCTTTTTTTCTTTAAAGATTGGCACCTAGGCTAACAACTGTTGCCAATCTTCCTCTTTCGTTTTTTTTTTAAGGATTTTTTTTTTCTGCTTTATTTCCCAAACCCCCCAGTACATAGTTGTATATCCTAGTTGCAGGTCCTTCTAGTTGTGGGATGTGGGACGCCGCCTCAACATGGCCTGACGAGAGGTGCCATGTCCGCGCCCAGGATCGGAACCCTGGGCCACCAAAGCGGAGCATGTGAACTTAAGCACTCGGTGACCAAGCCGGCCCCTCAAGTGTCTTCTTAATATTCACATCTCTCGTGAGAACTTCCATGATCACTTCTTAATATTCTGGAAGGTTCTCTTCTCTGTTCTGACAGGAATATATAGTATGGTTCAACAATCAGTAAACAGTCAAAAAAGTTATTAAAATTGATTGCTGCTATCTCTCATGATGGACTATAAGCTCTCTGAAGTCAGGGACAAGTCCTACTCTTATCTGTATTGCCGAATCTTTCAAAGTCTCTAGTATATTGTAGATGATCAATAAAATAAAGCTTGGTAGAATTGAGAATTAAAAATCCTTAAGCTGTTTAGAAAAATAGTTGGTACTTATAAGGTTTTTATCTCATCACTTCAATTTTAATTCTTCCAAAGAAAAAGAGAGCATTAATCATCCTTATCAGAATGTCAAGTAAACTGAGTTTTGTGCTCCTCTTTATTGCTCTCCATTCCAAATGTTGATAGAATTTCCTTGTTTGAAGGTGAACAAAGCTTTATTCAATCATCTCTCTGGTGAACTGTCAGCATCAGAGCCCCTGCAGTAACTTTAGTATATAGTGTCTGTGACTCGCTTAGACACCATTTCAACAGGAGTCATATCTTGTGCTGAAAGTGTCAAGTTCACTCACGCTGCTCTATTGCTTACAAGCGCAGCATGCAGTCGATACGAGTGGCCTGACCATGAAAGGCTGAGGAGCCCGTACTTCACCTCAGGCCTTATGCCTAACTAATGATGAGAATAAAAACATAGAAGCATAAATGATGAAGCTGTTGAATTTGTTTTAATATTATTCTATAAAGTAATGACACTTCCATTAAAATCAAACGTGCTGTCTTCATTTTTAAAGTTCACACAAAAATTTTATTTTGCTAAGGAATAAACTAAGGTAAAACCGAGGTTGAAGAACTTTGGATCATGCCACAGCCATTTTTGAAATATTTTTTCAAGCAACTTTTATGAGATAGTGATGTGTTAGTGGCTTCAGCATATGCCATTGAACTGCATTTAAAATGAAGGTAACAACAATCCCCTGCTTAAGCTGGGGCTATTAGGGAAGGTGTCTCAAAAGACCAGATCATGAAACGCAATCCTTTAATCTCCAGAAGCTACAGGTTAAGAACCAGCATGAGATAAAAAACAAAACCCCAAATATTTACCTACTTAGACTGTATACATATAACATGTAGAAAAGTTTTGTATACAATTTATTTTCTAAACCGAAGCTTATGACATAACTAGTCTATGCAAAGTGGAAACATTTCCCCATTGTTTTAATTGAATATAAATATGATTGTCAAAATAGCTTCTAGGCAAATAAAATTACACGAATGGCATCACACTGTATTGATAAGAGAGCCAAAAGCAACAACATGTGTCAAATCAGATACCTGGTATAAGTGGTTTATTATTAGCTCTATTGTTTCTATTTGATATTTTGAATTATTATACAAGTAGTTTAATAATACTTTCATGAAAGTCTAGACATCTAGAAATTCCAGATAATTAAGAGCTAACCCAGCTTAAATATTGAACCGCACAGAGAAGATGCATGATTCAGAAACCAAAAGCAGTACTAATTTCCAAAGATGACTTTAAAGCAATGCTCATGATCATAGAAATTACTTTTGTACAGCAAAGAGAAATTAAATACGAATACACACTTCTTATTTTAGAAATTTGACATTTTTATTGAAAGGCATTAATATTGAATCACTGGTTACATAGTCTTTATTAGAATTGAACATGTTTATGAAATTTTCCTTTCTATTTAATCTAACCTTACTTTGACAAAGTTATCCTTTGTAGTTTTCCTTAATATTTTTCTCAGTAACTCTATTAAATATCTACTTAGGATACTAAATAACATTGAACCTGATTTTTTAGTCAGTTTTCTTGTTATTTAGGGTCTTGGAGTCAGAGAATCAGAACATGTCAGAGTGGGAGGAATTCTAGGAATCAAATTGCCCAACATCTATCTGCACAGTAAAAGTTGCCAGAATTGTTATAATTTGAAGATTCATAACCATGATTTAGGAATCATACTGCATTAAAAATCTGAATATAAATTTCACATAAAGTATAATATGTATCTTTAATCAACTGTCCAGCAAATTGGGTGAGTAGTTTAAATTTAGCTGATGTTGTAAGATTGCTTTTCAAAAACACTGTAATATTATACACTAACACCAGCAACATATGAAGGCCCTTCTCTCCACACGTTTGCTAATAAAAATTGCTATTTTATAGTTATTTTCAGTTTTATTTTTGTATGAAGTGACTACTTGTTTTTATCATGGTCTTCCTTTTCTAATCTCTTTGAATTTAAACAAACTCGTAATTCCATGTAAAACTCTGCACCAAACCAGTAGATTCATAGTTTTTGAGCATTTACTTATTTATTGATTCATTCACAAAAATATTTTGAGTTCCTAATATGTGATATCTCCATAATCAAAACAAACAAAAATCCCTGTCCTTATGCCCTCTTGGAATGTTAGAGAGTTAAGAGACAAAATATAAATAAATAATATATGTATAGATATAGAACACAGACAGATGTAGAGATAGAGTCAGTAATAAGTATTGATGAAAAGATAAGGCAAGTGATTGACATATACAATTTTAAATAGGATAATCAGAGAAGGCGTCATGGAGAATATGACTTTTGAGCAAACACCTGAAAGGGGATAGGGAGGGATATTTGAGATGGAAAGAAAAACTGATGCAAAGGTGTTATGTAAGGACCATGTTCAGTTGGAAGAATGGTGAGGATGTCAACAGAAAAAATCACAGAGATGAAGTTAAGAAATGAGAAGGGCAGATCATGGGGAGCCTGGAGGTCATAAGAGTTTGATTTTGCTCTGATTCTCATGGGAAGCCATTGGAGAGTTTTGAGGAGAGGCGTGTTATGATTTGACCTATGTATAAAAGGAGATCATTCTGCCTAAGGTACTTGGAATAAACTATAAGGGGATAGGGGCAGAAGCAAGGAGACAAGTTATAATATAAGGGAGAAATAACAGTGTTTCAGAACTTCATGGTATCAGAAAAGATGATGACAAGTGGTTGGATTTTGAATATATTTGAAAGAGAATGTCAACAGGTTTGCTGAGGGGATGTATAAGAGAAAAAGAATAGTCAAGGACAACTATAAGATTTTTTGACCTGGGAATCTGAAAGGACAGACTATACACTTATTGAGATGGAGAGGATGACCAAAGGAGGTGGTTTGGAGCCGAAGAGCAGGAGTTTGATATTAGGTATAGTAAGTCCAAGATATATTTTAGATATCCAAGTGGAAATATTGAGTAGACTATTAAATATGAAAATCTGGCATTATGCAGAGGCCACGTCTGGATATATAAGTTTTGGAGTCATCAGCATATGGATGATACATAAGCCAAGAAAAATACACGAGATCAATCAAGGAAGTAAATGCACATAAAGAAAATAGTAAATTACCAAGCCTTGGTCATAGAAAAGTAAAGAGTTTTGGAAAATGAGAGGAGATGCAGCAGAAGAGAATGAAAAGAGATAGCCAGATCAGAAGGAGGAAAACCAAGAGCATGTGGGATCCTGGAAACCAAATGCAGAAAGGAGTGCATGGGCTCAGCTGTGTCAAACAGTCCTAATGCATAAGATGAAATGGAATAGATTCTCACATTTAGCAAATGAAGGACCTTCATGTCCTGGCCAATAGCAGCTTTCACAGAGTACTGGAGACAAAAGCCTATCTAGAATTTGTTCAGAACAGAATGGGAGGAGAAGAATTAAAACTTTTTTGTGAAATTCTGATATAAAGATATCATCAGAGAAATGAATGTGGCTTGAGGAGATTATAAGATGAAGAGAATCTTGTTTTGTTATTAAGATGGTAGCAATAACAGCATGCTAGTTTGTAAGAGGGAGTGACTCAAAAGAGAAGGCAAAATTGAAGACGTAAGTGAAAGTGGAAGAATCGGACACAACAGCTAAGACAACGCCTTTGCAGAGTTTTGATGCAAATGAACCAGATTACCTTCGCTCTCTGGTCCCTGTGTAAAGCACACCAGCGAAGTCTGTGGCACATTGAACACAACATTTCTCTGTAGACAGCATATCTGCACAATTTGGCCACAAGTTCAACTACAAGATTACAAAGAGTCAATGGCTTTGTTCCAACATCTACTTATGCCAACTGTACTTATTATTATTATGGAAGTTAGTTCCCAATTATGCGAAGAAATGGAATATGAATGTTTACAGAAAACTACCTTTAGTGTAAACTGTGTTGAATTCTTTGGAAAAACTAGACCAAGATGAGTTACAAAAGGAAAAAGGAAATGTTGTAATGTTACATATAGTAAAACTGTTTAAAAAAAAAGAGGAGGCATTCATAAAAATGTAAAAGGAATTTGCACTTAGATTCCTTTGAAAGTGTCGTTTTTTTTTCCTTAAAAGAAACTGAAACTTTAGTGTTATGAAATACATTGTGGGATTGGTTTATGAAGAAAAGTGGCTTGCATACAAAGAGCACACTTTCAAAGAGAAGCATGGAATTATCTCAAAAGACTGAACAAAGCGATTTATTTTTTATTCAGTTAACCTCATTTATCTTAGGTTACAATAAAATGTTTCAGGTATGTTTGAATTATTTTGTGTGGCTGTCCATTTAAAGAAAATTTTAATTAATTGTCCACTAACAGTCTCAATCAATTTAGATGAAAGTATTTCTATGTACGTCTCAAGATCTGTGCAATGCACCTAAAATGGTAGTGGAGAGCAGGTTTAAAGACTTATCTGTATATATTATAAAATAAAATTTTAAGAAAATGAATAAGAAGTATGAATTTCTAAAATGCATTTAAAATAAACTTCAAAACCAATCTGAAAAATACAATTAACTCAAAATAAAAATGGGGAAAGGAGATTAAAGGGCAAATTACAGACGAAAACTAAATGCTGAATAAACATGAGAAACTCATTACATGCTCAGACTCACTGTTAATTAGGGAAATGCAAAAGAAACAAGATATATTCGATTCCTCAACATCAGTGTGGTTAAATGAAAATGCTAATGACACCTAGTGTTGGTGAGGATGCGAGGAAACAGGAGCTTTCACATCCTGCTGGGGGAGAATAAACAGATGCACTCCCTTTGGAGACATTTCCAGCAGCGTGTAGGTGTCCAGGTAGCTCCACATTTAATCTGTCTCTGAGGAGATGCAGTCAAGCTTAGCTGGTGCACCACTGCAGACAAGAGTGAAATTTTATTACTAGGGGAAGGTATACATAAATTGTGGTAAACTCGCATGAGGATATATTATACAAAAGCTAAAAGGCATGGATTCAAAAGATTAAATGTGTGGCATCTCTTTGTAAAAAAAATTGTAAAGTAAAGAATATAAAATAGTAAGAGGAGGAAGAAAGGAGAAGTAAGGAAAAAGAGAAGAGAAGATTATATTTTTTTCTTTAGGACTATCATTTTTAAGTTTTAACATGAAAGTCTCTTATTTTGCCCTCTGGCTTTATTTCTTTATATATATATATATATACATATGTGTATATACACACACACTTACTGTATATATATATATTAGTATATATGTGCATATATCTTAATATATACATAGATATATATACGTATTTTTTGATTCAAAAAAATTGAAGTCTCATATGCACTCATCTACAGTTTCATTTCTTTTTTTTTTTTAAAGATTGGCACCTGGGCTAACAACTGTTGCCAATCTTCCTTTTTTTTTTTTAAGGATTGGCACCTTTTTTTTTTTTCTGCTTTGTCTCCCCAAACCCCCTGTACACAGTTGCATATCTTAGCTGCATGTCCTTCTAGTTGTGGGATGTGGGACGCCGCCTCAACGTGGCCTGAGGAGCAGTGCCATGTCCACACCCAGGATCCAACCCTGGGCCGCCGCAGCGGAGCCCGCGAACTTAACCACTCGGCCACGGAGCCGGCCCCTTCAGTTTCATTTCTTCATTAACACCCCTGAAAAAACTACCATAATGAATTTAACATGGATCCTTCCAGTTCTGACTTTATATTTTTGCCAGACATAAATATATTCGTAAACAATATATAAAGAATTTTTGTGAGTATATTTCTGTGTCTAATCTTAGTAGTCCATTTTCCTAGTTAGCATTATATTTTTTCTATTAATGTAGAATATTTTCTTCCATTTTAACTGACAGACACTGTCCAGAATATGAATATCTGATATTCTAGATTCCCTCACTGATGGACATTCAGGTTGTTCCTAATTTTTTGCTGGCAAATTGTTAACTAGAACCCTCTTCTGCTGCCAAATGTGGAAGTCTTCTTGCTCTCAGAGCTTCCAGTTTATGTGCAGTGTCTGTTCGGAGGTCAGCATTGCTCTATAATGACGTTCCATATTAACCTCATTTTACAAATTAGGAAATAGGCTCAGAGAAATTAAATAATTTCCCAAGATCATCATGGTGATATGTGAGGAGCCAATATTTGTACACAGGTCTAGGTCATTCAAGAAATGGTGTTCTAATCAAAGCATTGTATAATATATACCCAATTCACAGAATTAGGTTGTTGTGTGAATTATTTTCCCATGTTTTCACAAAGCAAATATTTTTTTCCCTGAACATAAATTTATAGTAATGATGATGAATACCATTCCCTAAATAAGCTAAAATCCAACTGATAAAAGGTTTCATTTACAAAAGGAGATAATTTTTAAAATATTTTTACTTGGTTTAAATGCTTCAGTTACAAAGAAAGATATATTTTCCCATAAAAATGACAGACTATTAATAAATCAGTTTAAGACAATCAAATGATACAGAAATAAACTCATGGGATTATGACTGGGTGAAAGAAACTCAAGTTTATCACCTTCGGGTCACAAATTTGAATCTTTGCAAACCTAATGTTGATGGAAAATCACTATCTTCTGACAGCCTTGTGACTGTATTTTTTCTTAAATTATAAAACAATAAGAATCAGAATTTTCATCTCTGCAAAAGAACAGTTTAGATTACAAAATAAAAGATAAAGTGATGGTCAAATTCCTTGCTCTCAAAATCAGAGAAAAAAATTGTTTACAATTAATGAAAGTTCCATATTTGAACAGTGGAAAAAAATGTTCAGGATGTGTACATACGTTGGCGGGGAGTTGAGGAGGATGAAAAGAAATCTTGTACAACAATGAAAACAGGAAAAAGTTATGTTCACATGGGTAGAGACTGCTGAAAACCTGCAAATCTTCCATTTGAACTTTTGCCAATAGCCGTAGGTTCCCTCACACTTCCACCAAATTCACTTCCATCAGAAAAATAAACAGGATGCTGCATGTCTACTGTTGTTTTCATAGAGTAAATTTAGCTACTAATTTCATGCATATATATTCTTAGGGATTGTTTATTATTTAAAAAGTCAGATAAATGGTGGTGAGCATTGTCAAACTAAAAAATTTAAAATATTATCAAAATGGAACATTTTAATGTCCACAGTTTCAGCTGGCCCTAAGATACCAATGCAGGTTTTCCTGTAGGGAAAGCTCACTTCCTTTCTAAATCACTCTGCTTTTCAAATGTATATAAAAATTTTGAAAAATTAAGGCATATTTAAAAATGTTTCATTCATATAGAATTGGTATTTACAAAAAGTAATTGTCCTCATAAGTGCTACTCATCAGGGCAAAAACAAGGAGAATATATTTGCTATGCAGACAACCAAATAAATAATTTATATAGCAAATAAGTAAGTCATGCAAATCTATAAGAAATAAAGCAGTAGAAAAGGTAAAATAAACACATAGATATTCCACAGAGGAGAAAATATGAATGGCCAATAAATACAAGATGACCAATATCATTAGAATTCAGAGCAATGTCATTTAAAAGGACAATAAGAAATCATTGCGAATCCACCAGGTTGGAAAAATTAAAATGTTAGACAATGACAAGATCAGTCCAGGATATAGAGCACCAGAAACTCCCATTCGTTGCAGGTGGTTGAGAAACTTGATATAGTCACTTTGGAAAACATTTTCACATTATCAATAAAACTTAGTAAGATCATACCCTGAGCCAGCAAATCTACATCAAGTGTATAACCTGGAGAACTCTTGTCCTTGTTAACCAAAGACCTGTACAAGAATAACCGTAACAGCAGTGCTTGTAGTAACAAGAAATTGGAAGCAAATGAAATGTGTATCAAAAGGAGAATGGGAGAATGAATAGTGGTGTATCCATAAATAGAATACTGTGAAGCAGTAAAAGTAAATGGGAAACTTCCTGTTCATTATCATGATGACATCTCAAAACTATAATGTTGAGTGATAAAATAAGTCTCAGGGGAATATGCCCTATACATGTGATACTGTTTACATTAAGTTCCAAAACTTGCAAAATTAACAAGATGTGTTTTACTAATAAATACACACGTAGTGAACTATGAAGTAAATCAAGGGTATGATACAACATTTGAATTAGTGATCATCCTTGGATGAAAAGTGTGGGATCTGATTGTGAACTGCTACACAGAGACTTTCAAAAGTCTTGGTGATATCACTATCCTGTTTCTTAATCACTTTCAAAAACAAATACATAACTGAATGAATGAATATTTGCACAAATGAATGAATGAAACCAGAAGATGTAATGCTGTCACTGATCAATTCTGTGACGTCAGTGAAGTCATTCCACCTTTCTACCTATAATTATTCATTGATTAAATGAGGAGATTATATGAGATCATATACAAGAGTGTCTTATGTTCTAATATTCTTGATTCCACATGATTATTTATGTGATATAACCCTATTTTGGCAAGTGTGGGGAATGCATCTACAAATGACTTACAGTGGAGACTCAACCTTTCAGGATTTTCTACATCTATTAAGCCTTTAATTAATCTTTTCTCTGAAAAAATAAATCCCTAATGAGACACATTTAATTCATTCCACTTCTATAAACAAAGATTAAGAAATGTTAAAACAATTGATTTATGTGTGAGTTAATATAATACCACATCTACAGATACCAAATATTGTGGTCATTGGTGTAAGCATTGAGAAATTTGCAAGCACTATGTCCAGATGAAGTGTAAAGAGTAATGAAATCTTCATATTCATAATCAAATTTCTACCATGAAGAAATAAAAATCCTTATTTCATCATACTCACTTAAAGTTTACTTTGCTCTCTGGAAGTTATCCCGTATCTTGTTGAAACGCTTTAATGCCAATTTTAAGTCTTAAGTGAAAGATCCATTATCACAATTTTGCAGATGTATTAGCTTCAATTCAATACGCAGATCATAATAAACATTGGTTTGAAGGCCAATTACTGAAGTAGATTAGTTTCTTTATCCAGGAGGGTGAGTTAATATTTCAAATAGATGCCGAGCATAGTTTCCTTTTAACTTCCCCTCCTTTTCATAAAATTTTTTGGCACTAAAGTTGAAAATATCCAGTTTTGAATCCGCACATGGCATCTAATTCTCGTGCACAGCAGAAAGATATGTCACTAATCAGGAAAGCAGATATATGACTACTGCTCAAACATTCCCTTTGCCTTTTAAAGGAAAGACAGTTTCATTTGATAAATGACACAAGGAATCAGAAGGAAAGGTTGAATGCCTGAAGGTAGAATATCTCTATGCTCATCGTAGAATGGAATAGGACCAATAATTCTGTCAGTGCTGTTGGCTCAGCCTCCCTCTCTCTGTACCTCACGGATTTTAATTGACAGCAGTTCTGAGGCCACCACTTCTACTGTGATCAAGGAACAGTGGGCAAGACGTGGGCAAGACATGGCCAACTGAAACAAAGAAATGCCTTCCTGGGATTGCATATTGTATGTATTCATAGGGGCCTTGGCCCAAGCCAATTCTTTATGGAGAGAGTTTCCCCTTTTTCACCCCTCAAATTAAAAGCAAATTCTTTGTTTTAAAATTCAACCCTCATAAGTTATTGATCAAGATCTAAAGAATAATAATTATGGAATATCTAACAGAAATGATTAACTCATATATCACATAAAACAGCTCATTAAGCCGTTTTTGATAAGTAAAACCCACCTCATCTTTGCTTTTATCTCTGTCTGAATAAATACCTCCACAGAAGAGATGATGCACATAACCGTAAATTTATTCTACTCTTACTCAAAGTTTTTCATGTTTCTTGGAAATAGATTACAAGGAGGAAGGGCATATATAGATAGTGGACGGGAGCTGAGAAGAGATTACCCAAATATGAAAATGCCTTGCAGATTTTTCTCTGGCCAGTACAATAAGTTGTGATTGAGGCTTATAATTTTACTAAGCTTAAACAGAACAAGTTCTAAAAATTTACCAACTACTATATGGTATATTTGATTTTTTATTCTTCAGCAAGCAGAAGCAACATTTCCTATGATGTAATTTAAACATTTGCACACTATATCCTCTTTATAATAGTATCTTTTCCATGTATATTAGCATATTTAATTTCCAAAAATAATTTGGAAAATAGACAGAGTAATTCACATTTTACAAATGACAAACTAGGGTTGATACAGTTGAAGTTCCATAGCAGTAAATGGCAGAGCTGGGATGTGCATTCTGTCTCCAAAATAATTTTTTTTCTAGTTGCCAGCACTTCAAATCCAGCAAGCTCAATATGCAGTCTTATCAATTAAAACCATCTCAAACTCCAAGATTAAATAGAAATGTAAGGTAATTATAGTTTCAAAATACAGATGTATGGAACTGTGTTACACATGTAACATAATAAAAATATAGTTATTTCTTTCTAATCTCTCTTCTAAGCCCCCTAGTACCGAGTGGAGGAAAGGGCTCTAATTGAACAAGCTTTAAATTTGTGAATCAGCATTTCCAGGTTTTAAGGGTCTCTCTTTAAGGATTGATTCTTTTGGGTACAAATGTAGACACATTAAACTCCATAATAGAACTTCCTTCCCATGATGTTCTTTGGGTGCCAGAGAAAGTATCTAAACCTATGTGCACTGGGCAGTATGTACACTGAGTGTTGGGGTCCACGTGTTATTCTCTAGCTGTTAGTAGAAGTGAGTGAAAGTAAAGATGGGTGCCCTGGACGGGGTCCTCCGTACCATGATCCCTCTCCGCATGCCTTTTGATGTTTAATGTCATCTACTACTAATCTCCTGCCTTACCATTGCTCCTGGTCATCAAGATTGAGCCTGAGAAGATCCTCTGAATGACCTCTCTCGAATAGAAGTCCAACCAATAATTCCACTCTCCTCTCCAGGGCACACAGGAAGGTCTGGATCCCTGTGCACAAGATCTGGCAAACCGAGAGCTTACAGCCAGTCACTTCACACCACTGCTACTCTATCCTTCCTTTCTTATCAGACATGGCCACCTGCAGGGCTTCTCTCAGAGTCCCGATTCTAAAACTTGGTTGATCATTAGAATCATCCAGGAGGCAAAAAGACAACACCAATCCTGTACCTACTCTCCAAGAGTAATTTAATCGGATTCTTTACCATCAGAAAAATTAAATCAGAATTTCAAGGAATGGAGCACAACATTGAATTTTTTTTTTTTAATATTCTCTAGCTGAGAATATTAATGTGCAGCCAGGACCACTGTCCTAGAGGCCAGTAGCCTTCCCTGGGCTGCTTCCAGGGAGTCATGACATCAGCCTTTCCCACCCCAGGGTCTAGGACAGTCCCTGTCTGTCTATATGGTTCAGCCATGCCATAGCCCCCTTTCTCTGCTCTCCCACAGATTCTACCAGAGAAGGAAGAAACAGAAGACAATAGTGTGACCTATTCACTCTACACCTTGACCAAGCCTCAGACCTCAGCTTTAGCAATTACGCTTTAATAAAATACTATTTAGGAAACAAACAAACAAATACCGCCATATCAATTCTTATCAGAGCAAGTTAAAAGTCCTTTATAGGCATTTATTCACAAAATAAATTAAACAAATTATAAAAAATAACCACATAATAGGATTCAAAGTTCTTTGGTAAAAAAAAGTTAATCCCAGGCCCATCCTCAGAGTAAATTGCAATACAATGAATCTGATGGTGTAAGACATGGCCAACAGAGGAGTATTAGTGTGATTATGAAAAAATAAATAGTATATACCTGAGTATTTTCATGAAAAAAAATTTAAACCAGACTTTCTTATAAAATTATGTTAATTTATAATCTACTTTTCACACAAGAAAAGTATTTTAATATATGCTCCTTAAATCTGTTTGGTTTTCATAAGATAATGCTATGACTTTCTGTTCTGAATTTGTCATTCTTGAAAGTTCCTGTCCTAGACACAGGGCATTTCCTCTGGAGCATTCCACATGCATGTTAGGTGGCTGCCACTCCATCACTGCAACACTGGGGTTCCCTTTCAGGCTATTACCTTGAGGTTAAAGACAAAGTTTTCCACATATGCAACAGTATCTAAATATATTTTTCACGTTTCACCAACTTAAACACATTATTAACGCGTGTGTGTTGGGGGGGGCGTGAATCTCTACTTGTATGTCTGGTTTACTTTGGTAAAACTTCAGGATTACTGAAAAAGATGCCTGAAAGGAAGCCATCTATGGCTTCCCTTGAGCTCTTTAGCAAGTCACTACAATGCTCCAAAAATACTTTAAAAATACTTTGCTCTGCTCGATCCAGCTCTATTAAACAGAGTTTTTTTTTTGGTCCAATTATCCAATTATCAAGCCCAGAAAATTTCCCAGCACTGTTAGCTTTAACCTTTCCACCCTGTTCCTCCACCAAGGACATATAGGTTAGGTCTCTTTTCCCATCCTTAGTTAGACTAGAGTGATCTCAAGGCTCAGAACTTACCTTGCAAGCAAGGTCAGTTTCTGGCTGCCGGAGGTTTTCATATGGACCCTCCTGCTCTGTTCTTCTTTTCTACTGTTATCTCTGCCTCCACACATCTTCTTTTACTTGTAGAACATTAAACTTTTAGTGTAAAACTTGAAAAATTTCCCTGTTCTGCAATCCTTGTAGTTTTCCAAGCTGATACTACCATTAGTATTCAATTTTGCTATGTTTTAAAGAGGCGAAACTTTTCCTGTATCTCTGTTTTTCATCTATTTGATTATGAAATATGTGTATAACAATATATATATAAAATGCATGCATGTATACATACACATATATACATGCATATTACATATAAATGTAAATATAAATAGATAAATGTGTGTATATACATATATATTTATATGTAATGCTTCTCCACATCTGCTTTTATACAAGAGCAAATGTCGTATCATGATACAGAGGGAAAAAGGGACTAACTAAAATATGCATATTGCTTTTTTTTGTTGTATTTGGATTTTTCTATTAACCAGTTTATCTTTAGCTTCTCCATATCAATTTTAAAAAAAAAAGATAATATTATTATGCTCCTGTCACCCTTTACCCAACAAAATCTTTGTAAAAACAAATACTAGCATACTCAGTAACTTTATGCTGTTTGTAATTGAACTGAAAAAATGTTGGCATTTTGAGAGTTCAAGTTAGGAAAACAGGAGTTGTTCTGATTGATGGGTATAATGCTATGTATATATACTCTGTGTCCTCCAACAGCATTGCTGCTATTATTAGATAAAGAAAAAAAACAACTTAGGGCCAGGATGAAATTTTCCTGATTTTTTAGAATAGAATAGTTTCTTTTTTTCTAAATGAAAGCTAAGCTGTCAGCAAACAAAGATATGCCACTTGTGTCAGTATTTATGAGGATATTAAATTTCCTGTGAATTATCTATTATGGTATAAATTCTTCTCAAAATTTAATTTAATTGCAAATAACATTTTGCATTTTCCAAGTAGTTTATACTTTTTTGCTGTTAAAATTGAAAGTGATCAGAATTCTTTTCAATGATATCAAGATGGTTTTAACGCAATCTAAAGTCCCTATTTAGAATTAGGAACTTAAATCATCTGAGATTTACCTTTTCTAAAGGCATTAGTTTGATATTGTAAAATGCACTTGAAAGAAGATCAAGCGAAGTATATTATGAGGAAACTGACAGCATTTTATTATAGTCCTAACAACAGAAATTGTTCCTCTTTCCATCACCCTCTATTTTAGAATAAAATTAATGTATATAGAATGGAGAGGCTTGTTTATTTCATCAGTATAATATAATTTAGCTTCCCACATATTGCCACATATCTAACTAATTTGCACACAGTATAATATAATTTAGCTTCCCACATATTGCCACATATCTAACTAATTTGCACACAGTAATCTGGTGAATTGCATGATTTTAAAAGCAACACTCTTAAGTGTTTCTCTCTTTAAATGGAAGCGCCTTTCCATAGAATATTGTCTCTCCACTAATCTCCAGAGCTGATTATTAGAATGTATTTGTAATTTTATTAATTAAATACTCTTTAAGTATTATTCTTAAAGCTGACTTTGAAATGTTGCTTTAAATTTA
The DNA here is from genome assembly GCF_021613505.1 of Equus quagga. Classification (NCBI taxonomy): domain Eukaryota; kingdom Metazoa; phylum Chordata; class Mammalia; order Perissodactyla; family Equidae; genus Equus; species Equus quagga. The sequence continues at coordinate 746,508 of NW_025799850.1, forward strand.
ATTGTGTACAATATATTGTAATGAGTTCACACTCTTCTTTAGATCCTCATTTCTTGTGTGTAGATGAAACAATCACTCTAGGATAATCTTCAAGAGACATTAAAACATAAACATATGGTCTTCCAAAAGAATCTAAATCACTTGGATCTTTCCATTTCCACAACTTTGTAAAGTCTTCTGTTATTGCTTCTGGGCTAAGCTCATTAATTACTTCCTGGTAGTAGTAAATCCAATATTTCAATTGCTAATTGCACCATCATTATGCATATATATGCTTTCATTTCATTCTTGACTCAGTAAAGATTTTGATAGAACAACACTGTGAAAAATTATCTTTTTTCATTACTGGCATAACATTCTATTTGCTTTTTGATCATTTTCTCTGCTGTTTTAAATTTTTTTTACCTTTCAGAAAACTGTTTAAGTGAATTGTTTCTACTGTTAGTCTGTTTATCAGCTAAATGTGATCTAAGTCCCTTGATACAAATGATATAACTACTCTACTCAATAGTGAAGTTTAAGGCCTTGGAATAATATCAGATAAATGTTTCAAATACTTAACTTGACAGAAGATGTTATGTTAGTCATACAAATTTTTATGCTTGATTTGAAAGAATCTAATTTACCAAGCTAAAGGGTCCAGGACTCAAGTTTCTATCATTACAATCTTTATAATACTATTTATTCCATGACGGCACATATTATTTGTAACATAGATGTGCTTGTGTTTTGAAATAGCACTTAAGTGGTATTTATTGTGTATCTAACAATGTTCTAACCACTTTTTAAATAATAATTCACTTAATTCTTATTTTACAAATAAGGAAGACAAAGTAAACTGGAGATTAAATAACTTAGCCTAAATCACGTAGGTAGAGGGAAAATAGAACCAAGATTCAAATTCAGGCACGCTAACTTGAGAGACCCCCTAAGCAGTTAAACACTATACTCTATTGTCTGAAAGAACTTTGTACACCAAAATGGGGCAAACCAGAACTGTCTGCTATTGTTCTCAATTAAATTTTAATTTAACGAGAGATTTCGGACCAGCCACATTGGATGATTTTGGGCCATACACCCAAGGGAGGGACCATCTGTGTTTTCCTTTCAGCAGTGGTGATTCTGTTGTGGCAGTTGTCTCTCCACTGCTTAATATATTTGGACTTCTTGACATCCCCTGGGTGGGGTGGGCCAGATTTATTTCTTATTTACTCTTCACTTGAGGGTACAGATGTTATCATGCTATTTTTTGAGGAGAGACTCTCCTATCAGACTCCCTGCACTACATGAGCCCTCGGTTTTTCCTCCCATGCTCCAGTTTCTGTGAAGCTATGAAATGTGAACCTCAAGCTCATTTTGGCAAATGCCCTGAATTTTGAACGCCAGCTTCAGAGCTCTGCTTAATTCTCTGGCCACCCACTTTAATTTTGGGAATGAAAACTCCTTACTTTGTTGACTGCTCATCCAAGCATTTACGGTTAAAAGAATTTTATCCAGGATATTAGTTGTTTGCAGTGGAGAACTCGATCTGTGTCCCTAGCCCTCCATAACACCAGGAACTGGAGCTTATTTTAGCTTTTCTTTAAAAGCATAAGGCTCAAGTTCCTTCACTTGGATAATGGATGCTCCTGTTCAGTCGTATTCAATAAGGAAACTTAGTGAGTATTACGGGGAAGCTTAAAGGATACAAAGCGGGAGGATAGAAATGCTAGCCACAAAAGTTCATGTCTTGTGGTTACTTGGAGTAATAATATATGCTACGTTCATGGTTTCCCAATGTGAATTCATACCCTCAAAATTGTTCTTCTTTCATATTAAGGTTTAAATATGAGAGACACCTAGACAGAAAAGTTTCAAACCCAACTCATAAAATTTAAAATCATTCTTCTACCAAAATTAACTTATTAATACCAAAACCTTTTATTTTCATTTCCCAATTTATACATTTTATCATATACTCAGTTTTCAAAATTGTTTTATTTATAAGTGTTGTGTTATAGTTAAATATTTCACAAGCTGTACATGGAAAATGCTAAATCAAAAAAAGAAACTAAAACATCTACCAATAAAAGGTTTATTATTATTAATAGGATAAAAGCTGAGTGTTTGAACAATTTGATTTGTTATTAATGAAAGCCGAAAACATCAGACGTCAATAAAAACAATGGGGCTGGCCGGTGGCTCGTCAGTTAAGTGTGCGCATTCTACTTTGGCAGCCCGGGGTTCACCAGCTGGGATTCCAGGTGTGGACATGGCACCGCTTGGCAAGCCATGCTGTGGCAGGCATCCCACATATAAAGTAAAGGAAGATGGGCATGAACGTTAGCTCAGGGCCAGTCTTCCTCAGCAAAAAGAGGAGGATTGGCAGCAGTTAGCTCAGAGCTAATCTACCCCAAAAATAAAAAATTAAAATTAAAAAAATAAAATAAAAACTATCGTTAATTACAATGATTACTTTTATTCAAAAGAATGTTGCATTTAGAGAAACTTTTGTGACTAACGTAAGAAAAAATTTGAATTTTGGATTAATATTTTAAAATGCTGATTTAATCAACTATGCTTTAATAATGTGGCTATTTAAATAAGTGGTTTAGAATATTTTATTTCGATATCTTATTTATGGAATTCCACAACCACACAATATTCCTTGAGAAAAATGTTAGTTTAAAATACACAGCATTCGTTAATGATTTAAAAAATTCTAAGCTTCAAAGGATTCCTACATGTACCTCTATTTAAAGGGACATATTATGAGTTGTCACGAAGCATTAAATTCAAAGATGAGGATTAATTTTATATTATTTTTCTTCTTGCGACATGTTTTGGCTACAGGATGTGGTGGAAGTAACAGAGGGCCAATTGTATGCCCTGGCCTTGAAAGTGTCCACTCATTTTCCTGGAACTTTGCAACTACCATGTGAATAAGCCCAGGCTAGCCTGCTGGATAAGGCCCTCTCTCTACCTTGATGGCCCCAGCCAGATGCCAACTGACTGCAGATACATGAACAAGCCCTGGCAAGATCAACTGAGCCTGTCCCAGCGCTGAAGAACTGCCCAGCTGACCTGCCAACCATGAGCCAAATAAATGCTTATTGTTTCAAGTCACTAAGTTTTGAGATGCTATGCCATGTGACAATAACACCTTAAAATCATTTAGAACATTCTAAGCCCATGGTAGGAGCACAAAATTGTAACCTTTATTAATAATTACATATTATCTGTTTCCTCTATGTGCTAACATTACACCATTCGTCTTTGACTATTTTCCTGTCTCATCTCTACTACCGCTGCCTTTAAACATTTAACTAGCTAATTTTTGCACTGCTAAAATTACCGATCTAAAGATACTGTGTGTTGATTTTTGCTAATAAGACAATAATAACTAATTTTGAGAATAGCATACCTAGCATTAGCCAGACTCTATTTTCTGTTATATATTCTCTTTGGACCAATAAATATATACCAGTAGAAGAGAGTTTAGATCAAATGAGACATAATTCTCTCCCCCAAAGGAAGATTGGGAAAGGATGCCTTCTGTCTCAGAAGGGAGTATTTATAATTATTAGTCATATCAATTCAGAATAAAGTTCAAACGAGCAGCAGGCCCAGTTTATTTATTATTTTCCTAGTGTGATAGAGACCACAGAACTAGTCTACATTTTCAGAGTGAGAGAAAGCCAAGGTGAGAGTGAGCTTTTGGGACTCAAACCATATACATCAAGAAAAAAAGGAATATAGTAGAGACTTTGTCTAAAAGCGTTGATGATCTAGTTCAAGTGACAAAATGATATTTGTGGAACTATTAAGGAAAAACATAGGCACCTTTTGAAACAGTGGGAACTAGAAAAAAATTAGAAAGAAAAAGGAGGCTAAATATATTGAGTATATATCTACTATAGTATGTGGCTGCTGAAAAGTTAATCTGCTCAGTCAATTAATCAATCGCCCCCTCTGAAAAACCTCACAAAATGAAACAAAACAAAACAACCACCAAAAAACCTTAGGCAAAAATAATAGAAATATTATCTATATTATAATACATTATATATAGTCAAATGACAAAATTCAAACAATTTAGTAACGAGTTTAATATCCTTTACTTAAGGGAAAACAGTCCAGTGCCTCACAAACAGTAGAGCACTGTTCCAAGGGATTTGGGGCAAGAGCAACTTTTCCAGCCCATCAGAAGAGGCATTGTCGAAACTCGCATGACTGGCAAGGAGGAAGAGGATTTCCTTACCAGCCCAGCAGTCCTATTTTCTAGGGAAGTTAAGCCAGCTAATGCTAAGTTGGAGGATTGCGCTTGGTGTTTGTTAGGTTTCCTTGACAGGTGTTTTCAGTAAGTGCAGGCTGACTTAGGTTTAGATTTGTGATGTGGGCCAGACCACTGCAGCAGCCTCCATTTTGTGGGTCTCGATATACAATTAACTTTACCAATATAATATATATAAGGGGTCTGTTTCCAATTCCAATGTGGGAGGGGGTTCCCACACTACTAAGAAATTCTCTGTGACACCATCTGAGTGTCCTATGATTTAACTCAATTCTGACACTATCTACCTGGAGACAGCATCAAATCCCACAGGCTAAGGGCTCAGTCCCACAAAACTGCCCCACCCCACTTCAGATGCCAATTGCAAGTCCAGGTTGTCACCTGTGCTTCTTTGCCTCTTCTATAAATCAGAGATTCCATGACCCCCACCTCAATTTGGATTAATTTGCTAGAGAGGCTTACAAAACTCAGAAAATAGTTATATTTACCAGTTTGTTAAAGGATACAGATGAACAGCCAGATGAAGTACATAGGAAGGGTCCTAAGTGCAGGAGTTTCTTTCCCCATGGATCTAGGATGAGTCACCCTCTGTAAGTGGATGTTCACCAACATGGAACTTCTCTGAACTCCACCCTTTGGGTTTTTATGGAGGTTCCATTACATAGACATGAGTGATTAAGTCATTGGCTACTGGTGATTGATTCAACTGCCAGCCCCACTCTCCTCCCTGGAAATCAGTTAGTGGATTGAAAGTGCCAACCCCCTATTCATGATTGGTTTCCCTGGCAACCAGCACCTATCCCTAGGTGCTTTCCAAAAGTCACCTCCTTAACATAAATCCAGGTGTGGTAGAAAGGGGCATGTTATGAACGACAAGACACCATTTTACCTTGGGAACTGAGGACAGAAGACCAAACATTATAACAAAAGATTCTCCCATTGCTCTTATTGCTCAGGAAATTCCAAGGGAATTTGAGAGCTGTAAGCCAAGAACCTTTAATGAAGACCAAAATATATAGTAATTTATTATAAATCACTACATCACTATATAAGTAATAGCAGAGATGCCAGCTTCCCAAAATACCTTGTGTTGATCAAATGACATTTGCTAAATGGTGAGAAAAAGCAAAATGGTGAGAAAAATAGAAACCCTATTATATTAGAAGTGATTGCTTGAAGGAATTAGAGACACTTAATCTGTGAATAAATTCAGAGTCATGAGACAGCTGTCCTCAGAGAAATTGGACTTGTTCTGTTTGCCCACAAGGGTTGAAATTAGGACTAAGGATGAAAGCTATAACAAAAGAGGATTGAATATTATGTTAATAAAGAAGAATTTTCTAGTATTCAGAGCACCACAAATATGGTATGCCTGCCTTAGAGGTAACAAATTCACAGTTACTGTAATTGTTCAAGCCAAAATTAGATAGTCATTTGATGGCGTTACTGTAGATGTCATCCAAGTGTAAAACAGGACCTTTTAGTTAGTATCTGTGAGGTACTATATTAAACCATGAAGTGTATGAAACTATTTAATGGAGGAGGGATCAATTTAACTTGGACTTTAAGTAGCCCCTCCTTTTCCCTTTTTATGGATGGCCTGGGCCTCCTGTGGTAAAGAATAAAGTGGGTCAAATACAGGTGTAAGCTGTTATAATCACTGCAACCCCAACTTAACTCACAAGCCCTGCTGAGGAAGCACAGGTTACCTTTTTTCCTGCATAGGAACCTATGTTTGCAGTAACTCAAATCAGTAGAGAAGGCAAAGCAATATGAATGTGCCACCATCGATTTATTTACACTGAGTGGTTCCTGAGCCTGTGGAAAGGCCTACAGCACCTGAGAAGTTTCAAAATGTACATGGCAGAAATATTTATTAAATAACATCAACAAAACAAGAGCAAAGCCTATGTTCTATGCTTCCTCTCTCAACACCCAAAGTTCAGCCCATTACCTCTTTTAGGGCATCTTTCCTGGCCCTGGATACAGCGCTATGCCAATATGTTTAATATCAAAATTTTATATTGTAATATGGGGACTGGCATAATGCTTCAGCCTACCTGAACTAGCGCTGGGCAGTCCTTCCTCAGAGGTAACACTAAAATTAGTTTATTGTCTCCTAGGGAAGTGTCAACAATATGATGAATTTCAAGGTCAAAACCTTGAAAGCGCTAGCATCTACTTTCCTTTCTCATCCATGCCAATTGGTATTAATATGATACATCTCCCTTTACACAGCCTTCATATTTTTGGTTCTCTTTTTATGGGAAAACCTTCCTTTCCTCAGATAGTTAGTACATATTTCAAAAATATAGTCTGAATTCAAATATACTAAATGTGTTATATTGGAAATTTTAGACCTTCAATATTACATTTCCAGAAGAAATATTCAGCATAAATATTAGGAGGAGCATCCTCAAAAATGGTATTCAGACATAGAGTTGTATTATCTGAATAGTCAATCTTCTTTCCCAGAAATGTTTAAGAATAGACTTGAGGATTTGATAAAGAAGTCACTGATAGATTTTAGAGATTTCATCTCAATTTGTGATTCTGTATATAAAATGATATATCTACTTGCATAATCTTACTTTAACTCATATTATAGTAGGGCCTTAGATTATCATTACAGTTTTTTATGAAAATAGCATTTTTTTTGAAAAGATAATGTTTTGTCTCTAAAATAAAAATCATAAAAATCTCAAATCCCCTATAATCAAATTATTTCAGTTTCTATTAACTTTCATCTTTTTCAGTGTTAACTAAAATAAGAAGTTATTTTGTGTATTCCAGTTTCCTAGTTTCTATTCTAGATTAAAAAGAAAAATATGTTACGGGAAAATACACGTATACATATATATTTTTTAATCACACAGCTCCCAACTTTATTTTCCATACAAGTGAAACTTCTGAAAGTTCAGTATACCATACTTTAGTATCTTAGCTCATGATATTAAAGTGTAGCCTGAGCAGAGATAATGAGTACCAACGGCAGGAAAATAGGAATTTTATGATCCTGACAGTTAAAGTAGAGTCTTGATCCTTTTATTCAAGCTATTCTAAGTTATTCCTGAAAATGCAATCTTAATCTTAAAACCTAGATTTTTCCTAAGGACCTCCTGGGCATTCACTCAGAACATTAACTTCGGGGCCGGCCCTGTGGCGCAGCGGTTAAGTTCTCACGTTCCGCTTCTCTGCGGCCCGGGGTTCGCTGGTTTGGATCCCGGGTGCGGACACGGCACCGCTTGGCACGCCATGCTGTGGTAGGCATCCCACATATAAAGTAGAGGAAGATGGGCACAGATGTTAGCTCACGGCCAGTCTTCCTCAGCAAAAAGAGGAGGATTGGCAGTAGTTAGCTGAGGGCTAATCTTCCTCAAAAAAAAAAAAAAAGAACATTAACGTCATCTTATTGTAGTTCCTTTATTCCAAGCATTCTTAATTTTTATTACGATGTCATGACTTAAGATGTTTTTTAAAATAAAGGAGCAAAGACTAAAACTAGACAATTATTCTGTCTAAGATAAACGTAGGTATTTTTCTTTACTTTTTCTCTTTGTACCTGTTGCTGTTCTTCTTAATGGTCACCCTAGTCAGTCATTTTATGATATAACACTCTTCCCGAATTCCAGCAAGGCAACACAGCAATGTAGGTTAACCTCTGTCAAAATTAAGGTATTGCTTAATTTAATTCAACATTTCAAGATAGTTTACTAAATATGTATAACATATATGAAATACATGAATTAAATAGAAATTTAATATATAAATATATTAAAATTATTAAACAAACCACTCTACTTATAAATAGTGCTTGCTCAGGCATTGCTCCAAAGCAAGTTTGTTACAACTTTGTTCATTGAGAAATATACTTCAATGTAAATTCATTTTATCTTGGCTCTTCTTTAAAGGCACTCTTTGCATAGCAAAAGGATTTTACAAAAACATGGCTTCAGCTTTCAGTGGGTCTCAAGTGTGCTTCCACAGCTTCAGATGGGTTAAGAAGAGCCTGTTAGCATTGGGCAGCACGAGGTTGGCCTCTGCTACTAGACAGCCAGAAGGTTTGAGAACTACTCCTCACCAAAGGAACCAAGCAACACTCACTACTAGGCTTGTTCAAGAGACTGTGCAACAAAGCAGTTGAATCTCTGAGACACTGGGTCAGTCTTTGCCTACCTCATTGTGATCTATTCACAACCCTGGTCAGAGATCATATGTTTTACAGCTAAATCATTTGTTGGGGGATAGGGTTGGCGTATGAGATGTGAAAAGCAGGGGCATATCCAAGGATGCACTTGATCAAGAGCAATAGTGCTCAGGATGGTCCAACCCATTCCCTAAGGATGCTCATCAGAAGACAAAATAGAGTTGGAATTAGTCTTGATATTCTAAATCCTACATGAAAATTTATTGCAAAACACATTCCTTTCTATTTTTACATCGACTACCATCTCAGTGAAGTGAAAAGTTCTCTATTTGACTCTATCTTTACATTGGTCATCCACATGTTCTAGAATCACACTGACTCCTTGATAGTGTTCCACACTGAGATTTTTGTTCTCTTTGTAAAGTTAGGAAGCGTCCACGTGTAAGGTGGAGGCTTGCTCAGTGGCTGTGAAGTAGACAGCAGTATGTACCTATGTTTTGTGCCTGTGAGACATACCTGCTAGTGGATGACACAAGGGCACAAGAGTGTGGAGTGAAGGGCGCCTGCTTTAGCATCAACCAGACTACTCTTATAGTTTCAAACTTTTATGATGAGGAAAGTCACTTGTCCTTTCAGAGCTTCAATTTCTATGTCTGTAACATGCTCAATTCTCCCTCTCCTTTCTCTCTCTTTCTCTCTCGCTTTTCTCTCTCTCTCTCTCACACACCCCCCCACACACTCTACTCTCGCCTCACTCTATAACCTCATGGGAAAGGGCTCTTCTGGAGTGTAAGACAGGCCATTAGGAATTATCATTCTCCCCGCGTCTGACTAAGGTAAGTTCCAAGAACCCAATTTTTCCTTTGGCACGTCCTAATGTTCACATTTTAGGGAAGAAAGCACCAGGCTTCAGCTTCAGGTCCAAGCCAAGTTCTTAAATACAGCTTTATGAGCAATGAAGTACTCAGAGTATTTTAATTCCCACTTAGCTCCTTAATGCATTGCTCAATTGTTCCATCTCAGGAGTGGAGCAGGGTGAATGAATGGGCTCCCCCAGAACTCCCATCACTCACGGGAGCAAATTAGTTCTATGTGAGCATGCCAATTATTTAGATTGGAAAAACATATGTTTTGTATATTCAGGGTGTTGAAATATTACCTTACTTAATGAGCTAATGTAGTTTGCTAAGTTCCTTAATTTATAGCTTACTGAGATATTGTAAAACTATACTTAAAATAGAATGGCCAAAGACAACTGCCGTCAAGATGTGATCACTTTACCTAAATTAATGTTAGTAAAGTAATTGTTTAGACTCAGAGTACTGAGAGAGTTTCACTATTAGCCAAAATTCGTCAGAGAACAATTCATCACAGAACCTCAGTATTAGGTTAGAAGTAGAGGAGCTCTTGTCTGAATTATTCCTCATCCGGAGGAAGTAATTGAGGTCCAAGGAGGTTAACGAACTTGCCTAAAGTCACCCAGCTAATGAGGCGGAAGTGAGAGCAGGTGAGCCGAGCTGATAGCGCTGAGCAAACAGAAGCACGTGCTGCATAGTTCTGGGAGCATGTGGTGAAGCGAACAAATAGGAAACATAATTATTTAATTAAAGAGTCATTCCAATTAAATATAAGTAGAATAGTATTTTCCAGGGTGCATATTTTAGTAATAAAGTTTTAAAATACAGCAAATATGTTTCAGGCATGAGATCCTGAAAGCATATTTCAAATGGTTTCCTTAACTTGGAAATTAGCTATGTTTATTTGTGGATTTTAGAGATGTCTTAATCTGACATAAATAGCAGTTATGTCACAGAAGTATTGGGATTTTAAAAATCTGTATGCTGCATTTTAAGATAACCTGAAAGTGTATATTTTATCTCTATTCCCCAGTGACTTATAAGATACTTGAGACAGCTTTGAAACCAGTGTTCAGCCACCTTAAGACTAATCAAAACAAAACTTTGAAAGAGAATGAATGAAAAACCTAAAAACCTAAAACCTAAAGGAATGAAAATGTTCCTGGAGATGATTGAGCACACTGAAGTTTTACTATACACACTCTTTAATGGGAGATGACATAACAAGAAGGAATTTAGCCATGACAATTCACTATTTCCATTTCAGCTGAAAATGTTAATCATGCGTACTGAAGAGAAAGATAAAGACATTGTTTGTAATGATGGAGAAATAAAGACTTTTAATATTACGGGAAAATATACATATTTTAACATCATTTGATTCAAAGTTGTAACCTATATGCAGGTTACATTACACAGTCCCTCAAATCTATTATCTTACCAATTTACATGGAGGTAGAGGTCATTAACAAAGACCATATGTTATTCCAACTAGCACCTTAGATTAATTGAACAGGATGATAATGGTTATTTAAACAGTTTACCAGCTGTGTTGACCTTAAAAATTTCTTGGAAATTGACTGACAGAAGGCCACAATGTCTGCATAGTATTTTCGGTGTAAAATTTGAATATTTTCTAAATTCACAAGAAATATTAGTAAGCCACTTATCATTGGTAATGATGGGAAAGAGTATTGCTAATAGAATAAAAAGAAATGAAGGAGGATATTGGAAGTGGAATAGGGAAAAGAACACCAGCCTTCAAAAGGCTCTCTCTACTACAATCGTGTATCATATCTTGGGAAAACTTTCTCCCTGAGAAAATCAGATGTTCTTTGTGGATTCAACCAATGGTGTAATTTTCTCTTCAGTCTTACGTCTGTTGCAGATATATAGAGTGATCAGACAGTCAGACAGTCAACTTACCAGCACTCAGGAAGCCTGACTTGGTGACACAGGAGCTCTGCAAAGGGAGCTTAGAAACAGGCATATATGACTCCAAGCCTCAGGGTTGTCACCTGAAAGACAATGGATCCCCGATATTTTGCAACCTTTGCAAACGTTGCTTTCTTCATCTTCTCTGACCCAACTCCGTAGTTCAGTGAAAAAACAATCTTCCCTGATAGTCTCAGATAACTTGCTATATATTTGTTTTATACCATGTATTAAAGTTATAATTTATCTCTCTATGTTTTCAACGTCTGTGTGTCCCATGAGAATATAAGATTCAGTGGGGTAGGGACCATTGTTGTCTTTATTACTTTAACCCTAGTGCTTAGATAGCACAGTGTCTGGGACAATAAATACATGTAGAATTTTTAAAAATCAATGAATGAACATTGAGTGTCCTTATCCTTGTGTTTGTAGGATATCAATGAGTTTTCAACTCTGTATATTTCTGGAATTCAAATGAATACTTGGCCCAATTCCATCTCCTGGGAGACTGTATCTGGTTTCCAGTCTCTATTGCTTCATACCAAATTGGCTTCCTCAGTAAGCAACATTGTCTGCATTGATAGACTTGCTACTTTCCAGAATCTTAAGGTCACTCTTGCCTGATCCCTTAATTAGATATTTCTTATAGGTCCACACATGCCTGAAATTGAACCAGAGCTTTGCAACACTCATGGAAGTTGGCTGCTGCAAATGTGGGTAGCTCAGGAGTCCAGAGAGAGTAGCTTCAGAGAGAAAGCACTGTTGCTTCTATTCTCCAGTAATTTTCCTGTCAAAACTTGCTTTTTTTCATTTTTCTTACCTTTCCATATCCCCAACATTTTATCTACAGTAGTATACAGCAACATTGCAATTTTTATTTACACTGTCAAGATTTACAATTACTTCCAAATATCCCACTGTTTTTTGGACTAGGAATCATGAATACGAGACTAGACATTATATAGAGTCTTCAGATATTTAATAACCTCAGCTGTATATTTTACAGCATCAATTATTCATAATTGTATTAAACTGATGTTAGATTTTACACATACTTAGAGATTTGAACAACTTTAACACTTGGCCCACAGTTTTTATCATATCTTAGTGTATGTATATATATATATAAAAATATATGTGCATATATATGAAAATTCTTGTGGTGAAGGAGTTTTTGTCTTTTGAAAGGATCCGTATTTTTAGCTCAGAGGCTGTTTTTTAAAAATGCATAGTAAGGTTCTTTGGAAAACACCATCTCTGCTTTCCAGATAACCAACTACCAAAAATTGATATGAAATAATAGCTCAGTGCCCTTTAAGAATTTGGAACAGAGAGAAGATAAAAATATTGCTAAGAGTGGTACGTGGAGCATGAAGTAAAATACTGTAATAGAATCTGAGCGGAGTAAAACTTGGAGGGAACATCAAAGAAAACTTTTCATGACAGATTGTATTGTCATAGATTCATAAGGAGATATAATGAACTGGAAACTAAAGTCTTCAAATGCTGCATCCCAAAAGACGTGCTTTACTTCTTGCTTACTTTCTATCATGGCCTTTGGGAGAAAAAGTTGAAAAGTTTAATAATATTGCAAGGAAATTCAGACCATGAGAAGCATCCAGTTTCCATCCTGCTTCACAGCAAGGAATGCATTTAAACGTATCTGAGAAGCATTCAGCATTTCAACCTCAGGCAGAGCTTCTGGACAGCAAACAGAGAAGAAAACTGGATGTACAGCAGGGGTAGCTATTTTTTCCACTTGTCCGGACATGACAATGTTTATTTTTAAATGCCAACAGACACTACATGACAATGTCTCTGGCACCTTAGGCAAGTGCATATGTCACAGTCCCAGGTATTGGCCATGAAGTCTAGGTCCCTCTAATGGATGGGAAACTTCTCGACAAAGGTCAAAAGATTTTTTTTTAAAGGCTAATTCTATTCCAAAACTAAAAAGAAAGATAGATAGAAAGAAAAAAAGAAAGAAAAATAAGGAAAAGATAAGGACTTATGTGACACAGTTATAGTCATTGTCAATTTCCAATTTCAACTTAATTTTACAAGGCCTTGCACATAATGTGTTCAATAAACTATATAACAAATAAATACTGGGAAATGTTTTAATGAGACATAGACTATTGTCAAAGACAAGTTACATCAATGACTCAACAATATTCACTGATTCTGAGGTTTTCAAAACTCCTAAAATAAGGCAGAATTAAAGATTATATCCCCATTTATTAAGTCTGAAATTTGGAGATATTTAAACTAAATCACATTATTGTCACAGTTAAAAGTGTAAAGTAAGTGAATTGTATCTTCCTTCATAATGATGCTCTTTCAGAACAAATTTCCTATACAATTGCCAATCCCAGAGACCACAAAACCTAAGTCCTACTCTGTTTTTTTTAACCTGGAGTTCTCATTGTCATGGATTCTAAGTTTCTGCACTTCATTTTCCTCACACCTTTGAAATACATTCATCCTTTATCTCATCTATTCTACGGCTCCAAAGGGGTCATGTGCTAAACTCATCCCTCACTCAGAGCTGCAGAGAGGGCAGCTTCTTGATGCAGTAAATATATTTTACCTGATCTTTGATAAATATTTAATTTTTAACCTAAGCATAAGCAAAACTTCCCTGAATTGTTCATTCAAAATTTTCACTTCGGGTTGGCTCGAGTGCTTGGATGCAACAATGAAGGGCAGCCATAGAGAGTCTGAAAAGGTTTATTTTAGCAATTGTGCAGGGAAATTTCCTAGCCAGTCTACGTTTCTTACACTGTTATTAACCAAGGATATGCTAGAAAAATCCTAGGCTGTTAAGTCTCGGACTGCTGCTGAATTCCCCAGGAGCCAGAACAAGGCAATGAGATTCCGCCCTCGAGGTAAGCATAACTGAAGCCACCAAACCTTCTGTGAGTAATTGCAGTGCATTTAACATTACCACCCATTCTTTCACACTCTTTGGATGGTAAGGTAGTGGCTGTCCTCTCCCCTTTATTCTAGGCTGCCTAGTGACTGTTTTGACCAGAAGAGGATGACCAAAATAACACTATGAAGCTCTTGGCCCAGCCTTTAAGACTGACAGCTTCTGCTTTGGTCTCTTAAGGCTTTAAGCTACCACGTAAAATATTTGACTACCCTAATGGAGAGTTCCTGGGACTACACAGAGAGGAAGAAAGATTCAATTGAACCCAGTCTCTCTTCTGACCCCACCAAGATGCCAGGTGGGGAGCGAAACTGACAGGGACCTTCTAGACCAGACCAGCCATCAGCAAATAGCACCAAGTTGCCTGTCATGCCATAAGGAGCAGAAGTACCACCAAGTCAACCCCTTCTCAAATACCTGACCCACAAAAAATATAAGATAAATGGTTGGCATTTTAAGCCACTAAGTTTTGGAGTAGTTTATTATGCAGCAATTAATAACCAGAAAAATGATGGGGCACGATGTTTCATTTTCAGCAATCTGGACAACCTGTTCCTTGTACCCACCTGGGAGAGCTCTAACCTGATTTTTCAAGCAATTCACACAAATCCGTACAAAGCGTGAGACCTGTCCTGACAACAGACTCTGAAGACCTCTCTCTAAATGACAAACATATAGCCATACCCTTTGAACAAACGGTTGCATTAATAGATAAGGCAATTATATGTTTTGATCCTCCAATTGCCTAATGAACAGAGAGAGTGGTTGTGTGGGAGAAAGTTAAATAATGTACATAAATTTCTTCTGTGAAATATAAAATACATTCCAAAATAAGGTACCACCACTGTCAAGTTGTATGAACACTTTTCTCTTTGAAATATTTTGGGCTGGAAAACATTTAGTCTGGACCCAGGAGAATGGAAGTACAATGGTGTTGTTATAAAAAAAGCACTGTTCAACAAACAACCAAACAAACAAGGAAACTTTTCAAGTGCATCTGAAAGAAAAGCTGTTTTTTAAAAACTGTTTAAGATACAATTCACATCCCACAAAACATAACAGGAAACAAATCAAGGGAAAAAGAACAAAATGTGTGTGTAGAAGAGTTGACACAACAGGCTTGAGATGGCTATCCTTAAAAAGCCCCACTGCAGGGGGGCCCTGGGCTGGTGTCTGGGAACTTGACTGGTGTACAATCACCTACACGAATATGAAACTCTCTGTAAATGATAAGAATGTCTCATTGTGCATAAATAGTACAAATGATGTGATTTATACTGGGATTTACTTTCCTTTTGGGAGATGAGAGGCTGAAAGTGCCTACATGACCAGCACCAATAATAACTTTGGGCACTGAGTCTCTAATGGGCTTCTCCAGTGGAAACATGTCCCACGTGTGATCACAACTTGCTGGAGGAATTAAGCACATCTTGGGTTACTCCCAGGAGGAGAAGCCTTGGAAGCTTGCGCCTGGTTTCGGTTTCCCTTTGCTCATTTTGCTTCGAGTGCTTTCACTGTAATAAATTTTAGCCATGAGTATGACTATGTGCTGTGTCCTGTGAGTCCTCCTAGTAAATCACCAAACCTAGGAGGGGTCTTGGGGGCCATCCAACAAAATGTGTTAAAGTTGATCAATCTTTAATCATTCTCTACAGCATTTTACCATTCTGCTCTAAGATCTTTTCATTATCTTCTTAATAATCACATTAAAGAAAATTAACAGCTAAAACTGTGGCCCAATTTCCAGGCTCTGTCTGTGACTTTGTTGTTAGGGAGACAAAAAATAAAGCGTACGGCAGAATTGGAGCAAAGATTTTGTCAAGTAGCCTTGGAAAAGTAAAGAAACTTACTTCTCATCTGCTGGAGAGAATAAAATTGTATATCTATGGTTGATGGAAATAAATGTGGAGAGTTCTTCTAGGTTGATGTAACCAGGGACATGGAATTAACATAAGAAGAACAAATGTTGTAACTACATATTAAGCAAGAAGTTGTTTTTAAAAATCCTTGGGATCACAAAGAAATTTCCTTGGTACCCAAGCCAAGGTAAGTTAATAGATTTTAGGAAAATCTTTTCTTAAATATCTCATCATGGGAATTAAAAATAAGTAGCTTGAACATGACTAGACTTCTTTATGAAAGAGCGTATTGTTATGACAACACATTACTTACTTATAGTGAGTAAAGAGTCACCAAAGGCGGAGCTTAATGAAAAGATACAATAGAAATTGCTGATTCTTAAAGTTGTATAGACAATTGTTTTCTTATTGAAGGCAGAAGGCCACAGAACTGAAGAAGAATCCAGAGTAAAAGATGTTTTCCCTTTTCCTCTGGGTGAAAAGAAGCAGAAATACAATAAAAGACAAGCTTAAAACCACGTTATAAATACAGGAAATTACAGAGACAGACCAAGCTTCTGTAGGTGATGGCTAACATAAATATTGTACATAATGAAATGGTCATCTATAATCTGGCAAAAAATTTAGGGTATTGTAGAAAGATAAACATAGTACTTAACAGCTAGAATTAGAAGCTATAGTGACCTTAGTATAGTTTAAGTCTGACAAGGACAAAATTGCAGAAAGTCTATTTGCAACTTCAAATTGTGATTGAGTATAATAAATACCAACTCTGTCTAAAAGCCAATTTCTCTGCCTTACTCATAATTGAATATTTTTTGGTTATTAATATTCCTTACTGATTGCTTATCTCATTTTCACTGTTTCTATAATAAATTTCTTTTTAATTTAGAAAACAATGTGGTAAACAAGGCTCAATCTCTTAATTCCACTACTTGGAAATGGCATATATCACTTATTTTCATCTTTTATTGACAAAATAAGTCTTGTGCCCTCATATATATTCTAAAGGGCAGGGAAAATGCCATTCTACCATGTATCTAGAAGGGAGAGAATCAGAATGTTTTTGAAAAGCCCTAATGATTATTACAACTCATCTTGAGAGTCACTTAAAGATGTTTTCACTTCAACCTACTTAAGGGACTGCATAGGCCAATGTTCTGCCATCCAAAGAGCACAAAGAACTCACTATGGCTGATTCTGAGTATGTTCATGATCTTATTGTTGATAAAAAACAAATAATTCGTTCATTTAATAAATATTTACTAAAGCCCTACTGATCTACATCCTAGATATTATGCTAAATGATAAGAATTCAATGATGAACAAAGTATAGCTCTCTCTCCCTTTTTTTTTTTTGTGAGGAAGATTGACCCTGAGCTAACGTTTGTTGATAATCTTCCTCTTTTTGCTTGAGAAAGATGGTCCCTGAGCTAACGTCTGTGCCAGTCTTCCTCTACATTCTCATAGGATGCCACCACAGCATGGCTTGAAGAGTGGTGTGTAGGTCCGTGCCCAGGATCTGAACCTGCAAACCCTGGGCCGCCAAAGCTGAACACACAAACTTAACCACTACACAACTGGGCCAGCCCCATAATAGCTCTTTCTTAAATTTTTGACATAAGCCCACTATTTTCCATATGAACTTTGAATATGTGTTTGCCTTCTAAAATATAAACATATGATACCTTTGTAAAAATGTTTTTAAAATGTGTATTATTAGCTAGGAGCAGATAAGACACACAGGCAAGGAACATAAGAGTGTTATAAATGTTACTACAAGATTATATACCAGGTTTTCAAGGAATAAAATGATCACAGAAAATACTTAACGCTAAGATATGCCTCATTAGCTATTGTCAGCACATAACGTATGGGTTTCCTCTTACTAACAGAAATGATTACGTAGCTTAGATTCAGTCATGACCCAAGCAACATTTGTGAGATGTTAATCAACTACTGAACACTGATGCCTTGGAATGTCCTGTCTAAACAGCTTGTGCACATAAGTGAAGATAGGCTGATAAGATCATGTATCTAGTCAATGTGTATGACAAGAATATTTTTAGACTCTCCTCTCCACCCCCATGAAAAAAATGCCAGAGGTGAAATCCAGAGGCTTTACCCCTTGAATAATCTGAGACTGCCAATAATCTCCAAGTCAAACATCAGCACTGAAACCATACAGACCCTTAACCATGCTGAAGTAATGGGTGTTTTCTGTCATTTCAGAGCCACTCAACTCTGCTCTTCAGCATATTCCTCAGTGAAGTTTTACAGCCATCATATAACATGTAGGCACCTAGGATGTATCCAAGAAAATTTTCTTCAACCATTTCTGCATTATAGGACACCAAACCTAAGAAGACACATCCATAAGAGATCTCTCACACTACCACAGTTAAGGAAGAATGATACAATGATTCCTCTACTTTTTAAACTTATTTTGGAGTCTTAGTTTTATGCAATGCTTAATTTGATCAGCCTTTTATAGGTAGGGAGAGAAGGGGCTAAATATCACAAAAGTGCTAATAACTTGAGGTTTTCTCCATCTTCCTTGGATGTAATCATTAAAATGGTGCTCTGGGAGCATAAAGAAAGAGTCTGACAGAATCTTGAGTCTGTTTGTGGGAAAGGGAATGATAAAATGGTTATCCCTAAATTGATAGTAAATTCATGGAGACTTAAGTGTTAAAGAAATGCAGCAGCAGCAGCAGCAGCAGTAATTCTTGCTATTTCTGATGTTTTCTTCATCCAGAGGATAGTCAGTTACCGTAACCCACATGGCTTCTTTCTGCCCCTTATAAACTCTTCTCTAAAAAGCTATGAAAAAAAAATTCAACTACTTGCTGAGCTGGGAGACAGAGGCGTAAAACCGTTAGAATGTGCATTATAATTGCTATATTATTTATTGTCTCAAGCTGGTGAAACTTGGAATTCACTGGAGACATTGAAGCACATACTTACGGCATGAGAAGGCTTGTCAGAGTATAGGCTGAGAAGATAGTATAGGGCAGAATGTTGGGTAAATTTGTGGTAGTCTCATCTTGTTTGTGTTCTAAACAGTAGCCCTTTCTTTTGGGAAGACTTCCTCCATTTCTTGTTGTCCTAGTGGAGTTGTCAGTCATAGTATTCATTTTCCTGGACTATAGGGATGGTCATCTGATACAAGTCTAGAAAATTATAGTGCCCAGACTGCTGGTAATTATTATCAGTCCATTGCCAAGTAACTCAAATATGTTCAGTTGTTGTTCTCTGAGGTGGGCAATCTGCTTGCCAGGAATAAGATATTCTCCCCCCAGGACAACTTACTTGAGTGATAGGAAAGTGGAGCTGCCAATTATCATTGTCTCTGCCACGCAGATAGACTGCATACAAAATTAACCCAAGTGGAGACAGGAAAAACGATTTTTGTAGCTCTGAGACCCTTGTTCCAATTCTGGAAGCTCTGTTGTCTATTCTGAGCTACTCCTGCATCCTCCCCAGGTTCATAAATCAGAACATTTCTGATTCAGAACAAGACAAGGGTGAACACTCCAGTACAGGAGTATAAAAGAAATCATGAAAGAAGAGTGCAACAATTTAAGAGTTGAATATAATCAAACAAATTCTGAAGTAGCCCTGGAGAGTGTTTGAATTATAAATTTGTTGTACGTTAGGCTATTTTTTTTCTCTATACAACATCTACTATCAAATAATTATTTCCCTAAAATAAAACTTCATTCTGAAACACCAGGGCCAGCATTTTGGCAAGAAGTTTGATTTTTTTATTATTTTTTGCCAGTGCTAGAGCCAACTGATTTTGCCTTTGTGCCAGAAATTCTTCTAGCCTTAGGGATACATAATGAGCACATCTCTACTAAAATGAAATTGAAGTTTTACATTTCAAAATGAGTATTTCTAATACATAGAAATAAGCTCAGTTAGTGCCGAGATTTCCCAAGAGATCTTAACAATGCAGATAATTTAAATATTAAAATATTATAATTTTGAGTATATTAACAATTGTATAGCTGATCGAATATTCTTTATAAGAATTGAAGCTCAAAATTGCTGAGTCCCATTTTTCATCTGAAACAAGAGAATAATAAAAGCTTTTTTTAACCACCTAGAGCTCACATCTGCCCAAAACTTTTTGAACCAGCTCTCTGTATGGCAAAGTTCCCATATTGCGCAACCATTTTTCCAAGGTAGAGGAAAAACCCTACATTTCCCAGATTCCTTTGCAGCTAGGTTGCTGTCATGTGACCTAAATTTTATCAATCCCACTTAAGTTTTTGAAGTGTGGATGTGGAAGGGAGAAAGGTGAGATAATGCTGGGTGGGAGAATCATCCTCTGGAGAGCAGGGTGGCAAAGGTATTTGCTTCTTCTGGAACAACCTCATGTGCCCACAGAGTGATCAGCTCTGAGCGTCAGCTATTGACAGTCCTGGGAGGCAGTGAGCACTGTTGCTGACAACTTTGTCCCGAATGTAACATCCAAGCCTGGCTTCCCCAGCCTTTTCAGGGCTCATGAGCTATCAAACATCGTGACATAAACCACTTTCTGCCTAAATTTGCAAGAGTGAATTTAGTTGCTCCCAATTAAGGACTAATAACTTTAGGTGTGAAGATCAAAGGGAAAAAAAGAAAGAAAGGATACAAATGAAAATGCTCAGTAAACTTTTATGTACTATATAAATAAAAGGTGGTGTTACTTTTGTTGTGATTGTTACATGTTCTTGATTCTCATCTATGATTCTACCACACTTTTGTTTTTTGTGTTTCTTAAAAACAATGAAGCAAAGTATGCACATATTTTGCAAAACTTCGAACTGTGCTAGGTTTTTAAGTTTTTTCTGCCCTACCATTCCCTTTTTTATAATGGATAATTTGTATATAACTTTTAATGGACATTACTGGACAAAGGAATAGGACATATTTGTCCCAGAGATTTTAAGTATCGTGTCTAAAATCATTCAATAAAATTAGGAACAAGGATGCCATGAGCTAACAACACTTTTAGCTAACTAGGAAAGTGAGAGAGGCAAGAATGGCTCTGATAAGCTCGTGTATCTTAAATTCAGCATACTCCGTACTCCTTCCCAAGAGGACACCTCAATAGCACTAGACAATGGAGATATCTAGCAATAGGATACATTGATACAGAAACATTACAATGCATGTGAATGAGAACAGTCAACTCTCAGAGGAATCAACTAGGGACCAGAATTGTCACTCCTTCTAAAAGGAAAACATGCAGGCGCGCACCCAGGAGCAGTAACAGCAGTGGGGGTGGTGGTGAAACCACAAGTAACTGAACAGGTAATGTAAGACAAACAGAATAATTGGATTTTTTCATTCTCAATCGAGTATCTTAGACATGTTTCAAGAGAATTATGTTGATGAGGGTCGATATGAGTTTTACAATGAAAAATATTTCCAGAAGTATTCTTTGCTGACATGTAAAATAAGGTTAACTTACCTTACAACATTCAAGCTCATTAGTAAAAAGATTATTGCACAAATTGCCCTGTCCTATTCACTACCCTGTACCCCCTTGCGTCATAATGCAAACATCTTTATTGCAAAACTATTCTCGGCTTTTCTTTGCCTGTTTCTAGCTCTGGTTTCTGCTTTCAGAGGATGAGCTGCCTCATGCTTTTCATTTGCAATGAGAAAGCTCATTGAGAGTTCATTGGATCTCTGAAGTTAAAGTGCCATCTTGTGCCAAAAGAAAGCATCTCCATATAGACATTTTTCAATATTAGCAAGATACATGATCATTTTCATGTAATAGAGTTATACCAAGTGCATAGAAAACTCTCAATATTAAATTGCTTAAACATGAACTTGTTAATAAAAATATATATCTGGCTTTGTTTTATTTTGTTCACCATATCATGTTAAGCTTATTTGTGTACTGTAAAGCATGCATTCTGCACACATGCCGCAGCGTTCTGGTTCTGCCTCTTGTTATCACAGGACTATCAGCATAAAATGGATGCTATAGACTTCGTTCTCTCACACAACAATAAAGATTGTTTAAGACTGAAGTAATAGTTCTTTATTCTTTCAGGACCAAGGGCGAACCCCAGTTTCTCTAATAAATTTGTACTGCCTGTACCAATCATGCCACTTGGAACTGATCCATTCTTTTTCAAGAATTTAAATGGCAGCAGTGCTCAAAACACTGCACCCAGGAGGGAAGGCCAATGCCAGCACACACTATGCTGCCAGTGCACAGTCAGCGATGCAGGAATTCTGTACAGCAAACGAAATGGTTTCCTGCATTTAGCCTGACAGCTTTTGACAGCTGTTTCATGGGGCTGGCAAGAGGTTTGACAGTTCTCATCATGCTGACAATGCTGTGATGCTAGCACTTAGCACATAGGATTGTCATCAACTTGGTATTATAATTCCTGAAATTAATAATAATGTATACATAGGTGAAAATTTTTAAAAAGTAAAGAAACTAGGCCATATTTTTAAGTGTAGCAAGTAACATAAACCATGAAATTATGCCACAAAACAGTCAACCATCTGGAATGGGAAAATATCTCTCTCATATAACATCAACCTTGATGAGAGGAAAGCAGTTACAAAAACTGATCTGAATGTGAAATCAAGCAGAATTCCAGGAGAGTCTGATTCGAGGGTCAGGGGACCTGACAGATTCTTAGATAATTAAGAGCAGATTGGTGTCCAATTCTAAGGAGAAAATACACGCAAGGGATCAGTTAAATAATTCATTTTCCTCTTGAAAAAGATCACATAATGGATGAATATGCACAATATTTTTCCATTCAGACATATAGTATCTTGGTCTTTTTTTTCCCCATCCAAATTTTATAACTTTTAACCTCTTTGAAATAGCATTTCTTTTGTTTATAACACAGTCTTTGCAGGGTCCATAAAAAGGGACCACTGCACAGAGAAACAAGTACACGCTGGAGATGATTTTTGCCATTTTTGGTGCATCAACAAATAAACAATATTTGCTGAGTTTCTGAATAGCCTGACCTTCCATCTAATTCTGCTCTTTGTATCGGAAGTTATCAGACGACACGATCAGACTCATGGAGATTATGACTAGGATTAATCTATTCTAAAATATAGTAATGATATGGTATCTAATTTTATCCTTTTGTTTAAAAGTTTACTAGGCAGCTTTACTTTTTATAATTAATTCTTTTTCTTGAGCACTTATTATATGTCTACCATTTGACTGAGTGTTTTTTAAAAATGGTCTTATTCAATCCTCACTACAGCTGAGGCTCAGAGTGGTAAACCCTCTGAGCTTTTCAAAGTTAAATAGCTAATTTGGGTTGGACGTGGCAGGTAGCTTTAATTTTACTTTGTACATCTGTTAAAACCATGTTTTCAACTCAACTTTCAACAACTATAGCAAACAAACAAAAAAACGATATGTGTTCTTCACTTAAGGATCAAGAAAATATTATTTCAGGTAAAAGCACTGTAGCACTTTAATAATGACTTATACGACTCACGCCTGGTTTAACTTACAGAATATAGATTTTCATAGTGTTTTTTGTTCAGTTTCCTTCTCTGACTCTAAACTCATGGGTCAAGTTTAGTGGGATCAGCTGTCCCAGGGCCTCTCAATATTGCTTTGTCCCATTACAAACTCGCTTTCCACTGGGTTTGGCCATTTTCTTTCACATAGTCCAATGTCTCCAGTAGAAATGGTGGGTGGAGTGGCAGTATTTGTGATATGCAGGCCCCCTGAGGCGGTACTGGTAACATTCTCATCTCATACAGGACGTGCCCCTTAAGCCCCACTCTTTCCCCTCCATGTTCCCACAGTCTTTCTTTTTCTTTCTCTCCTGGGGCAGTGAGGTTATGCGAGAGGAGATGCATGAAGAGTATTGTCTCATGTCTCAGAGCTACAGGATCCATAGACTACCAGTCTTTTAAAAGAAAAAAGAAGCCATTTATGATTTGTGTGCAGAGGCACAGGCACAGCTATGTGATCTTCCAGTAGACACAGCATGCTGCACACTACAAATAGTGTAGTGGATGAGGCAAGAGTCTGAGGGCCACACCAACTTCAGGTCTCCATGTGACATGAGGTCCTTGAAAATCCACGACAAAGTCTGGTGGCAACTCAGTATTTTGATGAACAAAAATCACATCTCTTTATGACCATCGATCACTCTCCTTTTTCTTTTTCCCTGACTCTTCTTTGGGTTCATCAGTAACACCTGAGGACACAACAATTTGGAGGGTGTTCAAGTCTATAGAGCACTAAAGACTTGGACCATATAATTGAGCTTTTTCTGGGTAGCCAGATTTCCCTATTAGAAAAAGTGAGAAAGGACTTGCTTTCTCTCTCTTTTTCCCTCTTTATTCATAAACACACACACACACACACACACACCCCCCACACATGCACACACATATTCAAATATATTTCTGATGTGATTTGTACAAGGTAGGGGGAAGGGCAAGTGATTCAATTCAATTCATTTCTATTCAAAAGTACTGACAATATAGCGTATTGAATGTCTGACTGTGCCCAGGGTCATAAAGTAAAGAAACACAAAATGAAAGCCATTTCTAACATGCCCATGTTTAAGTGCTGTAATTGATTGGTTTTGAATTCCTCTTCACCCTGACCCCAACTCCTGCAAGCGAGAAAGTGTCTGCCCTTCTGGAGCTTCTAACACAAAAAGATGAAAACACATAACCGCATACTTGAAAACTGAGAGGAGAGATGTTCTTGTCTCATGCTGCCTGTCTTGCCTGTGGATACAATTCTATCAAGGTAAGCGGCAGCTTCTCCTGACAAGATCACCCACATCTACACTTCTCTTCTCATTCAAATTGGCAAAACTAAAACCCAAAGCTGTAAAGTGAATTTAAAGAAAAAAACAAAAAGCCTGGAACAGAAAGACTTATGTATTGTGCAGAAATGTCATGTGCTTTGAATTTCCCTCAAGCTCCTCTCTGAACTGGAAGGACTGAGATGCTGTCTGACCCCAGAGTGTAGGCCAGGGAAGCATCTTCCATGCGTTCATTCACTCCTTCCTTTTGTGGCCACCATTTGGCCATCAATTGTGTGCCTGGCACTGGACTAGATCCTGAGGATAGAAAAGTGAGTAAGCAAGATCTCTGCTTTCACATTAGCTTACAGTCCAGGGCAGAAGACCCCAGGAACAGAAAAAGATAGTGGTGTCTATAGTCTGAGGCAGGGGAAGTGGGGCCATAAAGGAGGGGGTCCCCTAGGAGTCCTGTGAGGTGAGTCATAGGAATAAGTAAGAGTTATCCCATTGGGAAGAGGGCCAGTGCCTGGCCAATAAAGGCAGCAAACATTTCACGTGCTAAGGCCCAGAGTCAGAAATAGTGGGATATGTGTAGGTAACAATGAGGAATTTGGGACTGGTGCAGACTTTCCAACATCAGTCTTCTCAAGATCACATATTTTGATTTAATTTGTATTTTCTTATCCTGTTTCCTCACTTTATACTACTCTTTGTATAGTAGAAGCCTCAAAATAATTCTTACTTTTACTTACATATGGAAGCTTAGTATTGTCAGAAGAAAGGAACATGATTCCGCTGTGTTTACCCTTTTCTGCAGTCACAAGATCACAAATCCTCTCTTCACTACTTGCTCCAGGAAGCTATATTAGACAATGTCTGATGAAGAGTACAGAGTACATGGACGCTCATAAAATTGTCATAACCTGATTTATATCAAGTTCAGTACCAAGAATAAATTCTCTTCACAATAGTTCCTTCCATTAAACCATAGGAAGTAACCGGGAAGAACTTACATCTACTACTTGTAAATATCCAGGCTTACTAGATTTGTAGAGAAACATTTACAACTATCTCTGATGAAGACGATCTGATGCATTTCTGCAGACAAGAGCAGTTAATCCCAGCCCAAAGATCTACTTCTTAGGTTAGGGTAGTTCGAAGAAGAGTTTTAAAGCTAGGTCTCATAACTATTAGAGTGTGTATATTTGCAATTAGTTCTTTTAAAATTATAAAATATGTTTTTGAATTTTTAATATGGTGTCAGAATTGATAAAAACGATCAACACATGCATGAGTTTTCCTTCAACCATATGTCGAATGGCCTCCCTGTAAAGTCTAACTCTACTGTCTGTAATTTTTTGGGAAAGAAAATCAATGTTTTTCTTAAAAAAATAAATCTCATAATTGGAGTTCTGTTTTATTGCTGTTATTTGAATTGAAATAAAATCACTACCTTCTCCCTTCTAACTGTACACTTAGTCTTCCCCCAAAGGTCTATTTAAAAGTTCCTATTTTCTTTCTCTGACAGCTTCATCCCTTCTTCCACTTCTTGTTCTGGAAGATATGTATGTGGATAAACAAGAAGAGTTTATACTGTATATCTATATGAACCCTTCTTAGTCTTCATGTTTTCTCCTAAGACAGAATCACTTTGGATTAAGTTCATTCTTAATGGTGGACTTAGAAAGGTGTCAAGGGCCAGTCCTGATGGCCTAGTGATTAAAGTTCAGCATGCTCCACTTCAAAGGCCAAAGTTCAGTTCCTGGGCTTGGAACCACACCACTCGTCCGTCAGTAGCCATGCCACGGCAGTGGCTCACTCACGTAGAAGAACCAGAAGGACTTACAGCTAGAATATACAACTAGTACTGGCACTTTGGGGAGGAAGAAACAAAAAGAGAGGAAGATTGGCAACAGGTGTTACCTCAGGGTAAATCTTTCCCAGAAAAAAAGAAAAATGTGTCTAGGGTCATAAGAATCATAAGAAATTAAATTATTTGTTAAAAAAGAAATAAGATGAAGTATCCCAGCAATTGAAAAGTGAATACAATCTTTCTCACCATATTTTCAACCTCTTTCTTTATGCTTGATGTCAAATATGCAGCAAATTTTACTCTAGATTACTTTAAAATGTCAATTTTGACATTAATCCCATGATGCACCACCTGCTGCACATTGAGTGAATAACATGATCAAAGTTATTAAAGAAAGTGGAAATAAAAATCAAGTCTATTTTAGATATTTATACTGTCAAATAATTAAAATGATTTAAAATAATTAGAATCTATATGGTATGTTCATTTTGTATCAAATATTAAACATAATTAACCTCTCCCTTTGCTAAGGTAAATAGGTAACAGGAATCATCTTGTTGTAATAAATACTTCTAAAAAGCATCTCCTAAAGAAAAATACTGGTAGTTTGTCATAACAATTATTACTTTTGTAGTCCACTATTTTATGGTTTTCTAACATGTTAAATAAACTTCTTATTGGGCAAAATGTTAGTGTAAAAGCTGACGATTGACTCAAATCCTGGTACCTCTAAGATGTTGTGCCATGAGGTAGACTTCAAGATTTTACAATCTTATTTTTGGTTCTTGCTAGATGTATGTTTTGCAAGATGTTACTAAAACTGTACCTCATCATGTCCAAAGCACCCCGTAAAAGTTGCCTTCGAATAAGTGACGTGGAGGGTTATAAATGTGTGCAAGACGTTCTACAATATCAGGGAGCAGCTGAGGCTGCTCATGCTGATGCCCAGATGATCTGTGTTAGTGGCAGGTACCTGGAATGATGGGCTAGAGTAGAGTCACCTGTGGTTTTAATTTAAGGATACTGTGAGTACCTGCATCACAGCAAGACATCCACCCACCTCCATCCCAGGTACCATGTATGCTCAAAGATAGAGCTGTGAAAAATCTAGAATTGGTCTCTACATAGAAGCTAGAATGTCTTTCTAGAAAAGAGTGCCTGTAGAAAAATTAATATTTCCTAACTGATCTCCTATCTATCTAAAATAGATTCATAAACAATAAAACAAACTATACCAGCAAAACAAAGAAAAACAACAAGAATTAAACATAGTAGCTTAAAAAATCTGTATGTGTGTGTTGGCATTAAAACTGTGTGATTATGTAGTGGTTTGGTTTTAAGGAAAGTAGCTGTAAAAACAATGAAGAGAAATCAACTACATACTTTTTTTAAAGTATTTTCTTTCTTATGTATAGGTGATATTGTAAATACGCTATATCAAGATTGATATTACTATTTACTGAATTAATAAAAGATAAACCAATACAAGACAAACCAATAATAGGAATCTCTAAAACCACTGTTTTAAAAATCATCACTCTTGGATATATCTATTACTTAGTAAGCTTTAAATTGCTATATAAGATTAATTCTCAAAGCTTTCCTGAAGTCAATTACTTTTCTAAGACTTGTTTTCACACTCAAATATTTAATATTGTAGCTCTACAAAAAATGTATATAAGAATGTTTGCCTTTTGATATAAATGGATTTTGAAAAAGTACATATATTCACTAATTGATCCAAACCACCGAAGGCTGTCGCATTTCTTGGCTATATTTGAAAATCCACCATGATTTCTAACACCAAGGATCAATATTTATGGCAAAAATCATTCTAATCTTTACTTCCTAAGTAGTTCGTTGAATTTATTTTCAAATAATAACAGTTGTATCATTCCTTTTGGGAGAATAATTATCTGAGATAGGTTTCTTCCGTTTTCTAACTCTGCCAAACGACACCCTACAGTCTCTCTCTCTGAAGTGGAGTGACAGACTGACAGGTGTTGTCAGCAAGAAGTCTGAAGACTGAGATGTGTTTGCCTTCTAATGGATTCAATAAGGCATAAAGGAGAGGCAGAGCAGCAGTGTGTGCAGCTCGGGGAAGCCTGTGGCAAACCCCCTTTGAAAGATGTGAAATCTCTGAGTATTCTGATGGAGGCACAGATACTCACAGTCTGCACTGTTGTCTTCTTAAAATATTCAGCCAAGATGCCTGATGGCATATTATTATCTTGAAAACAGCGATACATATTATAATGAAGACCAAATGCATTGGATTTTTCATACTTCCAAAAGAAGCTGTGGTCGAGTGTTGTTAGAAAATGACATAAAAATCTATCTGAAAGGTCTGTTATCTCTTATTTCCTCTGCAACTTTGAAACTGTGCTGTGAGCATCTTCGCAGCAGCACACATCTCAAGCCCTGCTGTGAGTCTTTACACCCTCAGCAAGAGTTCCTCTCTTCTTCCTCCCACCTTCCTCTAGTTACCCTAAGAAAACGCTGTGTGCTGTGTATTCATTTTCTGTAGCCCTTGGATCCTGAGTGTAGCTGAATGGAAACTGACCAATTCTGTAATAAGCAACCTCTTCAATTAGTCACACTGTCACCTGTGATAATACAAATTCTTCTTTGTGATTCTAATCATCGGCTGTCATTCATGTAATGCCAGGTGCTTGGCAAAGCGCTCTGTGGAATTTTTCATCCATCTGTCCAGTCTTAGAAATGACCTTCCATTACTTTCCTTTGTACACATGTTATCTTTAAATAGGTCATTTGCATAACAAAAGAATGCCTCTGACTACACTAGGAAGTTGCATGGTGGGAGAGGTGGCTGCGCTACATTCTCTGTAATCCATAAGATATTGAAGGTGGTTGCCATTCAGCCTCAGGCCACCAAGACTTCAGTGTATTTATTTCAGGGCAGCAAATGCTAATTGTTAACAAAAATACAGCTCTCTCTTTTATCAACTACAAATTTATTAGCACCAGAAAAAATCTATTCTACAAATAGATATTTGTATTGCAAATGCTTAAAGGGGTAGCTAATGAGGCCATTTATTGTTCAAATGTGACTAATTACAACGCTGAGAAACTGCCTAGGAGCCAGTATGTGCTTAGAAATTAAGCATTTTTCAGTAAGTGCATCAAAGGAGTTGGAACCAAACTGACAGCAAGAACTTCAGAAATCCGTCTATTCATATTGATCCCAACTTGCACAGTTTCACATAGAAAACTAGCTACAGGTACTTTAAAATAAATGCTCCACAGGCAAATGTACAAAAATAATGAACAACCTCTCAAAGGGAAGTATTCTAACTGGACTGACCATATAATTAGTCCTCCAAACTGGAATATTTTTGAGAACGAAAGAGGCCACTGTTAATAATTACATAAGGACCACAGGCACAAAGCTGGACTTTCCGAGGCAAACAGAGATGTATGCCTTCTGTGTCCCTCTTTCTATTGCTCCATAGGCCTTAAATAAACATCTAAGTGATTACCTATTGCATAGAGAACACATTTCTTCAAACACTCCCACAATATTGGCCCAACCCACCATTCCAACTTTTCATTACATCATTGTTCACGAAGCCATTGTCTAAGTATATTGACCTACATGTGTTGGCTGACTATGCTTTGATGAAGTAATAACTTTTACTGGAGCTATAGGCTTTGCTTGGAATGATGTCCTGCACTTAATCTGTTAAAGATAAATCACTTTTATAATTCACGGTTGAGTTAATTTATGTCTTTTGAGGGCAAACATCAGAGAGGCTATAGGCCCTTTCTGTTGTGGAATGGAGCAAAGCATCCGTTAGCAAGGTGGCTCTGAAGAGGAGGTCCTCTGTCCATCTCTCCTTGCATTTTTGTTTCTAAATAGATGTCTGTCTCAAACTCCTTTCATTATTAACAATTCAGCTACCTCAATATTTTCTCGACTAAGTCCTGGAGGGAGTACCTTTGATGGACTTAGCTAATAATCATCTTTCCTAAGAGTCCAAGCTTCCACATCACTCATGAGGAGAGTGGCCCTTGACTTTGGAAAACACCACAGCTCAGTGAAAGGAGAAGTAACCACAGCTACAAGTGGGCCCTCTTAATTGGAAACAGGATATGACGTAGCAAGCGGGGAGAAGAATGTAGAGGGCTTCAAACCCCTCTCTCTTTATGAAGCCTTCTCAGAACATTTCCAGGTAAATTGAGTTCACCCTATTGAACACTCATAAAATTTTGTGTTTCTACTTATCACTGAGATGTATCTGTTGAATTAGAATATTTATGTTTGTCTTTGTCTCCCCCAGTGGATCATAAACCTTTTCCCCCCAGCTTTATTGAGATATAATTGATAGATATCATTGTGTAAGTTTAAGGTGCACCACATGTTGATTTGATACATTTATATATTGAAAATGATTACCACCATAGTGTTAGGTAACACCTCTATCACATCACATAATTTATGTTTCTTTTCTGTGGTGAGAACATTTAAGGTTTACCTTCTTAGCAACTTTCAAGTATGTAATACAGTATTATTAACTATAATCGCCATACTCTACGTTAGCTCCCCAGAACTTACTCACCTTATAACTGAAAGTTTGTACCCTTTGACTAACATCTCCCTATTTCCTCCACCACTTAGCCCCTGGTAATGAGTTTCTATGAGTTCAGCTTTTTTAGACTCCACATATAGATGATATCATGCAGTGTGTCTCTTTCTCTGTCTGACTTATTTCGCTTAGCATAACACCCTCAAGGTCCATCCATGTTGTGGATCATGATGCGACAAATGGCAGGATTTCTTTGTTTCTCATGGCTGCATAATATTCCATCATATAGATATACCACTTCTTCTCCATCCATTCATCTGTAGATGGACATTTAGATTGTTTCCATATTTTGACTATTGTGAATAATGCAGCAATGAACATGGGAGTGCAGATGTCACTTCGATATCCTGTTTTCATTTCCTTTCAATATATATCCAGAAGTGGGATTGCTGGATGGATCATGAACTTCTGAAGGACCATGGTCATGTCTTTTTCATCTTGCTGTTCCTCATGGCACCATAACTTGGCACTTAGTAGGCATTCAATAAATGTTTCTTACAATGAACTAAGTTAGTAAGCTGCAATAATTAAATGCAATGTTGAAAATGGCAATTTAAACAAGAGAAGCCAAGAGTCCTTTCATTCTAACATGTTGAGAAATAAGCCATCATTCATCTCATCTCTCATTCCTTCCTCACCTCTGCCATTCTTATGCTAGATGGGAGAATAGAAAGAGTGGATGCGTATTAGATAAAACCGTTCACTGGATACTAACGAAGGCACCAGAAATTAAAATTACAGTAGCATAAATCATATATTCCTAAAGAAGTGTACATTAAATTAACATAAAGTTTTATCTTAGTTTTGGAGGAAACCATTTCAATTTCACAGAAGC
This sequence comes from Equus quagga, assembly GCF_021613505.1. NCBI lineage: Eukaryota > Metazoa > Chordata > Mammalia > Perissodactyla > Equidae > Equus > Equus quagga. The sequence goes on from NW_025799850.1 coordinate 778,531, forward strand.
TGCATAATAACAGGATTGAGAAACCCCACTATAAAGAGATTAACGTGAATAAAAGATCAGGAAAATACACGTAAGTAATGATCAGAAACAAACAAACGAAAATGCCCAGCCTTTTATCAACCTCTGTAGCATTTTGAATACCAGTTCATAAGGTATGGCTTATACAATGTTATGGTATATGTATACGGTATATATATGCATATATATATACCGTATACATATAATGTATTACATATAATGTATTATATTTAATATATTACATTTATTATATACATACATTATTTTTCCACATATAACTGAAAATACAAGAAATGCCAAGGACTGAAATGTCATTAGAAAAATGTACAAGGGAAATAAATTGAGGTCAGAGTTAATCTGGCTCTGAGAGGTATCATAAAGATTAACATAGAACTCAGTTGGCAGCATATCACAAGTCAAATTTTGTCTTTAGAATTATACAATTATTCTTGCAGCTTCCTGGCATTGTTAGTTTTTGTCTTTATAAACAAAAGGGAGCCAATTTTCTTCCCACTAAAGTTATAATAGAATCTAAAAAACTTAAGCTGCTTCCTTCCCTCATAAAGATTTGAAGATTTCAGACTCCTGTGCACACTTGAAAGTGAATGGATCCCTTTACTTTTATCTTCTGGTTCCTAACAACTACTTTCAGAAAGTTATTGAATTTATATCCAGTGGGAATTGTAAAGTCCCATTGGCTACTTGAGAACACCATTTGTTTGTGCATCTCCCTATTGGGAAAGTAAATATTAGAGCCAAAGCCACAAGGGAAAAATCACTATAAACAAGTGGTTCCAAAGGGGAAGGGGTACAGAGAAAAAGGTGACACACTGAACAAAAGAAACCCCATTGTGGAATGTTTTAGTATTAATAAATACAGCTGACTTAATATTCAGGATAATTTTTATTTTCATTACAAGCAGTTAAATTTAAAATGTATGAAAGTTGTGTTAAAGTGTTGCAAAGAGTTTTTCTCTTAGGTTCACGAATGGGTGAAGATTTCCAGCCAGGGAAATTTTGTTGTATTAAATCTCCGACTCCTGGTAAGAAGTATGGGATGAATTTTCTCGTTGAACTTCTGTCCTGCTCTAAGCTGAAAGAAGAAATGAACACATCTGTGAACAGGGGTGGAAGGAGCGGTTATAGTAGCATGATAAATGCAGAAAAATGCTTTTTCTTCCAAGGCATTGCAGATATTGTCCAGCAGTTTATCTGCACAAAAACAAAACGTGACCCCCTGTAAAACGGCCAAGGTCAGTGAGTGTTAGTCAGTCAAGTGAAAGTTCCCTCAGGCCTGGTCAATCTCCTACAAGATCCTTTCCCCCGTCTTCCTAAGAAGAAGAAGACCTTTACAGAGGGTTGTAGAGTCCACTTAAGTCTCTCACTCAACTTTCTAGCTTTTGTTACATGCATTTCTTTCAAAACTGTTATTAAAGGAAATTTTAAAATACTCTAGATTACTTGGAAAACTAAGGACACCTCATGGTAAACAACAAACATTTGTTATAAATTTTGTGTTCCAAGGACTCATGTTGAAAGGAAAAAAATTTTTTGGAGCTACTTTTTCAGGGCTGTATGGAAAGATCTCAGTCTCTCCATAATTTTTAAATCTCTTCTTGAAGCAAAGAAAGACGCCACAAATATAAGCAGCACTAGGTCAATGTATATTTTCAAATTAGCAGTTGTGAAGCTTGGCAATTTATTATAACTTGAGATATTAATTGATTAGATCACTGTGCTTGACAAGATATTATAACCAACAGTTTAACTATTGTTGCTGTTTAAGGGTAAGCTTTTTTTCCCTCTCTCTCTTTTGGTCTCTGTTGCTTATTGAGTGTCTAGAATAGCCTGGTGCATAAAATGTCCCGAATAAAGATTTGACATTAGATGAAAATAATTAATTAATTAATTAATGATTAACTCAGACATTGAAACTATACTATGCATAGATTCAAATCTGACCCTATGTTTTAGACAAAAGAGCAAAGGTTTATTTCTAGAACATAAGGAAAGTGGAACTCCAAATGGGCCTTCAACCTAAAATTTCACATTTGGTTTATAATATTCCTGAGGATATAAGCTTATTTATTTACTTTTAAATTTATTGACTGATAAAATATGAGAAGAGAATGAGAGACTCTAAGGACTGAGAAATGTCCACTGTGACCCTCACATGTCCTTGTCCCCTGTAGCTGTTCCTTACCCCCACCCAGCGCATGACCATAGCCTCAAATTCTCCCTCTCTCTTGCTCTTGATAAAACCCAAATAGCACAAACAATGGCTGCTAATCTGCAAAAATAATACCTTCTTCTTCCAAGTACCATCCCTGAGCAACTAGTCTCAAAACTAGCCCAACTTCCACTCGCTTCCTCCAGCTGAAGCCCTGTGGACGGTCAGCCCCCATGCTTCCCCAAGAGATCTCTCATGCCTGGCATTTTCAAATTCAGATTTATGCTAATGGTGCTGTATTTGATTTTCTTCCACAAGAGAATCAATACATTTCAGAGCCAGAGTAAGCCTTAGACATATGTGAATATGTACACTCAGTTTGTAGATAAGTACACTGAGGTCTTAACGTCTGTGAGGAAGGCAACACAAGCAAATGCTTCCCTTTTATTTTCCCCATTCTACAGCCATCAAGCTCCGAATTTTTAGTATAAAGTATATGTATAACAACAAAAATTATGGGGGGCTGGCCCTGTGGCCAAGTGGTTAACTTCATGTGCTCTGCTTCAGCGGCCCAGGGTTTTGCTGGTTTGGATCCTAGGCACGGACGTGGCACCGCTCATCAGGCCGCGCTGAGGTGGCGACCCACATGCCACAACTAGAAGGACCCACAATGAAAATATACAACTATGTACTTGGGGGATTTGGGGAGAAAAAAAACAACAGAAAGAAAAAAAAAAGGATTGGCAACAGTTGTTAGCTTGGCTGCCAATCTTTAAAACACAAAACAAAACAAAAATTATACACTTCCAGCTTTTTGCTTTTTATTATTCATAAAGAACGCCTTCTTAGTTTATTTATAATGCCTTTTGATTATTTTTTATATAATTTCAATTGAGTACTAGTCCTGTTAGTTCTGGGTATAACCATCTGAGAATGAATTACTCTTTAATCTGTGGCTTGGCTTTTATAAGACATCCTCATGCAGAGGATGAGCACTTTAGGTGGAAGATAAGGAGGCTCTGGTGTTCATCTTCGTAGAAGTATCTCTGGCAGCCTTTAGAACCAATCAGGGGACCCATTACATTCACTAGAAAACAGTTTTTTACCGTCAAAGGAGGTGCCGTGCCCTCTGAACTCTGCTTGGTTCACCTCAGTGTCTACAGCAGGAAGCTGAGTTCCAGGCTTTCTGCTAATTCTCCCATTGGCACCAAGACCAGGAGGGCCCTAGGAGGCATCCCCAGACCACAGAGAACACCCAGCAACTTGAGTACCTCACCCTCTGTGCCCCAAGCACATAGAGATCAACCTAATGCCGTACTCTAACCCTCACGGGATTTCTGAGATGACTCCTTTATCAGTCATTTGTCCCGTTACTAAATCTATCAGATTTGGGTCATGGTCCAAAATATAAACTTCTCCAGTCAGTTGTCTTTGCTTAAATTTTATCCTCAAACTAATCTGAAGTCCCTTCTTACTAACCCAATCTCATTTCTTCTAAACCTAAAACATTCCTTTCGTTGTAAGAGAAATATTTTTTTAAAAATTAATTTTACAAAAACCTACCTTGACCACTTTACTGACAATTCCCCTCCCCCCTCTTTCCACAACTGGATCCTGGTCCCTTCCTGTGCCCACTGGTTTTCCCAGAGCCTCTCGGAGTGGGGGTTTTCACACCTCATGACCCAGGTTTCAAAGGAAAGGCCAGCATCTTCCTTCTCCCTCGTGCTTCTTCCAGACCCTTCCCGCACAATGCTCGTATTAAAAATCCTCCTTTGACACTGAGGACAGCCTGAACTCCACCTTGTCACTGTCACTACTGACCTCCTTGTTTCTCCTTCTCTTTTGGAGAAGAAACTTTAGGCTTGGCTCATGGCATTCCTCTCTACCACCACTCTGTTACTGAGATGACTCAAACAATGGCCTACTTTCTTACCATGTTAAATTTCTCATTTTATGTTCCTTTCATTTCCTCTATTGCCTTTTAGTCACTCAATCTCATGGCCACACCAAAGAATTTTTGCTAATTCTAGGTTGCTCTAGTTCTGAAAAGATAAATAAAAACTACCACTTTCCAAAAACTATGTATCTCCCTTCGAGCTGCTCTTACAGTCATTCCAAAAGACCCGTTCTTCAACCTTACAGGGACTCCAGGCTTTTACACCCTCCGTGTTCTCTGAATCTCTCAGAACCTTCCTGCCTCCACCTTAACCTCATTGATATCATGGTGTGTTTTTTCAATCCATTTCTTTTCAATGTCAACAATTGTTCCCCTGTATCTCTCCGACACAGCCGCTCGGTAAAATCCAGTTTTGAATCCTTCCTTCAGTATCTTTGTACCTATGCTTGGGATGTTCAGCAATTCCTATATGAAAAAATCCACAGTGCTACAAATTAAGGTCCTATAAAGTCCCAGATAAGTTTACTCAAATTCTCTAAACCAGGATATAGAAACAGAGAACACTGGTGTACGAAACAAGACTTTCCAAGGAAGAATAACAAAACAATTTAAACAAACAAAACTTGTTTTAAGGGAACCATTTTCCATGTCTTCAACTTTCATATGGATTCTTTTCTCATTTGATCTGTGTGAGAAATCTCTTGTTTTCTTAATAGGCTTTATCACTTACAAAAGACAGACACATCACTCACCAAACCTGGATCAGACCATGCTATATTTCCATGAGGGTATTTTCCAGGCTCTAAACAAGGGGAAGCCTCTCTAATTATTGACCATGATGCTATAAACATCGTCTTCCTTTTCTTCCTTGAACAATTTTTCTTATGGTTTAACATAGCAAAAGGGACATTTTGACCTAACTTGGTGTGTTTGGAATGCATATATGTGGTAATTAGTGGGTGGAGTAGTACAATTTTCATTTTAAGACGTTTCCTCTTACTTCCTCAGACCATTTTTAATAAACGCTTTCAGTAAATATTCCAAGGCAGTAATTATTTGCCCTCTCTTCTCCAGATAATTTTCAATAAATATTCTTGAGGGAGAATTTCCATGAATTTAATGAGAAACACTGAATGTTAAAAATATTTCTGCCACTCCCCACATATATTAATACAATAAATTAATAATAATTAATTAATAGTAATTAATTAATTCTCATCTCTAAACTATGTCACTATCTGGAAGAAAACTGCATTTGAATAGCTGAAGTATGGATTGGTGATGCAGATTGTTTTACATGTAACTGCATTATTTTCCAAAACTATCAAATTTTTCAAAGTATATTAGATAAGCATTAAGGATAAAATTACTATATATATATATATATATATATACATTTTTCAGAGTCAACGTAGTTGAAACCTACTTTACCAAATCATACCATTTGGAATATATATTCCAATTACAGCTAGTCTTCATCTTCAACTTCTAAAATGATTTCTATTTCTTACTCTCTATAAAATAAAAAATTAGGTTATACACCAAATGCTGAACCAATTTGCTTTTTGAATTATATACATGTTGCTTTTATTTAAAAACATAGGAAAAGCTTGAAAATTAAGTCTTATGAAATTAATTGAGTTATGTCTGATTTTTATACTTAATCTTGCTTAATTATTCTCCAAAACTAAAAACTAAATTTTAGTAGGCACACACTCACACACACACCACTTTACCAATGGAAATTTATGACTTTTTTAAATCATATTCTTTGATTCATTTGTAACTTTATAATTTTCACTACATATTATATTATTCAAATGAAAGAATGAGAGAGAGTCATTGTTAACTTGTTATAATATATGTTAATTATACTAATTCTAATTTATTTAAATATTTGACTGGATTGTTTTCAGTTACATATTTTGCGAGATAGTCTATAGTGTATTTCTTATTGATTTTTTTATACTACTCCTGAAAAAAGGTTATTAATTGGGGCTGGCCCTGTGGTGCAGTGGTTCAGTTCCCACGTTCTGCTTGGGCAGCTCAGGATTCGCCGGTTCAGATCCTGAGTGTAGATCTACGCACAACTTAGCAAGTGGTGCTGTGGCAGGCGTCCCACATATAAAGTGGAGGAAGATGGGCATGGATGTTAGCCCAGGGCCAGTCTTCCTCAGCAAAAAGAGGAAGATTGGCTGCAGATGTTAGCTCAGGGCTAATCTTCCTCAAAAACAAACAAAAAAAATGGTTATTAATATATTTACTTTAAATGTCAAACTTAGGCTTCTTTCTGACAGAAAGCATTCTGATCCAACTAATTGTTTTGTCAAAGAGGACTTGCTTTGTTAATTAGTGTTTATGGCAGATAATCTTCATTAAAATGAATAATTAAATCTGCAGACAAAAGGAGTTTATGAAAATGGTTAAAACCCATGGAATGGTTACAAAAATTACTGTAGTCACAGAGGTAGCAATGAAATAAACATTACTTTTATCTTCCCAAACTTTCTGGATGTATCATGTTGGATGAATTCCTCTAAGCGAAAGAGTAACATGTAGTTGATTCTCATAATTCATGGTAGATATGTTCTATAAAGTCACTGAACACTGAATTAGTAATTGCTGAGCCACTGCTCCTGGAGGAAATGCAGAGTTAGGTGCCTGTGAGCTTGTGGTTACAGCATTTTCATAAACTGATCAACACATAGTATTGAACTCATGGCTAACAGCAACGTAACTCATGCCTGAATGAAGCTTATCAACACAAGTATTTTCCTGCTAAGACCCATCATAGCGTCTTTGTACTTAGGAACACCAGACAGGACTTTAGTACCATGCTTGAGGGCCATGTTAAACAGCAAAACACCAACAAAAAGTACAAAAATGCAAAAATATGACACTAAGACCACAACAGGACACTTAACAGTATAAGAGCTGAAACAAGATGGCAAATCATCACCTTGTGTGACCACAGCTGGGAACATGCCTGTTATGTGACTGAAATTTTTTTGCCAATCTAGCATGTCTAAGAACGACTGTGAAACTACCATGACTATTGATTTTGGGGTTACAAACAAATTTCAGTCAGTAGGCATGTGACATGTGGTTCCAGGGACCCTTATGTTCGAATTGCTTTTTCAAATAATCAATGGAATTCATATATTTAGCTAAATGTAACTAGCTTATCTAGTTGTAAAGTAAAAAAATGTTTACTATTGGAAATTCTGAAACACAGGAAATGTGTTTCTTTGTGTATGATTTTTAAACATGGCTTGAGAATAGACACATACCATATGTATGGATCTTTGTTATAAAATACATCCTTCATTTGCTGTGAAGTGAAATGTATTCATTTATACACCAAATATGAAACTAAAAAATTCCATTCACTTGGCATCTATGTGTTTGATCAATTTTTTTCAATTCAAAAGTGGTAATATTTTTATATTTTCATTTTTTTAGATGTAACTAATATTATAGATTATATTTGAAGAGTAGGAAGTATTATGAATGGTTTTAAGGAAGGTGTACAGTACTAGTGACATTTCACTTCTCTATCACCTTGTGTCAATCTTACAGCCTAGACTTGTGGACCTAAAGTGTTTGCTGTGTAAGTATTTAAATTTTCTGATATACCTGGCTCTTCTTCACTGAAGGAAACACTCTACGACAGAATTTGTTCCTTTACTTATGCAGGAGCCACACTAATGAGATGGAATATTGAACAAACGGATCCCGTTTCATCACTGCTGTCATTGGGTTTGCTCTCTGGTTGGACATAGAACATGAAGCATAGTCTCGATGTTGTCATCCTTGAAGACACCATTGAATTGAATGATCTACACAGAAAATATTCAAAAAGCTTATCAGTAGCACTATAAAACTCCAGGCAGTCAACCCCTAGCCCACATTCCCACTTCTTTAGTGCTTACTTCTGATGCTTTAGTTGTAACTAATACCTCTTTGTCAGTCATTTCTATATAAAAACTTGTCCCCCACTTAGCTTTCTTGTATTCAAACAGGTCACATAGCCCAAGGGAGGATTTTCCTGAACAAAAATACTGGGCAGAAATGATATGACTTCTTTGATGCTTTGAGTTATTTTTCCTCATCTTGTGATGGAAAGTGCTATTTGAATATTAGCATTATACTCCCCTTTACTCCTTTGGAAAAGGTTTTTCCCCACTTTAACTTGGCCACAAATAATTTAGCCAGTGGTTGTGTCTAGATGAGGTAAGAATTCCCCCGAAATGCTATTCTACTTAGCTAAAAATCTTTCCTCTTCAGTTACCATGTGGATATTGATAGCAGACATGTAAAACTCTACAAACAGATAAGCAACTGAAGGACTATGTTATACACAGTAGTTTTCAAATATTTTATAAAAACAACAAAAAAATGAATTCCGGTCGTTTCCTTTTTCTTTCTTTCTTTGTTTTTTTCCCCCAGTAGAGACACATAGGTGGTGAAAACAGTACTGAACTAAGGGCCTGAAGGGGATGATTCAAGTTCAGGGAGCATCACTAAATCCTGTTCTGACCTTGGGCTTAACCACTCGGAGCCTTCCTTGCCCTGTTCTCTAGATTAAGCATTTACTGCTCAGACCACAAAATTTCGGAAAATATAAGTGCAAGTGAGACAAAAATATGTGAAGGAATTTTGTAATAAATGCTATCCAAACACAACACGTGGCTACTGTTGAACACTAATCTTTGCTCTCCCAATCCATGCTCTCTCACCACACCTCTCCTGGATGAAATTATGCTTCCAGAAGTCCTACTGCATAGGATGAATTCTCAAGAACTAAGCTGGACTTAGTTCAGACAACTGCAGCGGGGATATTAAGAAGCTGAGAACAATTTGACATGTTCTAACGTAAGGCAAGAACAAGACTCTAGACAGAACTTGCCATTCATGTCCTAACTCAGTGTCTCCAACAGCTCAACACAGTGAATTCAGATCTACCATTGATTTGTCCATTTAGAAAGAAATATAACCTTTCTTAGCCAATATCAATATTCCCCTATTAATCTGTCATATGAATTAATGCCTCTGTCAATTCAAACCAAAGACAGATGAGAAGAAAGCATCAGAAGCAAGGTTAAAGGGAATAGATGAAAAATCTTGAAATTAATTGTCGTATATTGGTGTTGAAATACAACAATATATTCAAGCATTTGTTTATTTTTTTCGATTTTACCTCCCCCATAACTGCACCCCAAATGGGCTCTATGCACAGATAGAAAATAGAATCCTAAGCATTAAAATGTTATTCAAAGTTATTTTTTTTAAATGAACATTTTATTGAATGAAACGGAGAGAAAGTAAATAGAACATTTTGACCCATTTAGGCCATAATTTTTAATTTGTTTAAAAGTATAGTTTTAAATAGAGTAGTTTCTTTTTGAAATAATCAATATAACTTCTACAAATTATGAAGCATTAAAAATGAAAACAGAGGATTATGACAAAGAAATCACACACAAAAAAATTGAAACAATTTGTTGTGGCCATAGGTTATAATGAGATTTTTCTTGGTCCAAAGTCTCCAGGCTATCAAGTTCCTTTCTTTGGGACATTTCATTTTTAATTTTTTTTCATAAATGTTGATATACCATGGACAATTTAGATTCCCATAGATGGAGATCCAGATTTTTTACACATAGCTATCCATTTGTCACCATATACCTAACCAAGCTATTTATATTTTCCCAATTATTTATTCTGCTATCGTTACCATAAACATAATCCCCAAATATGCCTACTTTTTACTCCATCTTTTTCCACTTATTATTCTTACGTTAGTATTAAACTTTTAAAAATTACCTTAGAGTTTATCTAGCATCTAGATCAGTCCTATCCAGCTGAAATATAATTTCAGCCACATATATAACTTCAAATTTTCTAATTGCCTCATTAAAAAAAGATAAAAAGAAGCTAGTGACATTAATGTTATTTTTACACTTTATTTAACTCAATATATCCAAATATTTCACATCCAATCAATTACATTTCAATATGTAATCAAATATAAAACAAATGTTGAGATATTTTACATTATTTTTTCGTACTAAATATTTGAGATCTAGCATATATTTTACACATAAAGTAGATCTCAATTCACACTAGCCACAGTTCAAGTATTCAATAGCCATATGTGGTTAGTGGCTTGTGGCGACTTTATTGGACAATGCAGATATGGACAAGTAAATACAAAATAAAAACCTGTATGTCTTGAAATAAGATCCTCTTTCCAACAGATATTATAAGGAATCATACAACAGTAGCCTTTAAGAGCTTTTCGGGATCAGAGTGGCATCCAAAACCTACTGAGGAAATGACTTTGGATGGAGTAAAATATACAGCCATGCTAGGTAACAACTCAAGCGTCACCTCGTTTAGCTACATCTAATTATTGTGCTTTTAAACTTAAGTTAATTCCTCTAGAATCAGGCCCAAAAGCATATAACAAATTTCACAGTTATCTCATTTAGTAATGATGTAGAAAGTTTTGTCACTATTGTTTAATAAAAATATAAATTGTAATTTTATATTCACTTGAGTATCCGTTTTGAAATAAGTTTTTTTCCTCATAGATTTTACTCATCATCATAGGCATCTTCAGCAGATTGATTTGATTAATTTTTTTCCTAAATAACTTCTTCCTTGTCTACCATGTCAGTCCTTATCTCTTCCCCCAACTACCGCAATACCCATGGGGAGTAATCCTTTTAAAATGCAGTCAGATCAAGTTACTCTTCTGCTTAAAACTCCCCAAAGAAATCTTGCTCATTCCTGGTCAAATTCAAAACCCTTACAATGACCTATATAACCCAATAGAGTTGACTCCATTCTTTAACCTTTCTTCTACCACTCCCTTGATGTTTTTGCACTCTATTGAGACACGCTGGCATTATCCCTGTTTCTCAAACATAGCACTTAGTGTTTCCTCTGGTTAAATGTTTCCCCACAGATATGCACGTAGCTCCATCTTTCACCTCCTTCAGGTCTTTTCTTGAATGTCCACTTGTCAATGGAGTCCAACCTGACCACATTATGGAAAACTGCAATGTCGTCTCCTATCACCACTCATGCCTGTTCTCTATTTTATTTTTCTTTGTACACTTATCACTATCTAAAAATAGTCTATTTTTTATATTATTTACTTTGTCTGTTGATGCTTCTTCTCTTCTAGAATGTAAGCTCCATGAAGGCAGGTGCTGTATATGTGTGTGTATATATATATACTCTGTTTGATTTATTACTGCATCCCCAGTACCTAGAACAGTTCTTACAAGAGTGCATGAAATAAATTGATAAATTTAAATTTTTCACATACATGTATATTTAAAATAATAGGATAGAAAATGCACACCACGAATATTATATATTTTTAATTTATCTGAATACACTCTATTTATTTTGATGGTCTAAAAATAAGAACAAATTGTATATAATATTTATAGTGACTAGTGCCAGAAGCAAAAGCTTAATTAATTAATTAAATATGAGTGTGCTTGAGACATGGCAGCTTCTTAATCCTTTTAGCACTTCATTGGTGGGTGACAGTGTCAGGATTTGAAAAAATGAAATGAGCATATTGTGCCTGTTCACACTTATAATGGAGAGTTTTTAAAAAAAATCAAAAGCATTAAAAATAAATTCCATCTGATTTTAGAGATTTCTGGACCTACATTTTAGGTTTTCTTCCACATTACTATAAAAAATGTTAAGTTAAAAAATCCCAACCTTATTTTAGACTGCTGGAAATTTTCAAGAGGTTTTCTTTCTCTTATGAAATTGTTCATATTTTGACAACTAAACATAACCATAATTATCACACTGTCTTTCAAAGAACCTTTGAAGTTTTAGAGAAATCTGAATTTCTACCTCCTAAAGTTTTAAGGATCATTACTCTAGAAATGTCTAAATAGATGATATAATAGATCATAAACTTTCAAGGATTAAAAAGGAAAAAATTTTATAAAGCAATACTGTATAAAAATTAAAAGCGGTATTCACGAAAGGATCGAATTAAATGTATCTTTAATAATTTGAGGAGTTATACGCATTTTAGATAAAATTTATAGTATATTTTACTCAGAGATGCACAATGAGATATATAATACCAATTAAAAATGAAGTATAACTTTTGAGAACTTACTATATGCTAATCACCACGCTAAGGACGCACATTCTAAAAACTCTGAGAACAAACTTATTCATTCTGTGACAATCTGCATTTAATTAAATGAGAACCCATATGTCTAGTTACTTTACCCCAACCAAATTAACCATTTCTAGTAGGAGGAAACACAGCCACCAAAAGATATAGAGCTCTAATTAGCGCTGTTACCATATAAGGAAAAAGAATCTCTACAGTTTTATTTAAGAATCTTGATATGCAGAGATTATACTGGATTATCCAGGTGGGTCTTAAATTCAATCATGAGCGTCTTCATAAGAAAGAGCCAGAGGGGTATTATACATACATAAAGAAAGTGGTAATATGCAGATGGAGTCAAAGATTGGTGTGATTTAGCCATAAGCAAAGGAACATCACCAGGAGCTAGAAGAGGGAAGACAGAGTCTGTCCTAGAGTCTCTGAGAAAATGTGGTACTGTCAACATCTTGATTGCAGCTCAATAAAACCAATGTTGGACTTCTGGCCTTGAGAGTTGTAAGGAAATAAATTTCTGCCGGTTTGAGTCAACCAATTTGTGAAAGTTTGTGATGGTAGCCATAGGGAACTAATATAGATTTTGGTAATGGGAAGTTGTGTGCTGCTGTAACAAACACCTAAACATGTGGAGTGATGTTGTAATTGGATAGCAGACAGAGACTTGGAAGAATTTTGAGGTACAGAATATAAAAGCCTAAATTGCCTTGAATAGAATGTTGGTAGAAACATGAGTGTTAAAGATGACTCTGGTGAAGGATCAGAAGGAAATGAGGAACATGGTTTTGGAAATTGGGGGAAAGTAATTCTTGCTATTTAGTGGCAAAAAAATTAATGAATGGTGCCCTACAGCTGTGTGGAAAGCAGGACTCATAAGCAGTGAATCTGGATATGTAGCTGAGGAGATTTCTAAGCAAAGTGTTAAAGGTGCAGCCTTGTTTCTTCTTGCTGCTGATAGAAAAATGTATGGGAAAAGAGATAAATTGAGGAAAGAATTGTTAAGTAAAAGGGAACTAGCACTTGATGATTTGGGAAATTCAAAGCCTATCAAGATTGCAAAACATGCTAAAATTAGGAAATTGATTGTTAGAAAATTGTGTTCTGGAGAGAAGACCAAGAGTATGGCTAGAAAAAATTTACTGAAGAGATTAAGTGTGTGACTCATGGATTCACTCAACCATCTAAGCAAAGCCAGGAAGAATTATCTAGTAAAGATCTGTGGAGGACTCTCTTGCTAAAGATCTGAATTCCCATGACATACATAGGAGACCCAACAGGTTTATGAGAATGTTATACCTGTAGAAACACTGCTATCTTGGACTGAAAAAAGGAGCAGAGACTGGACAAAACAAAGGCTTCCAAACATCCACAGACAGGAAATAGACTGATAAAATTGCTCATCTGGAAATATATACTACCCTTAAAGAAAAAGGAAGGATACACTAAACGCAGAGCCATGGTTCCAAAGTGTGGAGCTGTGGGCTCAGAGGCACATATCCAGGTCACTGGCACAGAAAGTAGAACTGTGGTCCCAGAGGGTAGAACCTAAAGCCACAGATGATTATTTTTGAGCCTTAAAATATAATGAGATTTTCCCTTTAGAATTTCAAGATTGCTTAGGAACATTGTTCTCTTTCTCCCTATATTTTACCCTTTTTGAAAAGGAAATATTCATAACTGTTATCCTACACCTGTCCCACCATTAGATTTGAGGACCAGATAACTCATTTTCTAGTTTCACAGGCCCAAAGATGATAAAATTTTCCCCAGGATGGATCATAACAGATTTAGATTATTTAAATAATGAAATTTGAAGATTTTGAGATGATGACAAATACATTTTAAACTTGAATTGATGTTGTAATAGGTTGATATTTTGGAGGATATTGGCATGGAATGATGTATTTTACATGTGAGATGAATGTGAATCTTTGGGGACCAGAGAAAAGATTGTGGTAGGCTGAAAATGCCCCCCACCCCCAAATATCCACATCTGAATCTCTAATTCCACATTCCTATGCCTGGAAATGTTACCTTATATGGACAGAAAAAGGAATTTGAAGATGTGATTCAGTTGAGGATCTTGACATTGTTATGAATTATTTAGCTAGGCCTTCATAGCTGTAAAAGGAGGCTGAGGGAGATTTGAAACATAGACAGAAGAGGAAAAGATAAAGGGACTGTGAGGGGCAGAGATGAATGATAAGGCCACAAGCCAAGGAATGCCAGTAGCCACCAGAAACTGGGTGAGATACGGAGCAGATTCTCTGCTAGAGCACTTAGACAGGGAATATATTAAGACCCACTCAAAAAAAAAAACACCTAACTGTCAAAATTTGCAGGACAAAACTAAAATTCTACTTACAGGATACTTTATAGCTTTTAATACATTTATCAAAATCAAGCAAGATTGGAAATTAATAGTCTGGCTTTAAACAAAAATGTGGGTGACAATGTGACAGAGGAAACCCTAAGAAAGAAGTCAAGAAATTATAAATGTAAGCAGAAGTCTTAGGAAAATAAAGAACAAGAGCAATACATACACACAATTGTGAAGATTGACAAAATCAAAAGCTAGTTACTTGAAATGATTAACTAGATAAACAAACATCTAGAACATTGATTAACATTGATTAAAAACATGTAAATAAGTTTACTCTGAAATAAAAATGGAAAATATTTACAGATAAAAATAAGATTTAAAACTGCTAAAAATATAAGTATGAACTTATGCTTCCAGCCATGTTGGAGTAAAAAGTAGCAGACTCAACTGTCCCACGATGATCAAAGAAAATTCTAGATAAAATAAATGAAATATTGTTTTCAGGCATTGGAAATGGGCATGCAACACTATGAAAATGGAAAGGTGGAAAACAAAGGAGGTGAACCACACCATCACCCTGGCTTTCAGCAATTTCTGGACTGCTGGAGCAGATTGGCTAAAAATAAAAGAGAGAGAGAGAGAGAGAGAGCTCAGTGATCTAAATGAATTGAAGAGCTGGAGATTGGATTTCAGAGAGGTTAAAGAAGATGGAAGTTGCGGAGTTCCAGAGAGGTTGGGAGCTATGAAGCAAAAGAGCCTCAGATATCTGCACAGGAGCCTCCTTGAAACTTTGCTGAGTCCTTAGCTTTAGAGTAAAACTTGGTGAAACCAGGCAAAGAAAAACAAGCGTGCTCTCAGTTGAACAATCCCCAGAGCTCAAACAAGTTGGTAGACCTTTGAGTTCTCACCAGCCAGAGTAAAGAATCGTTAGTGATCACTTGAGACATTCAGTAGAGAGCCATGAGGAGTGACATCTTGGTAACAAGACTGTATTTGAATTACCCTTGTGTTATGTATTGACTGTATTGATGTACCCTTAAGTAAAGGCTACTCAAGCCGACCATAATAAATGTTTAAAACAATCCTTAAAGTTATCAAACTGATTTCATAATTTGACCATTTGAAAAAACAAAACCAACAATCTATAAAGAAGGACAAGAAAATCCAGATACGCAACAATGTACTGTTCACTACAATTGTTGTTGAAGATCTTAACATTCCTCCATCAGTAATTGATGAAAAAATTAAGCATTAAATGTGAAAGCATATAGAGGAGTTGAATGATGCTATGAACCCACTTGTCCTAATTGATATTTGTAGAACACTCCACCTAATAGTGGCAAGATACACGTGAAATATTCAACAAGATAGACTATATCCTAGGACATAATACAAGCCTAAGAAAATTTTAAAAGTTCACACCACACAGAATGTGATTTCTGAACATACTGGAGTTAAATTATGAATCAACATGCAAAGTAAAAGATATCTGAAAAATCCCCCATTCAGTTGGAAATTCCACAATTATTTTTAAATTATCAAGAGGTCAAAAAAAGAAGTCAAAAACAGAAATTAGACAGTATATTGTAATAAACGAAAATAAAAATACAACATATCAAAATTTGTGGACTGCAGCTAAAACAGTGTTTAGAAAGAAGTTTGAACATTTTAGTGCTTAAATTAGAAAAATAAAAAATTTTGAAATAAATAATCTCATTTTTTACCTTAAAGTTGGAAAGAGAAAATCAATTAAAGCTGAGTAAGCAAAATGAGGGAAATAATGAGGAGCTGAAATCAATGAAATAGAAAATGAACTAACAAAAGTTTAAATCAATGAAATCAAAAGACTGTTGAAAAGATCAATAACACTGATAAACTTCTAGTCGGTGTGATCAAGAAAACAAAGAGTACACAAATTACCAACATCATGGAGAAAAGAAGAGGCATCACTATATATGTTTGAGACACGATAAGGATAGTAAGGAATATTATGAATCAGTTTATGGCAATAATTTGACAACTTAGATGAAATGGACAAATTATTTAAAAGAAAAGAATACCTAGCTTTCTTAAAAAGAAATTGATATCCTGAAAAGCCATGTAACTATTTTATTTAATATATATTAATAACTAATAATATAATATAATAGTTATTCAGTTTATTTACTGAATCTGTAGTTAAAAGTCTTCCTAGAAAAACAACTCCAGGTCCAGGTGGTTTCACTGTTGAATTCTACCAGTCATTTAAGAATGAAAAAATACCAATTCTACACAAACTCTTTTAGGTAAAAGGAGGGCAGACTCGCCAATTGATTTTATGAGGCTACTATTTCCCTATATCAAAACCAGTCAAAATCTATATAAGCAAAGAAAACTAAAAACCAACATATCTCATGAACAAGATACAAAATTTTTCAAAAAATATTGATGCATCAAATACAGCAATATATAAAAGAACAATATTATGACAAGGAGGAATTTATTTCAGGAATGCAAGGTTAGTTTAAAATTTCAAAAAATAAATCAATGTATTTCTGTATATTAGGAAAATAAAGGAGAAAAAAACCATACAATCATCCTCATTGATTACGAGAAAACATTTGACAAAATTCAACATCCATTCCTGATTAAAACTTTCAGCACACTAGAAGTAGGACATTTTCCCAATCTAATAAAGAACATCTGCAAAAAAACTACCGTTCACTTCATACTTAATGCGAAACAGGCAAGGATTTCTCACCACTTCTTTTCAAACTTTTACTAGATTCCTTAGCCAATGTAATAAAAGTATATAAAACACATATATGTAAAGGAAGAAGTAAAACTATCTGTGTTCCTTGATGACACAATCATGTACATAGAAAATCCTAAGGATCAAAGATCTCTTAGAATGAATATGCGAGTTTAGTAAAATCAGTGAAAAAAGCCAATATATAAAAATTGTCTATGATCTTATACACCAGCAATAAATTATTGGATGTGTAAAAATACTATTTAAAAGAGCATCAAAAATATGAAATACTTGGGGATGTTTAACAGAATAAATGTGACACCTGTATACAGAAAACCACAAAATATTTTTGAGAGAAATTAAAGGGTTAATAAAGAAGAGATAGTTCATATTCATAGATTGAAATACTGAATATTACTATTGAAACATTGAATGCTAAAGTACTGAAAGTTGTTTTGACAACACTTGTCTCTAGAGTAAGCTGTATGTTCAATGCAAACCCAGGCAAAATTTGTGAAGACTTTTTTCAGTAGAAATTGATAAGAAATTGAAACATATAATATTGCAAATGACCAAAAATAGCCAAATAATTTTGAAAAAGTATCAAATTTGAAGGACTTAGTACATATAAAACTACAGTAATAAGGAGTGCGGTTTTAGCATATCTATAGACTGATGATCAATGGAACAGAAAAACAAAGTCTCAAAACAGTCTAACACAATAGAGTCGATCACTTTTTTCAGTAAATGCCAATGTAATTCAATGGAGGAAAAATGTTCTTTTTAACAAACGGTGCTGAACAATTGGATATCAATGTGTAAAGGAAAATGAATCTCAAAGTTCTTATAATATCATGCATAAATATTGTCTAAATATGGATATAGACTTTAACATATCAGCCAAAACTATAAGACTTCTAGATGAAGATGTTCTAGGGTAAATCTTCAAAACCTTAGGATAAGCAAGAATGTTTTATATAGTATACAAAATGTATGAATTATTTAAAAATTGGATAAATTGGAATTAATAAAAATTAAAATCGTCTCTTCAAATAATACACTTGGTTTTGTATACTGATGAAGAAAATAAAAAGGCAACCAAACACTTGAAGAAGATACTTGCAACACATCTTTCTGACAATGGACCTGTATCCAAAACACATAAAGAGCTTTCACAATGCAATAGTAAGAGGACCAGCAACCCAACAAAAAATGGGCGAAATATTTGAATATACATTACAGAAAAGAAGATGTACAGTTGGCCAATAAATACAGAAAAAGTTGTTCAACATCTTTAGCCATAGGCAAATGCTAGTTCAAATAATGATGAAGTATCAGTACACGCCACTAGAATTGCTAAAATTTTAAGAACTGGCTGCTATTGTTTTTGATGCAAAGAAACTAGAATTTTCATGCACTGCTGAGAGTGGGGGATACAAAATGGTACACCAACTTTGAAAATAATTTGGCAGTTTCTTAAGGTGTTAAACATATGCTTAGAACACACAACATGCATAAATATCTATATGCATAGAGTCTAGCAATTCCACTCTGAGATATTTACCCAAAAAGAAATGAAAATGTATACCCAGAATATTATGAACTAATTATGTCCCCTGAAAATTCATGTGTTGAAGACCTAAGCCCCCAGTGTGATGGAATTAGGAGGTAGGATCATCTTGGGCAGTAATTAAGTTTAGTTTAAGTTTAGATGAGGTGATGACAGTGGAGCCCCTGTGATGAGACTAGTGCCCTTATAAGAAGTGGAAGGGACACCACAGCTTCCTTTCTCTTCATAAGTTTGTGCCAAGCAAAAGACATGTGAGCACACAGTGAAAAGGTGGCTGTCTACAAGCCAGGAAGGGCGCCCTCAGCAAGAACCGAATCTGCTGGCCCCTTGATCTTGGACTACCAGCCTCCAGAACTGTGAGAAATGAATGTCTGTGGTTTAATCCACCCAGTCTATGGTATTTTATTTTGGCAGCCTGAGCTGACTAACACACACACAAATCCTTGTGTAGTACTGCTCATAGAAGCTTTATTCCTAATTGCCCAAAACTGACAAGACCCTAAATGTCCATCATCAAGTAAAAGGATAGTGTATATCCATTCAATGGAGTATTTAGCAATACAATGAAAGACACTATTGATACATACAACAACCTGGATAAATCTCAAAATCATTATGCTGAGAGAAAGAAGCCAAACACAAAAGAATACATACCATATGATACTATTATATGAAACTCTAGAAAAGTTGAATGAATTTGGTAGTGACAGGAAACAGTTCAGTGGCTTCCCGGCGCCTAGGTTGGGGAGAGAGGTTTTTGACTAGAGCTAGGCACAGGAGAAGTTTTTTGGTTTGAAAGAATCTTGATTGTGGAAGTGGTTATCTGTGTGTGTGTATGTGCATGTACATATTTATTATGACTCCACAAATTATACACTTGAAATGAATGCCTCTATTTCATATAAATTATGTCTCAACACTGATTTAAAAAATCAACACTAAAATGTTAGAAAATCAATATTAAAAGGAAAAATATAAAATGTAAAATTTCAAAATATAAAAGAATAAGAACAGTTGAATAGATTAATAAATAATAAATTGAAATAGTAACCAAAGACCACCTCACACACCACAAAGATGCCCAGACGTCGATAGTCTCATAGGTAACTTTTCCTAAAAGTATAAGGCAAACATAATTTCTATTTCATACACATTGTTATAGCAAATAGTAAAAGAGAAAAACTTACACACTTTTTTAATAAAACGATTGATACCTTGATTAACACAGTGGATATGGATTGGGAACGTACGAAGAAAGAAAACCACAGCCTACTTCACTTGGAATCTCAGAGGTAAAAATCCTAAAGAAAATATCAGCTAAATGATTTCCATGATATATGACAATAATAATAGTAATAAAAATCAAGATAGAATGGGGTTTATTATTTACTCATATTTATAAATAAAGGTGTGGAATAATTAAATTTGGTCACTAGTATGGGGCTTATCAGCAATTGTATTGATTTTGGCCTAATTTCTCCAGGACAAAACTCATCTTTGATCCTCAGGACAATAAGGAAGGGCCAGTGTTCCTACAAGGCTGTCTGCCTTTATACAGCAAGCTAGCCACATCAAGGGAAGCCAGACTGGATGTGATGTGGCTACTTACTATATGGTCAGGGCTGTCATGTTCTTGTAGAAGTTTTTCTGGCTGGTACTGTCCAACTGTCTGTAAGTCTGTTTTATGAGAAAAGGCAACACTAAAGTTCGGCATGCCCAATCAGCTGTGCTCCAGCTCCTGCTTGACACACGAGCTTTTTCCAGTTCATTATGTTGTCAGTCATCAGTGTGAGATTGAAATGGAGTATTTGTTGTCCTCCCTGAAGCATGACCAACTCTCACCACTCTATGCTGGCAAAAATTAGCAGGACCATCTGAGTTGCTTCATTTCCTGCTTTGCTGCAATGTGCTCATATCTTCCTCGTATGCTCCCACAGTTCCGTTTCAATTTGATATAAACCATGTGTTTCTGTGAGCATTTGCTATTTGCAATGCAAATTCTTAAGCCCTTCCTTAGTTTCAAAATCTATGATGTTATCTCTACTATTTTCACATCTTTTTGTTTATTTCTGTGTGTGCTGGGGTGGGCTATGGTGTTAATCTCTACGTATGACACTTTCTCTGCAGTCACTTTATCGACCTGTTGTTATTCACTTGTATTTGTAACTTTATACTTGGGCTATGGAGAGTGTTTATTCCTCTTATTTAGACTAACTGCTGTTTTTCATAAGTAGAAATAAAAATATTAACTACCGTCAATAGGTCTTTCAATTTAGAATTTTTCCCAAATCATAAAGATGAGTGGAACTGAATTATTTACATTCTTAATCAAGTGCATGCATTTATTAAATAGCTGAATTGAATTTAGATGTAAATCCATTTCCATGAAACAAATTAGGGTTATGACCAATGACCTGGCCCTCATTATCATAGAACTCTGAGAGCTGAGCAAATCAGATATACACAGAGATTTTAAAAAATACATTTTCTACTACTCTACTATAAATTGTTTATTAAATCGGACTGGGTTTGTTCAATTTTAGTAGTAGTAAGATCTGTAGTAAGATCCCAGGTCCCAGAACAATAGTAAAAAAAAAGAGAGAGAGAGAAATTAATTTTGGGGCTGGCAGTGTTCGTCTTTTAGCAAATATGCAAAATGGATAGGGGACCTCAGGTTTAAAAGCTTGTTTAGAGACAGATCTCAGGGAAATCCTTCGTCTCTGGTCAGATGGACCTAGTTTGGGAGATCTCTGTCTCTTACAAGACGTGGGACTTCACCTAATCTCTCTCAACTCCAGTTTCTTCATCTGTAAAATGCTGACTTAAAAATCTAACTCATCCTGTTGGGAGGATTCAACGTTATATAAAGGGATTAGCACAGTGTGTGGTTTACAAAAAGTCCTGATAACCTGTATTAAAACATTTACTTCAGTTTGTTACTTAAGAAATAAAGACTAAGTTTAAGAGCTTCAGTTTTCGCACCTGTAAAATGGTAATAATACCTACATTAAGGGTTTCTTGCAAGGATCATAAGAATTTGCAAATGAGAGGAGAAAACCCCCATCTATTAGAAAACTAGCAGTAAATGTGAAGAAAAACAACAGCGAGTGAGTCAGAATGCCTTGTTTGCGTCTTCTCTCAGTAAGTAGCTGTCTTACTTTGAGAGAAAATCGCTTTAGAAATCAGTTATCCACTTTTACCCTGAGAAGCCTGGAGTGAATTCTTTTCGGTTTCTAGCTTTAAACTTGTGTAGACTAGATACATATAGAAGATATTCTGGAAATCTTTTCTTTGATTTTCCCCTCTTGCTATTTTACAGGTTAATCCACCCATACAAATCTCAATCATAGAGAATATGTTGCATAGCAGGCAATGTACCCACTTATCTGTATAAAATATTTATACAATCTGTAATATTCCCAGATATTTATGTAAAACAAAACAGAATTATCATTATAAGATACTTGGTAAAGTCAACCAAAGTTTTTAAAAGTGGTAAATCAATGTCCAATTGTATTCCTTGTTAAGAAAAGAATACAATTTATATACTATATTATTAATACTAAAATATCTAAAGAAAATCACTCACTTCTTGAAATTCTTCAAATCAAAGGTATTTTAAAGGATATTTTAAAAATTAAATGTAATATGTATGAGCATTTTAAAAGTATTTAAAAATCTTCTATACCTGAATAAAGCTTTATTTTCTGGAAACAATGTTGAATTTCTAATGCCTGTTATAAAATTATGAAGTCATTGAAAGTTAGTATTTTTCTTTTTCATATTTTTAAATTCTTGCTGTATTTTAATTGTCTAAAAATTCATTGTTTTAAGATTTCAAATATATTCCTGTTAATTTTATAGCTATTATTTCTTAGTTTCATTTTTATATATCATATTTGGAATAATATTATTTTATTTGAATACAACAATTAATAAATCAAGTTTTTAATCATATTTCATAGTAGTCCATTAGATGCACATTTACTACTTGAGGATAAATAGAAAATATAATGTAAATATCTCAGTGATTAACATTGATCCAGAAAACTCTAAACAAATTAAACAAAATATAGGTTGTGTTAAGCAATGAAATATTTGTGTAAGAATATAGCAAAATATAATTTTTTACATGAAATATTAACCTCCTGAGGGAAATGATATAAGCCTCATTGAAAACATTTATGCAAATAGCAATAATGAATGTACATTCACAATTTAATATTAATTTGAAAGTGTACAATATTTTTGTATCCTCTCTACACCCTAGTGCTATTATTTCCCTGTAGCTATACTAAAATCTAAAAATTTCTTTGTCTTGAATCACTTCCTTACAATAGGCCAAGAATTTTCAGTTCATATAAGAATATAGAGTTTATGTTTATCTTAATAATTAATAATTCAATGCTTCCTTTTTAAACACATATTATTAGAGAATAAGAATTCATCCTGCATCAAAAATAAGAAATTTGGTGTGAAGCTCACCTGTATTCAAACTATCAGAATACCATCATCTTGCTGTGACTTCCAGACAAGAGGGAGGATGGCATGTCTTCCTGATGGATTAAGGGAAAGAACATAGGGTTGGGGAACAGAAGTCTTAGATTTGAGCCTGGATATGCCCTTGATTGACTGGTCATGTGATCAAATATCTCTGAGTCTTACCTCTCTCTTCTTGGAGACTGAATGAACAAATGAAGTTTATTTGGAAAATGTCAATCATTATCCATGTATTGATTGTTATCCAAACCAGGAACACCTAAATGACCAGTCAGGGCTGATTAATTTGTCTTTAAGTTCAAAGTGATCGTGAGCCAATCTGACCTCTTCTCTTTGATTTCCTATCAGTCAAGATCTAGTCAGTTAATGGAGGCATTTAATATAAACATCTAGTCACAAAGAGGTGGAAGAAAAGGAAGTTGAATACCATCCCTGGCGGGGTCTGTGACATTATGGAGCAGAAATGTTTGACAGGAGGTGGAACCAAGGAGCAAATGTAGATACTGTGAGAAATTTCATCCAAGTCAAGAGAGGGAAAGAATGTTCTGGCTTTTCCCTTGCTCCCACCCTCCAATGTTTCACCACTGATTTCATTGGCAGCAGTCAGAAACCAGCCTGGGAAACATAATGGGCAGTGCTCAGTTTTTTTGTGATAAAGAAGATCAGGGTGGAGATAGAAATGGATTTGAGAGCAAATAGACAAATGATCAGCACAAGTCCTAACTATTTATATCTCTAGGCTGGTCTTTCCTCTGATGATAATAAGCATTTCCAGAAGGAAAGGGTATATGTCTATCAAAAAAGCATTGATAAAATATCTCCCCTCAGTCACAAATTTATGTAGTTCCTGATTTTTATCCTATGACCACTACTCTTCCTAACCCAAATTTTTGCTTTAATAGAATGAATATAACATTTTCAGAAGTAAGAGCAAAATTAGGAGAGCTGGTTAAAGCAGTAGTGATCCTCTCCTTCTGTCTTGATATCTCTTTAGCTTTCCCTTGAGGGAGGAGAGGCTGGATCCCAGCTCAGCTTCCTGTCAGGGAGGAATCAATGCCATGACCGCTAGGTGTGGGCATCGGACATTCCCAGACAATGGCTATACACATCTGGCATACTAATAGGTACCAGTTGGCTACTCGGTACCCATCAGCTTGGCATCTTATCCCCACATGCAAAGTTTGCTTTCACGTTTGCCCTGTCAGAATGGAAAGGGATGGGAGTGTATTAGATTCCTGTGGCTGTGGTATAAAGTACCAGAAACTGCAGCTTAAAACAAAACAAAACAGAAATTTATCCTCTTACAGTTTATGGAGGCCAGAAGTCTGAAATCAAGGTGTCAGCAGAGCTGTACCCACTGTGCAGGATCTTGGGGAGATGTTTCCTTGCCTCTTCTAGCTTCTGGGGGCTGTTGCCATCCCTTGGCCTGTTTGGCTTATGGCCACATCGCTCTAATTTCTGCCTCTGTCTTCACATTGCCTCCTCTTCTGTCTGTACATTTTCCTCTTCCGTCTCAAACTTCCCTCTTCCTTTCTCTTATGAGGACACTTGCCACTGAATTTAAGGTCGTCCCCTATAAGCCAGGATTATCTCACTTCAAGACCCTGAAATTAATCACATCACCAAAGATCCTTTTTTTCAAATAAGGTAACATTCATGGGCTCCAAGGATTTAATTTGGAGATTTTTTGAGGGGCCATTTTTTTCATCTACTATAGTGAGGGAGAGGTCCTTGCACTGGAATATAGCTTCACACTGCAGGCCCAGCAAGGCCCAGCTCCAACATATTTCTCTATAGGAAAATGGGAGAATCTAAAAGAATCATATGGGAGCCAGCCTGGTGGCACAGTGGTTAAGTTCACACATTCCGCTTCGGTGGCCCAGGGTTCCCAGGTTTGGATCCCGGGTGCGGACATGGCACTGTTTGTCAAGCCATGCTGTGGCAGGCATCCCACATATAAAATAGAAGAAGACAGGCACGCATGTTAGCTCAAGGCCAATCTTCCTCAGCAAAAAGGGGAGGATTGACAGCAGATGTTAGCTCAGGGATAATCTTCCTCAAAATAAAAAGAAAGGAACTTTCCCTTCTCTTGTTGACCTTTGGCCTATGTGAATTTCCAAGTCCTCACAGTAAAGCTAATTTCTTTAATCAAGATCATGCGTTATTTGGAATTAATGGTGGAGATCCAGAAGGGATGCCTATTGCACTACAACATTGCACTGCAACAAATTAGCCCCGGAGACATGTTTTAAATGCTTAACACACACATACAATGCAGTACACACTTATACGTCTAGAATAACATGACTGTGCAGCCCACAGACTTAGGAAAACGACAGTGTGAAAGGAGACACGCAGCATCCTTACATAACCTGAATCTTCAGCAGCCTTAAATCCTTTCCTCTTTCCCAGCCCACTCATGAGGAAGCCATTGTTGCAGGTGGGTTACAACCACCAATTCTAGAGTTTTCCTGCTGTGTAAAACCCAGCCAAAAGCTGACTTCACTATCTCACTTACCTGGAAGTAAAGGATCACAATTAAATCCCACATTCAATCTAACCTGTAAAAAAGTAATTAAGGGTCATTTTGAGTGATAGTTTTATCACTTTGCACAAACTATAAATTAACCCCAGAAAGTAGCTGGAGTCAGAGTAGATGGGAACCAGCACAACGTCTCATCGTCTGAGCACGTGCTCTATAAGCCATTTCTTGGCCACATTTTCACGTACTCTCTGCAAGGAAGGGGCGCTGAGAGATTGTTGGGGTCTTCCCAGTTTGGAGAACATCTCTGAGATTACATATGCACGTGTGTGTGTGTACACATGACCTTGTGTGCATACACACATGCAGATATACACATATATACTTCTGTAACAGTTTAATAGTCAAAGTAAGAAGTATTTGATACAGTTACCTTTTGTTTTTTTAATCAAACCCATCAGGAGAAAAGTAAACTCACATGATCTGGAAAGGAAGGAGCCAGTCCAATGAAAAGAGGTTTAAAACTCCTTTTACCTGCCAAGCAGTGAACTGACATGAAACTCTAACAAATTTCCACTAATGGGAGAAATGCCTATGACATGGGAATAATTATCAACATGACCATTTAAAAAATAAGAAAACTGACAGAGTAATTCTCACTTAGTAAGCGGCTGAGCCATGACTTAAGCCCAGGGTCTGTACACACGGATCCCTCACTCATTGTGTCCCTGGCTTTCTTGACCGCATGATTCTCATTTAAATTGTTACATGTTGTAAGAGCATGAGCATAGAATGACTACACTTTTACGGTCACTTAATAAAAATAGTGTTTTTCCAAAGCATTTGAGCTTCTAAGATTCATTTCTAGATGCATAGCAAAAGCAGGAGCACTTGGAGTGTTTGACTCGGGCACAAAAGAAGGATCAGTGGGGACTGTGTGGCCACAACGAATACACATGACTATAGAAGACAGTTATTATATGGTTACCATGTAACAGACACCATGCCTAGTACATTGCATATATCATCTCATTTAATTCTTAAAATGACAATTTAGTGGTCATCAATATCACCTCCATTTTACGTATGAAGAAAAAGATGCTTTATTTTAGGCAAACCATCTAGCTTCAGACAGCTAGCAAATGGAAGAGCCACAGTGGAAGTAGTTTGGTTAAGATGCTATCAACAACCCAGATGACGTCAGAGAGCCAAAGGAAGTGACTCTGGACAAGAAGAGCTTTCAAGACATGGGCAGCATTGTCTTATGAGATTAGCAGAAGTTGAGCCTTTTGCATTAGTGGCTGGTCAGTTGGTTCATGGGCCGTTTGCTCTTTTCACTGACTCATTTAATATTTTCTGTATTGAACCCTGTGAGGAAACAAAAAGTGACATTCTAACTACGTTGTAAATATTAGTGGCACAAAGATGAGTCTTTTTCTTTTATTATACGTTATTTTAGAGCATTATGATCTATTCTATTGCGATTAATTATGCCAGTACTGATACAAACCAATACTATGTTCTAGGAAGGAGTTAAATGAGATTTGCCCATACCATACCTGCTCATTCCGGATGATTTTTTCCTTAGTGAAGTATATATCCCTTGCAAGTGTGTTTTATAGAGGCTACATGCAGCATAGAAAACAGAAGTTTAATAAAATAAATTAGTAATTAATTATACCAAAATTATTCAAAAATTACTTAAAGGAAATCAAAGACTAAAAAGAAATTAATTTTTTCAGAAGTTTGCTTAATGTCTATTACAAAACGTGTTTATTACAAATAACGGTGTCCTACAAAATAAGAAAGCCTACATTTTCTTAAGAAGATTAGGTATCATGGGAGCTATAATGGAAGAGAAGCATTTCATTTTTTAGATTGAGATCACTAATCAATGGCTTATTTCCTGTTTTTACAGGTAAATAAAATAATTCCTGTAGTCCAAGAGTTAGGAATGGTTTCAAATTTTAAAATGGTTGAAATACTTAACAGAAGAAAATAATTCATGACACATGAACATTTTATGAAATTCAAATTTTAGTGTCCATAAGTAAGAGTGTTATGAATACAGCCATGCCCGTTCATTTTATGTTGCCTACGACCACTCTCCTGCTGCAATGGCAGAGTTGAGTAGTTGTGATGGAGACAATATGGCCTACAGAGCCTAAAATATTTATTTCCTGACCCTTTACAGAAAAAATTTTCCAACCTCTGGTATAGATGATTGAACCAATTTCCCCAAACAAAAGAAATACAACTACATATCATAATTTTTACAGTGTCTTTAGAGCCCCATACATTCTGTCTCTCTCTGATTCAGTTTTTCCAATAACCTTCAATGAATCACTGATGACTTTAGGGAAAAATTTGAATTCCCAAGCTAGAACTTCAAAACTCCTAAATCTAGCACTAATCAAACCTTCCAGCTGTAGATCCTAAAACTACCAGCTCCTGACAAGTTGTCCTGCTGCTCGTCATCCTCACAAGTCTAGGGGGTTTACCATCCTATCTGTGCTCCTGCAAAGCCCACCCTGTGTCCTCCATCCATGATTCAAAATCTTTCCTGTCCATCAAATCATTGTATTTCACTCTGGTCCAGAATTATGTCTCCTCGTCTTCTATTTCTTAGCACTCATCACAGGTGACATTCTGCCCTGTAGCTTTCTTGTCTCATCTTTTTTTTCTTTTTTTTTGCATTAAGGGCTCCAAATGTTAAGCACTATTTTGGAATATTTCACTACTTTTAAAATATGTCCCTCATCTCCAAATTGTTGCATCTTTCTCCCATAATTAGGGGCCACTTCTTTTATAACTTGAGTTCTTTAATTACTGCTCACAGTACTCCTCACAGTGTTTTTCAGGCTGTGGGTGCTAACTTTCTTTTTATTGTATGTAGAATACTCTAAAATAAAAACATGATGTAGAAAACTATGCATTTAAAACCTTTGTTTTAATTCATGAAAGATCCATGAGAAACAGGAACAGAGAGAAAGAGAGAGAGAGCGGTATTTGAAAGCAACACCAGCAAATACCAATGCAACCCCTGGTCTGACATCTTCGTTCCAGCCCCAGTCTCTGGATCTCTGCTGAATGAAATGGTAGCATCAGTGCTGTGGCCATCTGTCCCAATTAACTGAACACTAATGTTCTTGCTGCATCTGATGGTTGAGACCTCTGTAGCACGATAAAGTGCCTGGAAATTCTATTTGCCATTTTGTGGAAAGGGGTAGGAAATATTGATCAAGGCTATAACATAAGAGCTCATTCACTTCAAAGCAATAGAGGGACATGAAGATAACAAATATTTTCAACTAAAGAATAAAGGGGTTGGTGGTGCATCAGATATGCATAATTATGAACAGTTGCTACTTTCCTAATTGGATGACTGGGAAAAGCTCTTTAGCTGTAGGCATCCAACTGGCAGGGTCAATAATGCTCATTGTGTACACTGAAGTCTGGTGAACAGTCTTTATACTCATAGCTCTTGCTATGTCTCAAAGTACTCACCTTTAGTCTTTCAATAATAAAAGCAAAGCAGCCTTAAATTATATTATGATGAGAAGTGGTAAAGGAACATGTCGGTAGTAGAAGATAGCTTTTTCCTTAAAACTATGACAAATTCAAATCAGCTAATTAAGGCCCAAAAAAGATATCTTGTGTTAGTTCCTGAAGCCACAAGTTTCTGAATTTATATCTACTAAGTATAGTTCATAAAAAATGCTTACTGTAATTTTGGTTCCAATGGATTGAGAGTTATGTATATTTGTACAAAAATATTTTATTTAACTCAATATGCAGGGCTGTCAGAATATTATGTAAGCTGATAAAAATATACTTTGGGTTCATTGAAGCAACAACGGCCAATGAAGCAACTGCCTTTGAAAATTGGACCGAGGCTAGTGATCCGGGGAGAGCACTGGTATTTTCATGGTCCTGTAGAACTGGTCTTCATTTTCTGTGAAATTATCTGGATACTCCTAGTCAATTTCACACAGTCCACTGTGCAGCCTGTAGTTGCCTGTGTCAGCCATCCCACGTTGTTTTTTTATAGCAACTTTCTGTAATGAACTAAGTAGATTTTATCCATCAAAACTCTACCATATAGTAGGGAAAAATGCAACCTTCAGAGTAGGATGAAGACAGCACTTCTTCCAAAACAGTGCTACACTGGAAAAAAAAAAAGAAGACTAGGTTAAGATTTCACTTACTTCTCAGATAACATGCTGCAGCAAAATCAGCAGGGAATTGATGTCTGCCAGGATGTAGTTATGGTGACAGATATAGATGCTGTAATCTTGTTTCTTTCTAATTGTTATGTCATTCAAAACATTTGTGTGAAGATTAAGAAAGAAAAAAAAAGATGATATGTAAGTTTGGGAAAGGCTGAGATACAAGGGGAAAAGCAATCCTATCCCCTAGTTGACTGTTTCCTACACTCTTGCCTCTGTGTCTCTGAATTCCAATTTTGTGTTAAGTACAGCTACGTTGTGCTATAATAACGGAGTCTTTCAAAATACCACAGATGAGGACATGAATGGAGCCTCCATGTTTTATGATGCTATTTCCCCAGGCAGCCCAGCTTACTGCACCTCATCTCGCCCCAGCTTTAGCAAAGGAAGGAAATATGAAGAGTTCCATCATCGCCTGAGAGGTGAAATACATCTTTGAAGGCTCCATAAAAACAGGAAGAGAAATATCATAAAAACTTCACCAGGGAATTAAAAACGTATTGTATATTTGTTTTTCAGGTATAAGAGTAAATGCCTGAGAGTCTGTCCAGTTAGTAAGTTTCAACAAAACGTTGTCATGCAATGGCTTCAGATATAATTCAGAAAGTCATGTTCTTTTTCCTAATGACAATTTGTAAAGTAAAAAACACGTGACAAACACCTATAAAAGCAAAAGAAGAATCTAAAACTAAACCAAATCTAAAACTAAACTATTAAATTCTTCATTATTTGATACCCTACTAAATAAAATTCTCTCTAACAGCATGTGTATTAAAGCCCTACCTGATAGTTGTAAAACAGTGCGGGTAATTGATCTCCTCCATCAATCTTTTTATTATTTATTTATTTATTTTGAGGAAGATTAGCCCTGAGCTAACATCTGCTGCCAATCCTCCTCTTTTGGCTGAGGAAGACTGGCCCTGAGCTAACATCCATGCCCATCTTCCTCTGCTTTATTTGTTGGACACCTATCACAGCGTGGCTTGCCAAGTGGTGCCATGTCTGCACCCGGGATCTGAACAAGTGAACCCCAGGCCGCCGAATTGGAACGTGCGCCGTTAACTGCTGTGCCACCGGGCAGGCCCCCATCAATACCTTAAAATTGTTAAATTAGTAGATATTTTTCAATTTCATGCAAAACTTGAAAGTTTCAAAATTAGGACAGCAAACTTTTCCTGCCATAGTGTAAGGTCCATGAGAGTAAAAATATTTTTGTATTTTCTACTGATAAAAATGAGTACCCAAAAGAATACATGTTACAAAGCAAATACTCAAAAAATACTTTTTAAATGAATAAAATGGTAATTATTTTCAGAAGCAAACATGACAAAAAGATACCCATTTTAGAATTTCTGTGCTTGCCAACCTGTTATTTTTTTGCACTTTATAAAATAAATTGTGGCAATTTCTTTTAAATAATGTTATTGTTGGTTATCTATCATAATACCATTATGCTCCTTAAACTGGCAATCTGCCATCACACGATGAGCGTGTCCCCTCAAATTCCTATGTTGAAGTCTCAACCCCTAGCATCTCAAAATGTGACTTCATTTGGAGACAGGGTCTTCACAGCAATAATCAAGTTAAAAAGTCATTAGGGTGACTTTTAACCTAATATTAAGATTATTTTGTTCTTATAAAAAGGACAGACACACACAGAGGGAGAATGCCGTGTGAGAATGAAGTCAGCGGTGCTTCTATAGGCCAGAGAATGGCAAGGATTGCCAGTAAACTGCCAGAAGCTGGGGACGGGCATGAAGCAAATCCTCCCTGGGAGGCCTCAGCAGGAACCACACCTGCTGACTCCTTGATCTTGGACTTCCAGACTCGGGAACTGAGTGAATCTCTGTCGTTTAAGCCCCCTTGCTTGTGGTACTTTGTTACAGTAGGCCCAGCAAACTAACACATCAGAGTAGGTTTGTTTGGTGGTTGTTTCTTAGGAAATACAATAATTATACACAGCATGCCATGAATATTACACTATTTTATTTAATGAGAGTACATATTGTATTTAAAAACACTGTTACCCTTATCAAATAAAGCTTATAAATTGGATTTTCTCCCATATTTAATAGAGATTTTTTTCTACCTTAGAAAATTTTCCAGTTAATCTTTTGAGACGTTAATGAATAATAATAGCATTTTGTAGTTTTCAATGAATATAAGCTTATGGATCAAGTTTACGTGTGTAAGAAAACATGTTTCAAGGACACTTAAAAATTCTCTGGTTAGTTTTGGAAGCCTAGCTTGCTCATGAGTTTAATTTTTTCAATCACCATGGCTCATTTAGCCAAATATGCAATAAGAATCTTTAGTAAACTGGCAAAAAATAATAAAACATAAAATAAACGTAAAATAAAATAAATATAAAAATAACTATCTCTTACAATTATATAGAATTTTGTGATTTAAAAAAATGTTTTATGTCTTTTAATCTTCAACAACTCTATGGGACAGTTATTTTTGCAAATTTGACTACATGTCAAATCAACAAAGAACTGGAGGAACGAGATATTTGACTGTGTATGGCACGAGTCTTGAAGAAGTAAGGTAAAATATAATACAACGTCCTGTTTTTGTGGTTATTATTATTATATGCTGCTATCCTGTGTATGTGTTCTATGAAAATAATCACCCTTGTACTTTAAATCAACTCCCCCCAGCCCTGAAAGTCTTTTAATTGGACTTGGCAGAGATATGTGTCTTCAATTCTAGCTTTGTTTAAATTTTAAACTCTTCAAATTAACTACAATTAGGAAACGTTTGCTTACTTTGCTCAAGGTCTCGCAAGCTCAGCACAATCTTTTTAGAACACAAACTCTTAACTTTCTGCCTTCCTTTCTGTCTCTGCTATACAATGCTTCAATAACGTTACTTAACCTTTTAAAGCATTTCTTTTTTAACAACTCATCTGTGTGTGTGTGCTCTAGACATCTCACCCATGCTCAATAAAACTTGCCTACAAATCGGTCACTATGATTACTCATAACTTAAATGTCAAATCCAAGCCGTGAAATTTAACCTTGAGTTAGCATATGTTTAAAATAAACGATTGCCCACTCATACAGTTGAAGTAAAGAATTAAATTGCATGTTTTCAGAAATTTTGTTTGAAAATAGTTTATTATTTTTGTAATTATTCTTCCTTTTGTCATCAATAACTTTGCGAAATATTTGGGAATCCAACTCAGACGACCTATCATAGTTAACAGTAAGTATGCATTCCTTAAAAGAAGTCCCTAAATATTTATTTCCAGTTGTTATTCAAAGATTTGAAGCTATTGCTCTAACCTGCCTTTTTGTTGTTGGTGTCGCAGATTCTGACCCCTAGTATACAGCAGAGCAGAACCCCGCCCGGTCTTTCAGCTCTGTCCTCTCTTTTTTCTGCACTCTATCAGACAATGCTCCACTGCTAATCGTAGGGTTTTCATGGCAACTTTTTTGAAGGTGGGTGGCCAGAGCGTTCTTCCTAGTCTGTTTAGCCTGGAAGCTCCGCTGAAACCTGTCCACAATGGGTGACCCTGCTGGTATGTGAAATACCTGTGGCAGAGCTTTACGCATCACAGCAACATGGTGCCACCACAGTATGATAACCAACAGATAGGTGATGTGATTCCCTGACCAAGAAAGAAACCTGGGCCACAGTGGTGACAGCGCCGAATTCTAACCACTAGACCTCCAGGGCTGGTCACTTGTCTTTTAAGTGATATCAGTGAATATATAAGTACAAAACCGCATGTCAACGATGAGAATATTAGTTTTGGCAGTATTTTATATAACATAAGCTATCTCTAGTAATGAAAATTTGTATTTTCTTTCAGTTCAATTGAAATGAAAAGCTAATTCCCCAAGGTAAATCTGAGTCGGAGAATTTTTTTGACGACCTCCTGCAGTAAGTAATGTACTGATGAAAATGGGAAATTCTAGAATGCCCAGATATAGTCCTGTACACTAGTGAAAAGTAGTTTTACTTCTCAACCAAAAATGTGTAAATAATCTATTATACAGAAGGTCATGCTTAGTCACTGATGCCAATGAAACTGTGACTGGGTATACAAATGGCTATTTCATTGAGAGAGCAGCTTCCGTGGGCAATCATGTAGCATTATTACTATTAGAATGGCTACTAAATACCCAAACTCGCTTTAGGGTGAACACTGATAAGAAACAGTTCTCAGCAGCTCGGGGGCTTTCTCCACTCTGTGCTGTCAGCGTTAGTGATTCTGGCCACGGTGGACTGGCAAGCTCATCCCCTCCCTGCAGAACCTTTAGATTAGTGTGGGGTTACCATGCCTTCCTGGTTATTTTCCTGAGGCTGCATCACAGAAAAACGAAAAGCCTTTTTAGGACTCCCTTCTTTCTCTTTTCTTTTTTCTTCCTGTATTCTTTCCTTCCTCACATTGTTAATGCCTTCTCTGTACAAGGAACTCATTTTATGTTTAACATTAGTGAGCATATGAATAAACGTATCAGAGGTCAGCATGTAACAGAATCACAAGTGGAAAACAGAATAACAGAAATACAAGTGAAAAGAAAATTTTATGTACTATAAGATATAATTGTCGTTTTTTTCAGTATTTGAATGTGTTCACATTTCTAAAGTTTCCAACTGCAAACTCCTAGCACTGTCCTGAATAGATAATTTATTGCAGTTTTAGTAATTATCACAAATTTATCAAAGTAAATAAAGACATTCTCTACTAAAGAATAATGTTTTCTTGGGAGTCCTTTGCTCTGAGAATATTGCCAATTCACTGTAAAGGGAATTTCCTGCCTTCAAAAGGTAATACTGTTTTGATTTTCAGCAAGATAGTTTCTCTCATATTAATTTTAATGAATTTGAGATCAGTTTTGCACGTGGAAAATCAGTAAAAAGCATAAATGCATCTCAATAAGAAGGCTACAAGAACTATCTGTATCTAAAGATAGTCTAAAGATCAAAATGAGTCACCCATTAGTTTGTTGTACTATATCAATTAGGCATTCACAGTCTTTTGTTGTTCTTGTTAACAATGTTGCTAATTATAATATCATTTTCCTTTGAACACTATAGTACCTGTATGCAAAATCTACTTTACAAATCATAAGAGGCCTTTCAAAGACCAGATGAACACCAACCAACTCAGTAGACAAACAAAGATCATTACTTTAGGCTAAAACTTAGAGCTCAAAGTTGCCACTTCTGTATTGTTTTCTTATATCCGCTTAGCACCAAGAGCATAGTGGCCATACCTGTTTGCTAACCCCTGCACCAGTGCTTAATAGAGTCTAACTTAGCATCCGTGTTCAATAAATTTATTCTTTCAATTAAGTTGCATGTAATTGGATAGTACATAATAACAAATGTTTGAATGAATAAATTTTAAATCAGCTAGAATCACACATTGATTAATCTTAGCTTTATTTAGTGCCTTTAATGTCACTTCAGTTAACTTAACAAAATAAAGATTATAATTGAATTAAGTTACAAGATATCAATATGAATGAGGAATTTTTATTTCAAAATAAGTTGAATTATATTTAAGAAGCACTAAAATGTTGCAGTAAAAATGCCAAGTGCCTCCAGCTGATAGAAAATCATTTTTAATTTGAATAACAAACTATTACTTCATTAGTCTTGTCAGTTCACATTTTCTACGATAAATTTTTTACAGTGTACCAGTAATAAATAAAGTGAGATATAGACAACATGAAAATTAAAAT
The DNA here is from genome assembly GCF_021613505.1 of Equus quagga. NCBI lineage: Eukaryota > Metazoa > Chordata > Mammalia > Perissodactyla > Equidae > Equus > Equus quagga. The sequence goes on from NW_025799850.1 coordinate 814,332, forward strand.
TTCTTACAAATATAGATATTAATAGCATTCAAAACATAGAAGTCAATGAATTTTTTTTAATTATTGACTTTCAGAAATATGCAATTTTTTAATTGAATGAAGGAACAAAGTGAGAAGGGCTGGTTGATAAGGAAGTACCTGGAGAACACACAGATGGCATGAGTTCATTTCAGGTTTAGTGAGCTGCTTGGAACAGCATTAGAATCAGATGTGCGTACACCTACCAAGAAGAAGGCAGGGAGAGGCACAGACATAAGCAGCTCTTGCAATTATTAAAAGATGGTCACTAGAAATTTTAAAAAGTTCAAAACTAGGTTTTGAAATACCATATCCTCATTAGCATTTTAAACAGAAATTTCATATTCCACCACAGCCATCCGCATTAAGGAGGACTACTTCTCAGAAAGAAAGCAGGCAGTGGGCTGCACAGCTGGGCTTCAGTGTAGATTGGGGAGGCAGGAAGGACAAAGTGACCTCTTGAAGTTGCTTGCTAAACTAAAATTCAGGTCAACCCTGAGGAAAAAATTTTTTACAGCTTGCATCTTTTTAGCTTAATTGAGTTCCTTCTTTATTCCAGATAAGCAATAGAGCTCCTCTCTCTCTTTTTTCCATCAGCGAGTTTCAGAACTTCCAAGCTCCTATTTTATTGCTTATTAAATGTTTGTCAAATGAGGAGCTTGCTCAGGCCTGTTAATTGGTATGGCTTCCCATATCCTGTCACGTTGACTTGGCCAGAAACGTAGCAAAAATAAAGATCTGCTAATTAGTTGTGTGGGTTTGTTACAAGTGATTTCACGGTGCAAATGTGCACAGAAAACATTGAAAATGCTTTTCATTTTCTTTTTCCTTTTTTTTTTAAATCTTGATTTTAAAACTTATGTTTAATAGACACCAGTGGCAAAAGTATAGTACAGCAATTCTAAGAAGTTTTGCCAAAATTGGCAAATGAGATTAAATACATATAGGATAATATTGAAGAGAATTTATATGATCTAGAAAAGATAGTAATTTAAGCAGAATTATTCAGAGACATAGCCGTTTAGAAACATAGCCTCTAAGTAAGGTGAATTCAAAAGCAATTCGTTATGTGAAAAGTAAGAAAGAAAATAAAAAGCACTCCCAAGGCCTCTGCAAACAATAATAATGATAATTGGAATAACAAAATTTTAATAATGCATCTCTAATCCCCAACATTTTTCTGCAAAGATGTCGTGACATTGATGCTAACGCAGCAGAATGCAGTGGGGTCCAAAGATCCCTCGGTCCCATTCTCTCTGGCCAGTGTTTACAGCTTTTCTGAGACAGGGGTGCCCAAAATTCTAGCCTCTGGCAGCTGGTGAGCAATCACGTGGGCATCAATGTACTGGAGAATCTAATGTTTTTTCGTAAATAATTTCTCTTTATTTGAAGCAGAAGCGTCTGTTGCATTTTCCTCCCAGATTAAAAAATCCATGTAATCTGCCCGGCCTTTCTTTCTTTCTGTAAAAAGAAAAATGAACAAGAACAACCATTGGGTACTTACTGTATGTGAGACACACCCCCTGAATGTTATTATTTAGTATTTTATTCATCACATTGTACTGATATGGAAACTGAAACTCAGAGAGGATACGTAATTTGTCCAAAGTTACACAGTGTTGAAGTGATATTAGAATCTCCATCTGCCTAACTCCAATAATGAAAGCTCATCTTACTGAGAATTTACTATGTGCCAGGTGGTGTTCTGAGAACTTTACACTCATAAATACAGTACATCTATCCAATAATCCAGTGAGGTAGGATATAGTATTGCTGTCATTTCACAGATAAGGAAACTGAAGCACATAAAGACAATGACTTGGCCACAATTACATGAGTAGGGGACAGAGCGAAGATACACACATGGACAGTCTGGCTGAAGACTCAGCTCTGAGCCACCTTGCTCTTCAGCCACTCATTTGTTTACTACCTTAGCCTTGTGAAATAGTTGAAAATTTAAAGTTTTTTGAGATTCAAGACACTTATTTTCAGGAACACTTGGTAATGCTGTAGGTAGAGTTACTTATGTGATCTAATTTAAGAGGCTCTTGAAAGACCCACTCAAAATATATAAATCAGGCTTTTAGTCTTACCTCCTTCTAAGAAGGCTTCAGAGTATAGTAAAAAAATATAGGTTTTCATACTTATGTACAAAAAGCTTAGGGACTGGCCGAGTGGCCTAGTGGTTAAGTTCATGCACTCCACTTCAGCAGCCTGGGGTTCATGGGTTCATATCCTGGGCACAGACCTACACACCACTCATCAAGCCATGCTGTGGTGGCACCCCACATACAAAATAGAGGAAGACTGGCATGCATGTTAGCACAGGGTCAATCTTCCTCACCAACAAAAAAAATTAAAAGTTTAACTCATTTGTCTCCTTCTGGCATTGTTCTACTATAGATTTATTTTATCCCTTTTTAATATATAGATCATCCAAATCTAAGGAGCTCAAAGACAAGGGAAAAGGAACATGGATTCCAAGAATTATATAGTATATTATTTCATTTACTTATCAACTTACTTCTTCCCCCACTCCTCAAATTCCACAAGTAGATATTATTATCTTTTGCATTTTACAAATAGCAAAATTAAACCTGGAAGAGTTAGGTAACTCACTAATGTTATTGACTAGAATAAAAAAGATTATGAACCAAAACCTATGGTTTTCTACTATACCAAGAAGCCTTCTGAAAAGGGGGTTAGACTGCTCTTGCTTCATGTAGTGAGTACAAACAGATGTCTTTCGTTTTATATTAAGGTGGAATCCTTAAAATAATAGGAGCTCTGATGATTATGGAGTAAGTTAAAAAACAGGCATTTACAGGTTATGAAACACGTATTTTCCCATTTTTTAATTTGAGTTTAATTAAACTATTTTGTTCAACGATAGTGTTGCTTAATTATATTACTGTCTTTATATTTTGCATCATCTCTCATTTAAATTTCACAAAAGCTTTATGGAAAGTGAAGCATAATATCAACCATTCTTACAAATGCCCTACCTGAGGATCATGCAGGAACTCTCTGAGACGATGATAATGTGATACAGTAAGTGTGTTGATATAGACTTGCGTTACATATGAGCATGCATTCATCCAAAATTTTGTACATTTGCAATTGATTTATGCATTTCATTGTCTGTAAAATTTAACTTCAAACGAGTGAAACTACCTATAAACACGTATTGAACTCTAAATAATAACGTACATTTGAAAGTTTTTTTAAGGGGAAATGTACTTAAGTCTGCAACTTACTTTGCACTGTATAAAATATCATGAATTGATGGATGGATAGAGGAATGGATAGATTTGTGACAAAGCAAGTAGAGCAAAATGTTAATGGTAGACTCTAGGTGACAGATATGTGGATGATCCTTATAAAATGCTTTAAACTTTTCTGAATGCTTGAAACTTTTTACAGACAAATGTTCAGGGATGCCATTCCTTAATATGAGAAAATTTAGCATGAGATTTCTGCACCTAACAATTTTGCCCTCAAATACTTCTTGAGACTTGTGATTTCTCAAGAAAACTCTCATGCAGTGCCTAGGTTCTCTTCTCATTTTATTCATACAAGAAATATCTTTGGCTCCTAATGTGTGAGGTGTTCCAGGTGCTATAGATACAAGGGAAAATAGACCAGACTCGCCCATCCAGAGCTTACAATCTAGAGCAAGGCATAGATGCTCATACAGATGCTGTGATAGGGCAACGAAGATGGCAGCCTAGTCCACAAGACCTGTCCTGTCCTCAGGAAAACATGCCTGGAAGGAGTCTCCTGGTCTGAAATGTACAGTATGAGATAGGAATTAACGTGTGTGAGGAACCTCGGGACTTGAGGAAGCAAGAACACTTGAGACGCTAAAGAAGATCAAAGTTGTTGGACTGGCAGAAAGCACGTGGAAGAGAGGTGCCAGATGGAGCTAGAGAGGTGAGTGAGTGACAGGCACTTAAGCAATGCTTGTTAGTTAGTTTATACTCTGCCATATCTGTTACTTAAACATATAGCCTTTGAAAATTTAAAATCCACGAGGTTCTGGGAGAACGGCGCCCCACTGCGTCCATGTTGCCCATATCCATCCAACTCCAGTTTACCGATTACTGAGTAGTTTAACTTCTACTGAGCTAAGCTGCCTGTGGGGTCTAAGAGAGGTGGTGGGGAAGGCTCAAGTGAGACTTGTTGCCCTTCCAGAACCCAAGATGGTGAGAGATAGTAAAGGATTTTCACACCTCCTATTCCCAGACTCTGAAATGAGCCAGGAGACGTGCAGTTGAGAATTTTCAGTAAGGATTAGTGTGAGCTTGAGAGAGAGAGGGAGAATTGTATATGGGAATTTGTGGACCCCAGAGGGAGAGCCTCCACTCACCTATACTTCGTCTTTTGGAAATTAGGAAAAGGTGCTGACTTGGAATGGATGATTAGAAATAAAGCATCTCTTCTGGGCAGACAGCTTGGTAAGCAGATGGTGCCTTTGTGTGGAAAACAAGATACTGCTTCTTCCAGGAGAACATAGCCCAGTACTGGTGTTCCGGGTGCGGGGAGAAGAAGAGCCAGTTTGGGCCTGGAATTTTTTTCCTTTGCAAAACTGATTGTAAGTTGCAATCTTGTCCTAAGCAGAAAAGAAACCAAATACTCGTGAGCATCTTTGGGGTGATCTGGCTGCAGGACAGCTGCAGAGAGCTGAAAAGGGCAACCTGAATCTTCAGGGCTAGAGGATGGCAGCTCATGCGGCTGATGCCCTGAGAGGGCAATGACATCTTCAGGCCTGTAGGCAGCTGGCCCCCAGGAGAGATGCTGGTCCTGCCTTTATTGAAAAGACCCTTCCTGCATAAAGTACCTCAGCAGCCAAGAATGAGACTCAGTGAGGAAGCCCACATTAGTGAAGCAGGCAGACAAACCCAAAAGGCTGCTCCAAATGGAATAATGTAACCATACAAAGAAACAGTTGGTAGCTTCAACAAAAAGGAATAGCAAGGGCATTTGCTCAATTACAGAATAAAATGATACTTCCTGAAAATTGAAAACATTGTTTTAGAATTGAAATATTCTAGAGATGAATCGAAGGAGAGGATGGTCATGCTTGAGGCCTGATTTACAGGCTTGAGAATCTGAGTAGAGCTCATTAAGGAAAAGATTCGCAGGCAGAAGCGAGAAATAAATTCATAAAACTAAAAAGTAAGTAATGGAAGGCTAGCCTTGGCTGCCTAGTGGTTAAGTTCAGCATGCTCTGCGTCGGTGGTCCAGGTTTGGGTCCCAGGCACAGATCTACAACACTCTGTCAACAGTTATGCTGTGCTGGCAGCCCACATACTAAAAAATAGAGGAAGACTGGCCCAGATGTTAGCTCAGGGCAAATCTCCCCCAGCAAAAAAAAAAAAAAAAAAAGTAAGAGATAGAGGAGGGATAATACTTAAATAAATAAACCAAGAGATATAAAAACACTAAACATGGTAAAGAGGGAAATTCTGTAATGGTAAAATGCTCAATTTATGAAGAATATAAACATTGTTACAAAGAAGCAACAGCATTGAAATATTTGCCCAACGTATTAATCCAAAAACTATTATAAATGCAGTTAGAACATGATAAATATAAAATAGTGGGAATATTTTAATAACAATTCCAAAATCTGACAGAACTAGGAGCTAAAAATAAGTGAGGATATAGAGGAATTGAATAAATAAAATCAAATTCTATTCAATAAATCTATTAAATAAAGAATACACATCTTTAGTTTGCCATGAAAATATATCAAATTAAAAAGATTATGCACTTAGCACAAGTAACCACTAAAAATTCAAAAAGTAAAGCTACAATTCACAAGCATACTCTAGAAGTTTAAAAATGAAAAATAAATGTCAGCCTCACTCTGACTCTTTGAAAATTAGGAAACATAATCTTAAATATGCCTTCTGTCAAAGAATAAACAAAAATTTGAAATTACACATTACCCAGAAAACAATGAAAAAGAGAAAATATTTTATCAAAACGTATAGACTAAAGCAACAATATACCTGCAAAAATCTTTACATTAGGACGTATTAAAGAGAAAGAAAAGAAACATTCAAACTTCAGAAATTTTTTTAAAGTATAAACACAAAGAAATCAAGAATAACAGGAAAAAAGAAATGATAAAAAGAGGAACTAAAATGAATGAAATATAAAAATAAAAGGAAGGATAAAATTAATAAGCTGCTTCTTTGTTTCTGTTTTATTACCTATTTATTTTATTTTCTTTTTATATATTTATTGTTCTTATTTGATTTGATTTCTTTTATACGTTTGATTATTATCGCAATAAAATAGGTAACTAGAAAGATAAATAGTAAATCAAGAGAGCAAAGCATTCAAAATTAGAAATGGCAAACGAGAGCTGCCAACAACATGTACCACATTAAAAGAGATGGACATTATACCACCATGTAAGAAGAACTTGCCCAGGGCTGGACCGTGAGCTTCATAGTCACGCCAAACTTTCTCCATTGACTTCACCCCAGGAGACTGATCTGGGCACAGAAAATCAGCACCATTGAGGAGACCTGGGGTCAAGGCATAGCCCTACATTTTAGCCTTTTAGAGATTTTCACCAAGCTCTTCCAAGCTCAGAAAGCATTTTAACAAGCTAAAAACTGGGCAACTGCACTAGGTCTTAAATTTAATTTTGAGAATAAGTACCTTATCTTTCTAATACCTTGTGATATAGCAAGTGCCCTGCCTTTTAAAAAGTTGCTACTAACACCTTAATCTGTAGAAAATGTATGAGTTTTTCAAAATGCTTTCACAACTATTATCTCCTTTCATCTTGACAACAGCCTCGTGAGCCAGGTGACAGCCTTGGAACCCTAGATCCTATTTTACACAGGCAGAAAACAGAGAGCCGGTAGAAACTTAAATCTGCAGGTTTTTTCCACATACCACACTTTGCCTCACTTCCTTTTTTCCCCTTATTTCAATCATCATTTTAAATCACCATGTGCCATCCCTATTGTTGTAACCACGCAGGCCTTTGTAGTTTAGTCCTGCCTCTTAAGGTATGAGAGATAATTAACCCACATACATTTGACCATATGTGCATTATATGGGTTATTTTGTCCTGTAAATGATTTGCAAGGTGTTTTTGAATTCCATTTTCACAACAATGATAAATTTAATTCTCATTCCATGCCTTCTAATGGAATCACAACCCTCGTTCTAACTTCATCTCTCTTCATTTCACATTCTGCCATCTACACATAAGCCTAGTATTTCTTGCTATTGACTTGCCACTTGAATTATTTCTTGCAAGCTGATTTATCATTTTTTAAGGCCATGCTTTCTGCTTATCCACCCTGCTCCCAGTTTTTCATTAAGATACACACATGAAAAAATGGAGGACGAAGAGATGAGAGAGAGAGAGAGAGAAAGAAAAAAGAACAAAAGAAAGAAGAAAGTAAAACCCTTGACCCTTTTCTCAATCTTTCAGGTGGAGTCAATTACTCCATCCTGTGGGCTAAACACATTTTGAAAATATCTTTGGAATAGGAACTTTATTCTATAATTTTCTCTTTATCCTTTGGGCTCCCCACTACGTTTGTGAAAGGCATACTTAAAATCTCCAGCCCCAAGTCAGGGAAGTTGCAAAGTCTACAAAACTTTTTAACCATTTATCTATGTGTAATAACAGTGGGATTTTCTAGGATCCTGGCTGGGAGGAAATCTTGAGCTGGTTCAGATTAGCACCGAATAACTGCTAATAGCAAACATTGGTGAAGCGGAAGATGCCCCCAGGGAATGGGACATCCCAACCCCTCATTCCCCTATCTCTCATGGAATAAGGATGGAGGGGCCTAAAAAGGCCTTGAAGTCTGAAGATGGAAGACAATCCACAGTGGATAGCATGAGTGGGAACGAACATATTTTTGAGATCACTCCTGCTAGACAATTTATGGGTAACATGAAGGCAGCTGTAGAAAGGGGTACTTCCACCAAATGACATCAACACAGATTCCAATTACGTATACACATTTCTGATTAAGTTTGGGATTGAAAACTGAGGAATATGGAAAGAGCATTGCACAAAAGCTTGGGAGGTGGAAAGTATCAGGTAGATTTAAGGAGGAAAAAGATTCTAATCGCATAGAAAAAAATATATTTAATGGGGAATAATTTCTACTAGGTAAGGCAAAAATGACAGATCATGAAGGGCCCTGAAGGCTATGAAATAACACAACAAAAGGGAGCTGACAAAATTCAAGCCAGCCTTTATGAAGATTACTCAAAAAGCAATGTGTATGACAGACTGGGGGGATAAGACAGATAGAAAGGACAGTTATGAAGTTACTGTAACATAGCAGCTAAGAGCAGCTATGAGAAACTAGGGCAATTCCTGGAAGGCTGGAAAGACAAAGATAAGTATGAGAAATATTCCAGAGATGGACCCCAGTGGTTTTGCAACAACTCCGTACAATTACAATCACATCCCTTTGTATTGCAGTGGAAGTTCCAGAAGAGGCGGGACTCTACTTTCTTATCCAAAGACCTTTGTTGAATATTCTTGATTAGAAATCCATTACTATTGAAAAGCTGTCAGAATGTTGTGTTGGGTTCTCTGATTTCCAAGTTTAGCAAACACTATGGCTTTATACCTATGAGCACCTATTAAACAATATACTTATTAACTCAATAAATATTTATCAAGTATTTGTTAAGTGCTATGCAATTTTCTAGGCTCTGGGATGTAGCAACAGTGAACAATACACAATTTGTGCTTTCGTGTATCTTACCATTTACGAGAGGGAAGCAGATAATACATTAATATATAAATAAATTAGATTTTATATCGGATGATAAGAACTATAGAAAAATAAAACCGAGAAAGGAGATAGTAAGGGTTGGGGGCATAAAACGTTGCCATTTTAAAGAGAGTGGTCAGGGAAGCCTCACTGAAAATGACCTTTGAGTAAGGACTTGAAGGAGAGGAGGAAAGAAACCTTGCGGGTGCAGGGGACAGGAGGGTTACAACAGAGGGAATAGCCAGTACAAAGACCCCGAGACAGAATGAGCCTGGCATGTTTAAACAAGCGCAGAGAGGACAATATGGCTGAAGGAGGGAAGGTAGGAAAAATATTAGTAGGAGATATGGTTAGAGACATCTTGGGTCCTATCTATGTGAGGCTTTGTAGGTCGTTGTAAACACCTAGGGTTCAGTTTTTTCTCTGGCAAAGAAGGGATCCCACCGGAGGGTTTTGAGCAGAGGACTGACAGGATCTGACTCAAGTTCTAAAAGGATGACTCCACCTGCTGCAGAGGCTGGTCTGCAGGGAGTGGGCCCAGCAGGGAGCTCAGCCGGGAGACTGTTGCAAAGGCAAGATGATAAATAGATGGCATTGGCCTGGACTGGGGAGGTAGTGGCGGAGGTGGTCAGAAGCGGTCAAGTTCCGGATCTGTGCTAAACAAGAGACAAAAGACAAAATCTCCTTAGAATGGCCATTCACGAACAAAGTTCTTTCAGTTTTGCACATATAAAGATGAATATTTGGGTGTTAAAGTGAATTTAAATTAAAAAAAATGATTTTAAGCCAGACTGTTCAGATACCCCATCTCCCCTGGGCCGCAGTCAGTGGTCCACAGTCTCCAAACTTGTTGAGCTTGCCCCCAAAGCGTAGACTAACACTGGCTAAAGTGTACGGATTGTTATGTGCATGTCAATCAGTAAAACATTCCCTTACGCAGGATACTCCAGCGTTCATGCGCATGTTCAAAGATTTCCAGCTGGTTCAGCCTGTACCCTAGAACTCTCTTTTGCCCATTTTTCACATTTAGTACAGGTGCATTTAATTGAATTATGCAAAGAAGATGACAAAGTATCTGACATCTAGAGAAATAGTGTCTGTTCTAAAGCTTTTTAAAATGCAAAACCAATTTTTAAATTTAAAAAAACCTTGCCAATGTCATTGGTATGAACTGCACGTTGTGATTAATGAACTGCAAGCAAACATACTTAAAGAGACAGCCAGTTCTGGACCACTTCTGAGCGTGACCAAGGAAAAGCTTGAGAAAAATTGATATTCATAAGGCTAATTTTAAAGTGGAATGTTAATATGTACATATTTTCACATAAAGTAAAAATTTAACAATATGTAAATGTTTATTGACTTTAGTTGTATACTTAAAGGAAGACCTAAGGAACATACTTGTACTGGTGTCAACAGCAAGGATTCCTAGTAAATCTGTTCACTGAAAAGCATTTGTTTGGGTTCCAGTTCCAGGCATCGGAGTAGGCAAACTCCATCATCTTTCCCTCTGCATCGTAAATCCTGGGCGGATCGCAAAGAATTGCCATTTGATGACTCTGAAAATTAAATAGTAGCAGGTAGATTGAGGAAGAAGGTGGGAATTTGAAATATCAAGAAACCAGCAGTGAGTTTACCACTCTTCTTTTTCCCCAGAGTCCCAGCCTAAAGTCATGGGGTCCTAAACCTGGAAGTGGGCCCGGGGTGCAGACAGAGAACTCTAGCAGAGGTTCTCTAATCCTAGTTCCAAGCAATCCCGGAGCTTTGGCAGTAGCGCTCCCAGTGGAATTTCACAGGAACCAAATTTAGTAGAGACTAGAATCTTCCTGTCCAATTGGTGCAGCTGTGGCCCCAGCAGCATAAGCTGAATTACATTTGCAATTTTGCCTTGCATTTTTGCCTTGGCCCCAGAAGTTGTCAGAGCCACGGGAGTATGCACCAGAGGAGGGTAACTGAAGCCCCAGCTTTCTGGCAAAAAGACCAAAAAGGAAAGCCCTAGGGAATGAGAAAGTACTGGGGAAATTGCAGAGGGCTCAGGAAAGCAAATCCATAAAGCTACATATAAAAATCCTGGGCTCCTCTCCGGAGCTGTGCCTGCAGGGATCTGATCCTAGTCAGCAAAATAAGACTGAGAACTCAACCAACAGAAAACCTCCCCGGCCTACAGAGGCCAGAGTGAACAGCTCCACCCTGAGTGGGAACAGCGCTGAATTGGTTTTTACCGAACTGACACTGAAACAGCCATACCAAGCTATCCGTGTTTTCCCTGCAAACATGGAATGAACACTTTCCTGCATACTTTGCTAAAATGAAAATGCTTTCTAATTAGTGAATAGCATAGTTGAACAGTGTAGTTATGTTACTCTATAACAACAAAGCTGGTATCATTTGATATGATTTACTCTGAATACAGAAGTTCATAGTGTTCATCTTTTACTTGTTGAGTTTTGAAATTAAAATGCACACTTATTGAAGCCATATTAGAAAATGTATATATTTTGAACAAAGGAAAAATTTTCCAAAGATTTCTCACATATTTGTTTCCAGTCTTTTTTTCTGTACAAAAGTTTTGCTTATTTTATTATTTATTAATGACTTTTACAACAAAGGTCATCTATGGGTATTTTCTAGTTCCAGTCATTTTTATTTTAGAAAAAAATGCATGAAAAGATTGCTTACAGGTTGTTGTCCCTTCAAATGGCAATGCAACAAAATTTTTTTGGCAAATATTTTTTCACAGTTGTGCATATCTCTTTCTCTTTATTAACAGATTTATTGTGGCATAATTGACATGCAAAGAATTGCACTAAAGTGTACAATTTGCTAAGTTCTGATGTATGCATACACTCTACCAACCATCACCACAGCAAGATGGCGAGCGCAGACACCAACCCCAGAAGTTGTCCCTTTGTAATGCTGCCCTCTGACCCTCGGCCCCTTCCCTAGGCAACCAAGGATCTGCTTTCGGCACTGGAGATTAGCTTGCATTTTCTGGAGTGCAGGTATATTTAAAGGATAAATTATAAACTGCAATTTACCATGACATATATTACCAAATTGCCAATTAAGTGACAGATAGTATCAAGTTGCTTTCAAAGAGCCTATCAGTTTACTTCCTCAGCAACGCGTACAGCAAAGTTTGTTTTTGTACAGCCTTGCCAAAACTGAGTTTTATTAAGGTTGTTGATCTTTTCTGTTCTAAGAGGAAGGGAAAAACCCAATTGTCCTGCTGTTGTTTTCACTTACTTTCATTGAGTTAGAGATTTTGCTTCATGTTTATTGGTAATGGATGCTCATAGCTCTTGTAAAAATTTCTTGTTCATGTCATTTGCCTGGTTTTGTACTAGGTTGCACATTTTTTGATTAACGAGAGCACTTTTCATTTTATAAAATTAAGCTCTTTTCTGTTGTGGATACTTTAACTGCTTTTTTAAAACCATTTTGGTATTTTTCTTCAGACAGAATAAAAACATCTCAAATTTAGTATACAGTCCCCAATTTACAATGGTTTGACTTACAATTTTTTGACTTCACAATGGTGTGAAAGCACTACACATTCAGTAGAAACCGAACTTCTAATTTTGGTATTTTCCCAAGCCAGCGACATGCAGTAGGGTACTCTCTCTTGACTCTGGGCAATGGCAGCGAGCCAGCCGCAGCTTCCAGGCAGCCATGAAATCAGTCATAAGTAAATTCAAAAACTACCAATACACTTCCAATTGTTCTGTACCCGGACAACCATTCGGTTTTTCACTTTCAGTACAGTATTCAATAAATTACATGAGACAGTCAACACTTTATCATAAAATAGGTTTTGTCTTAGATGAATTTATCCAAATGTAGGCTAAAGCAAGTGTTCTGAGCACATTTAGGCTAGGCTAAGCTATGCCATTTGGTAGGTTGAGTGTAATAAATGCATTTTCAACTTACAATGGGTTTATTGGGACATAACCCATTGTAAGTTGAGGAAGATCTGTATAATAAAGGTATCATATCAATTCAGATGAAACAAAAATGAATTTTTTTCCATAAATAGTTTGAGGGTAACTGACATGCATCTTTTTCTTTCTTTCTTTCTTTCTTTCTTTCTTTCTTTCTTTCTTTCTTTCTTTCTTTCTTTCTTTCTTTCTTTCTTTTTTGCTGAGGAAGATTTGCCCTGAGCTAACATCTGTGCCTATCTTCCTCCATTTTGCATTTGGATCACTGCCTCAACATGGCTGCCAACAAGTGGTGTAGGTCCGTGCCTGGGAACCACACCTAGGCTGCTGAAGCCGAACTTAACCACTAGGCCGCAGGGCCAGACCCTTGACATGCATTTTATAAACAAACAGACAAACAAATAAATAGGAAAAGCTCATTCCATAACTTCATTTGTCCCCCAAAATAAAATCCAGACACATAAGAAAAAAATTTCAAGTGTACCAGAACAACACTGGTAAATATGCTTATAATCATAGAGTAGAAGGTTTATCTAAGAAAAACTCAAAACACAGAAGTCAATGATAAAACATACGCTTATATAAATATTGAACATTTCTGTTTCTGAAAACACATTATTTTAAGTGGTTAAAAACTGCATTGTTTACAAATTTTACTAGATCTGGTTATACAAAAATTTACATACACACAGAGTTATTTTTCCACAATTTTTATATCTATTTATTCTGCTTGTATATTTAAAAGGGGTTTTTTTAGCAATAAGTTGCAGTAATATATTTTGTGGTTAAATCAATATTTGCAAAATAAATGATTTCACTCTTAGTAAGGACAAATTATGTACTCTGAAAAGAAATCATAAGTTTAACCAGAGCAAAGCTAATCATTCATATATCTTGAAGAATTCTTACAAAGCTCTTCTCACTGCTCTTTTAGGACGATCTTCTAAGGAAAATATTATTTGACAAATTAACAAGAGAGAGGGGTCAAGTAATAATCAAAGCAGAGGTGATAGACGAGCAAATTTATGCAATGCATTTTAAATTTCCCAATAGAAAATTTAAGATGCGAAATTCATTAAAATTTTATCTTAAATATGTTTTCATAAGTAAAAATGTATTGTTTTAAATTAGAATGTTACATTCAAATTTCATTTATCATTTTCAAAATACCTAACAGTTCTAAATTAACTTCGCTAAAAAATTGTCAATGTCTGAAACACCTGGCTGAAAATAACTTATGAATATTTCAGAATATTCTTTTAACCACATATCTATTTACATTATGTATCTCCTAGAAAAAGTATTCAAAGTGAGCACGACTTGCTACATTTGGCATGGAAAGTCTAGCTAATCCAACTATTTAAAGTCACTTTTATTAGTTCTTTTAAAAGGCCAATATTTTAATTTGATGTGTAGAGTTAAGGGGTGTTAAAAAGTTTAAAAATACGACAACTAATATTATGATCTTTGTTCCTAATTTAGTTAATACTGAGCCCAACATGCTCTGGAAATAGCTCCATTGATTGTTTTTGGCCATGCTGAGTGGAGAGACTGGGTGGTGGTGCTCTTAAAGTTGCTGGAGAGAGTTAGGAGAGGCTTCAGGATGGAATTGTTAGAGGCATCGGGTGTTCCAGGAAGTCTGGCTCTTTCCACGGTGCTTCAGGCTATGGGAGGAAGAAGGGAGCAGCGTATGTAGTGGAGTGGCCGGGGGTCGGTGAGACTGTATGGTTCACAGGGGCCTCATTGAAGGCTCTGAATGCAAAGTAAAAACAGTTTTGTTTTTTTAACTGTAAGGCCAATATCTCTTAAACTTTTAAAACCATGTTCCCTGTTTTATAAGGTTGAATAATATTACATCATATGTATATATGCATTTTCTTTATCCATTCATCTGTCCATGGACATTTAGATTATTTCCACATCTTGACTATTGTGGATAGTGCTGCAATGAACATGGGAGTGCTAATATCTCTTCAAGATTCTGATTTCAACTCCTTTGGATAAATATCCAGAAGCGGAATTACTGGATCATATGGTAATCCTATTTTTTATTTTTTGATAATAAAATAATCCATGGTGGCAGTAACCAGTTTGCCTTTCTGCCAACAGTGTACAGGATTCCAATTTTTCCACATCCTCACCAATACTTGCTGTATTTTGTTTTTTTGAACATAGACATCCTGAGGAAATGCTTCAATATGTAACGACATGAGTGAATCTTGAGGACATTATGCTAAGTGAAGTAAGCCAGTCACATAAAGACAAATAGTACATGATTCCACTTACAGGGGTATCTAAAGTAGTCACATTCGTAGAATTAACTTGTGGAATGGTGGCTGCCAAGGGTTGGGGGGAGAGAGAAAAGGAGAGCTATGAATCAATGGGCGTAAAGTTTCAGTTAAGCGAGATGATTAAATTCTAAAGATCTGGTGTACAATATTGTACAAGAGTTAACAATACTGTATTGTACCCTTAAAAATTTGTTAAGAGGGAAAATCTCATGATAAGTGTTTTTACCACAATAAAATAAAAAGAAAAGAAAAAAACAAACTCCCTCTAATTTTTTAATCCATCTTCTACACACCCCCACCAGGAAAAACGATTGTTTTCCAGTAGTTTACATGAAGAAAATAACAGATATATGAACATGCTTTTTTATATACTGTCAACTACTCTCTCTGATTTCTTCCCTTGGGGATGAGACATTTCTCTCCATCTCTCAAAGTTGGGTCTTTGCTACAAGACTTGGCGAGATCATCATTTGTTGAACAAACATTTATTAGGTATTGGTAGGTACCACTCAACCAAGGATGGTGAACAAGGCAGAGATTTGAGCAGATATGTGATGGGCACATTTCTCTGGAAGCACTTGATGGAAGGACTACAGGGAAGGAGACCATTAACTGTCTCAAAGTTTCAGAGGAGAAACATGGAACAGTATGGAAAATGCCAGTAATATAAGTATGTGAGATAAAGTAGGTAGCTGTGATTGAGGATGCTAAAATTGAAAGTCTTGGTCTAGGTATTGAAAACAAAGCTTTGCTAGCACATGTTTGGGTGCTAAAACCTTCTGGGGCCTCCAAGAGAAGATGAGTTTCTGAGTCCCAACAAATTGTCCTTCCTGTGCCACCAGACTGTGCACAAGTTGGCAACACTGGGTACAAGGAGAAGGAATATCGGGTCTTGACTACACTTTCCAACCGGTTCTCATGGCTTCTAGACAGCGGTGTTAAATCAGGTGCTCACAACCCGCTACATCACAGATTAATGTTTTAAACTTAGTTTGGTTTAACAGGAAATGTATCATCTTACATGAACGAAAGCTCTCCTCTGTGTTCACTGTCCTCCTTAACCGACTGCCTCAGTTCCTACTTTACAGTATAGAAACTCGGGAGCAACTCAAAAAGGGAATGTAAAGGGAAGGATGGAGAGGGCTTCACCAGCTGTTGTAGAAGAGGCCCTTGGTTCATTTGCAAGTAATCCTCCTGGAATCTCCCACTTACCTACAGAGTAGCCTAACTATCTCCACAGTTATTCCTTGAGGTGCATGATTTCCTTTACTGTCTTTTTATCTTTAAGGATGACCTTGCCATTCATTTTGAAACTATTTGACCTCCATGCTACATACAGAGGTGATGAGAAGCGATGAGAAGCACTGAAGATTGCCTGTCCCATACCTGAACATGCTATTTTTTTAACAGGCTAGGAAGTTAAATAGGAAAAGATATTTACCCGGAGGAAAGTTTGGTTTATGTTAGCATTTCTATTATGAACCCTTTGGGAGGCCATTAAATACTCTCATTAAATTTATTAAAATGTGAAGCAAACAAAAGTTTTATGTAGTTTTATTTTAAAAAGAGTTTTTTCCATTCCACATTATTTTGAATTATTTGATCAATATTTCTTTTGGATTGTTTCATTCATAAAAGAAAAATGGTACTATGTTTTAAAGTATACGTGGAAATAAAATGCATTAGGAAAGTATCTCAAGGTGTATGATACCTTTGAGTGATATACTATTTTTAACTTCCCTTAAAATCATATTGAGCGACTTTAAAATATATCCCACTGATATGTTTGCTTGAAGTAAAGGAAGGGAAGAAGGTACATAGAGCAAAGTACCTTGCCACCTGAAGTCTTTACCTTAATTTCAATGATTCTGAAAATAGATATATTCATATATAGAAATATGAACTTAAAAAGAAACATAGAGATCCATCTTAACCTATCTTAGCCTTGGTTCCTTCATGCATAAAATGAGAGTGATAACAATACTTCAAAGAATAACAGTTATGTCTTTTAACACAGTTTTTTTGGTAGGAGGAAATGTATAAAAGTGAGAGCTGAAAGTTGGTGAACTGCCTCTAGGTGTTGTGTTCTGACTTTGAAAGTCTGGAAATTATAAGAATATACTCAACTTGGTTTATGTACATAAATGACATAAATATCCTTCCCTTCCCCAATCACTAAAAGAATTACTAATACTAATGGATAGAATATAGAAGCTTAATATATAGGAAATAAATCTATTCTTTTTAGTAACACATTTCTATTATTTTACTTCTGTAATTTTTTTAGGTAGATATTTCTACTAATAGGGACTTTTAAATGACCTGGGATAAAAAAGTCATGGAATTTTGAAAACAGTTTGTATTTGTCTTTTTGATCAATACTCACCATGAAACACCAAAGGATTTCATGGCTGCCATGACAACAATGGGTTTTCTGAATTCAGCTGCTGGTTCTAAGCACTTTAAAGCTTTCAATCAGGTGTAGAAATAACCACATTATTATGGCCCAGTCAGATATATTAGCATGGTCACAGAGATCTAAAAGGAATTAAGACACAAGCTAGCACTTTATGAAATGTGAAATAGAGTTCCACACAATGATCTTATATTTTAAAATAAGGTAAAACCTTATAGAATACAAAATACATTTAAGAAAAAATAGTAGTTTTTAATCTATAATCTCAGATGTCTTATTCTAATTTCTTTACAAAAACTAGTAAAACTAGTAAGTATGAAAATATATAATCATTTCTTTTAACAGATTTAAGCAATTACTAATAAAGCTTAAAGCACACAAAAAAGGCATGCACTGTAAACCATATCTATGTGAGATAAATATTTTAGAAACTTAACTGCAAGCCTTTTCAAAATGCATCGCAGAGATGAGTAACCTGTGGCATCTGAAGCTATTTTGGGTGGCTTTATAGTGAGTGTTCAAGTTATAGCACATAAAGATGTTGGGGCAGGCATTCAAGGGCAGCTTGATTCTCTTGTCATCCTCATAAAGAGAAAGGAACAACAGTCTCTTTGTTGGGTACTTCAGCTGGGAGAAGTGCGGTGAGATGGCAGAGAGAAAAAACAATATTAAGAACAATAACAAAGCTGTGCAGGGCTTTTGAGGCCAAAGTCACTGCCCCTAAGACTTCTCTTCCAGATACTGCTCTGATTTGCAAGCTGCTGGGTTCTCAGATACCTCCAAACATCTCCCAGCTCTGCCTGTTGGAGCATTTCCATGGAGGTAAGATGAAAACGGTGGGGAAGGCTCGTCTGCATTTCCAGTTCCCCCACTCCACTGGTGGCAAGCATAGCTACATCTAAAAGGAAATCAGGCGAGATTTCTGGCGAGCTGCATGGATTCCACCCAGTGGTGAGGAGGAAGGAGGGGGCACAGCATCGTGATATACATTCTTCTCCAAGGGGGTATCAGTTCTGTCTCCCAAATGTTCAGTTTAAAGAAGTTTCACAATATTATATGTAATTAGTACACAGAAAGCTAGTTGTTAGAAATGAAATAAAAAACTGGCTGTCTGAGGCCACTTGGAGATGGTAAGTGATTCCACTGCATTTCAAATGCCACTTTTCCACAGGTCTTAAAGTCAATGGGGAAAAAGTCAGAGAATTTGAGATAAAGTAATCACAGGTACAGGTGAGTCCTGAGAGAATGAGCATGGGTTTATTGTAGTAATTGATGGATATCGTGACATGTGCAAGGGGCTTAGGTACTGACTCATTGATACTGGAAGTTTGCACCAGATTGGGCCTTATCCCCAGGGTCCCTCACCCTTTGTCTAAGCTTAGGTCCAGCTCTCTGCACAAAGCCCACCTCATCTCTCATCTTCATTGTAGAGTGAGGTCAGTTCTGTGATAGGGTGAGGCTAATAGTAATAAAAGCTGAAAGCTTAATAGCTTCTTTTTTAAGCCTTGCATCAAAATTGCATATCAAAATGGCATGTCATAAAGCTCCTAGCATCAAAATGTTTTTGTCAAAAAAGTTGCATAGGTCAAAAGCACCCTATCAAAATGTCCTGTACACATCTAACTCTGCATAGCCTAGTCACAAAAGAGGACCAAGACTTCCCGAGATGACGCAGAATGCAAGACGTCACTGAATGGCACCAGAGAAGAATCGAGAGTGGGTGGATATTATAGGGGTGGAGGGGGATGGAAGAATAAAAAACAGACCAGTAAGCTAACTAAGCTAAACAATCCTTCCATCTCTTTTGTTCTTTTACCCTTAAATTGATAAAGGACTTACCTCAAACGTTTAAATATTCCTTTTATCAAAACTTCTGTCTAAGCTTTCACAAAGATTTGCATTAGCCACTTGACAGAATGGTAAGGTTTTTTCCAACCATCTTAAAATATGGCTTCCCCCCAAAGTGGCAACTCAAATACATATCAAGCATAGAAATAAAGTGCTTAGTAAGGATAAAAGGTAATACAATTTTCTCTTAAAGACCAAATCCCATTTTAAGAAAATCTTAATGGTCACAGGGATAATTTATTTCTTTTAATAACAATATATTTTGTAAGTGGTTCAATCTGAAGTAAGGATAACCAAGGGCATCATTTTCCCGTCAGAAACAAGATATATTAGAACAGCTAATAGACCTTTTTCATTTATAATTTCTATATCTCATAAATGAAGAAAATTCTGACTTTTCATTTAGAGTTTAATTTTATTTTTTATTTTCACTGTCTCCAGCGTGCCTTATCACACGTATTATGTGAAGACTGAACTATTGGTCTGAGAAGTAAGATATTTTATGTGGCTTTGGGGGGGACCCTGACCTTTTGGTATAGTCACTACTCCAGAGATAAGGAGCAGTTGAGTTCTTTGCATGAGGAATGTTTTAAAAAGACTTTACTAATATATTTAACATCAACTGGGGCCTCTGTCAATATGTGCGTATGCACCTATATGTGCACAAGGTGCTTTCTTTGACCTTTTTTCACAATGCTACAGTTTTCTGTCTGTCCCTGAGAATTCCGTGCCAGATTCCAGCATGATCAGGCTCTGTTGTCTCCTTCTTTCAAGGGCATCTGAGCTTCCTCTTTATTCTCATCACTGATAGCGAAGGATGTAGTCCCCAAAATAGGACAGTTATTACTGTCACTGGTATATTTTTGCACTTTATATGTCTCATTTTTTCTCAAATTCCAAAACCTTCTTTTTTAGTAGTTATACATATTTAGTGTTGATCTAAGTTGATCCTGCACTGACAGCTTATATTTAAGGTGCAGATAAAGAAACGGTGCACTCATATTCAGTAATGAAGTGGTTGGATATATTTGGGCCTGCTCCCTAATCTCACCATCCCTTTGGTTCTGACACTTCATGACTCATCCTCAGCTGTTATCAGTCATGGCGTGTAGTAGATCTCTAATACAACTTCCAAACTTTAATAATCTTCACTGATTGAGCACGTTGATAGTAAAGCTGTGAAAATCTACACACTGACCGTTTAGGTTTAAGGAAATCCTGCTGACTCAAGATCAGGTGGCTTAGCTGGGCATCCATAATTGTGGGAGAAAAAAACAAAGAGATAAATATTTGTATTCGTTTTTCAAATCCCTGAGATAAACACTTCTGAAAGGAAATTAAACTGCTACTTCATTCATGCCTGGATTATAAAAAGCAAAAGAAATAAAGAAGAATAATGTCACTATTTGTCATCTGTTTCCTAAAGCTAGTTACAGAATCCATACCATTTTAAGAGTCTTTTGCTTTTCATTTGTTTTTATTTTTGTTTTTGTTTCCTATTGTGAGAATTTTCATTCAAACAACAAAAGCTGTGGAAGAAGGATAAAGTGTATTCTTGATAAAAATACGTGCTAAAACTCTAAATAAAGAGTATGTGGCTGCTCTGTAGTCATGGGGGGAAGCGAGGGATTAGATGACCATCCCCTTTCCTTTGTTTCCTGGGAATATACAAAAATGAAGAGGAGATGCTCCTTATACATAGGTCTCAAATGAGATATTCACAACTTAATAAAATAATGGTATGACAAATGATATGACATACATTTTTATTAAAAAAAAGAATCGTATCTTTTCTTTGAAATATTTGATTGAGTAAAAACAGCCACTGAAAAATTTAAAGGAGTTTATGATTCTGAATTAAATGTGCCTTGTACTGAAGAGATTGAGAAAACAGTGACAAAACCTGAAGGAAAATTAAGCACAGTTAAATGTAGCTCAATATCCCTCCCAAAGTGCGCGCGCACACACACGCACACACACAAACACACAACCCCACATATATTCAAATGCCCACATGCTTACATGCACATGCACAAACACAGGCATGCATTCAAACTCACACATGTCTCTCCAAAAAGCTTCACAAACTTGTGTCAGAAAACATTTCAGCAAAATAAAGACGGCTAACATATGGTTCTAATTACATAATGGTGAGTTAATTACTTTGCGGGAACATTTTTTCCTATTTCTTGTAAAAATGAGTTTATAAAGACAAGTTTATATCTGTTATCTCAGGAATATTTAAATTATTTTCCTAATCAAGTTAGAATTGTTTGATATTAAAGTTATATTTAGCCCTTTTCTCATCACTTAGTTCAATTTTCTCCTCATGTTATTAATGCGGAAAGTAGAGTCCAGAGAAGGTAACGGATTGTGCACAGTCGCGGAAATGGTCGCTGGTGGAAGGAGGTCAGGTCCTGGACCGTTCCTCTTTAGTCCCATGCTTCTTCCTGTCCTGAACATTGCCACCTCAGTCCTTTCCCCCATCTGCCAATTTTGGTGACATATTTTAGTAAAAATATAATCTTTCATTTTTTAGAAATTTAGATCTAAATTAATTAAGATCGAAATTATATGTAACAAATAGTTAATCAGCGAGTGCAGTTTATTCAGAGAACGGCAGGTCTATTAGGTCCCTCCTCCAGCTCGATTTTATCAATCATTTTCTTTAATATGTGGGTTTCATTCTCACTTGGGACACAAGATATAGTGAAGGATCTTTCGTGCCTTCCTCCTATTCGGTTCCTAATTGTGCTCCTGAAGTTAGTTTTTCAAAGATCACACAGACACTTGATTGATCTTATCATCTGGTAATAAAACTTTTAGAAGATCATCATTGGCCACTGCATAAAGTCTGAATTTCCACCATTCAAAGCTTAGCACAATATGATCCCAAACTAATCTACTACTTACTTTTTATAACACTCGAGCCAAAACTATCCATTTTTTGCTTTCTTGTTTGTACATGTTGTATACTTTCTTACCCATGACTTTGTCTGAGCTGAACTGCTTCTGCTCACTGGTGTCAGAATCACAATTTTTTGAATTTTACTGTGTGCAACACACAGTGTTAAGAACTTTACATGCATTAACTCATTTAATTTTCACAACAGCTTCCATAGATAGTATTGAACTATTATTGTATTATTGTACACACTGTATTAATGAGAAGACTGAGGCTCAGAAAGGTTTAGTAATCTGCTAACGATTATATGGTTAATATTTGGTTAAACCAGGTTTCAGCACAGGACTGTCTGCCTCCTAAGAGCATATGCTCTTCTGCAGGTCTGCCTCAGGGTCCCTGCTTCTTGGAGCCCAACACAAACGTGAAAGGCTCATGTCAAACTCTAGATGGAGACCTGGTCTCCATTTCACTCTTTAACTTCTGACTTCATCGAGCTCTTACTAACGATCCCGCTATCTTTGTGCTTATCAACCATTTCACTTCATCATACGACAGCATTATTTCACATCCTCATCAACATTTTTTATACATACAACTTATTCCCCTGCCTAGACTGTGATCTTGCTGAATGATTTCTACTTCCTTTTTTTAATGATATCTAGCACTTTGTTTTTCTCCCCAATATAATAACTCTACAGGTAACATAAGGTCTCATCAAATACAGCCTGAGGATAAATGATTTAAAAGGTATAAATTAGTGTGATTTTAAAACACATAATTAAAAGTCATAACCACTTCAGAATTCCATTTATTTTCTATATTCCTAAATAACACATAATATATTTTTTCAAATGAAATAGTAATTATGAGGTTGGCTACTATTGATTAAGTAAACACTATGGGACAAACTCTCATGAGATTCATTTCTTATAACCACCTAGAAGCAATTAGGCTCATTTTTAAAACAAGGGGCAATCAGGGACCAGAAAGTGTAGGTGAGATACTTCAGACCGGAAGTGAGTGAGAGAGCTGAGATTCCAACTCGTAACCACTGGCCTCAAAGCCCGTACTCTTTTCACCATAACATCCAAAGAGATGTCACATGTCAAAGTGCTTTGTGTACAGCAAATAGTAATAAAATATTTCCTCGATTCTGAAACATAATCAATTGGAAGACGTATGATTGAGTTAATAGGTTGCTTTTTAAGGAGGAAAAAAACTATAACAATAAGTGTATATCTGATTTTTTAAGATAAATATTGATTTTTAAATTATCAGAATGGAAAGAAAATTTATTTTAATAATCAAGGAAATAAGTAGATATAGTTTCCAATTAAACCTATCTTCTTGAGAAACAGGACTTTGTCATATTTACTTTTGAATTTTCATCATTTTTCAGAGACTTAAGAAATGATACAGCAGAGACTTGAGAAATGCAAAAATAAGCGAATGGAAATAGTTCTGCACTTTCCAGCACTGATGTTAAAACAGTACAATGCTTATGGTTCACGTATACACAGAATCTGCTCTATATCCTAATGTTTCTGCAGTCGTTGAAACAGTGGTGAAGTGTGCGGGATCACTCTGGTCCCCCAGTGTATCTGCATGTGCTCTTTACCTAACACACACTGTAATGCAGATCAGTCAGCCTGAACTCTAATGTGTTGTCCAAACAACTTTACTTCTCATTCCTGAATGACATCAGCTATTTCTGTAGAAATGCATATAACAAGATTTGTCGTTTTGGATTTTTCACTATAACTTGACTCAAAACTAATATAGTTGGCACTGTTAAAGATGAAATGTATGTACAATATTGATCAGAAAATGAATTTATATTATTAGCATGGGAAAAAAAGAAATCAATATTAATTAGCAGAAAAATCATATATGGAATAATATATGTAATCAGGGGAATGTATAGAGGCTACTAAGACCTTATAAAGAAACAAAGCAACAATGCACGACCTGCAGAGATTGTACATTATTGTAAGAAGGTGGGATCAGAACGCAGTGGGGTTTTGGTAAGCATTATTTAGATTTCAGTTAATGTGATGCTGCCACTCTTGGTTGCCATGGCAATAGGATCCCCATCATATGATAATATTATTATAAGAAAAACCACATGTAAATGAAATAAATAGTACTTAGAGATGGAACCAGATGCTGTCTAGCCCTACCCTGGGGAAGATCTGGAGAGAAGTCTGTGATAGGTACTGCCACAGGAAGAGTGAGGATATGAGGGTATTAATTGATCTATTTATAAAAGATTAGGGCTTCAGGTTTAGTTCATATGCTAGAATCTCTTGGTATGGCACAATTTGTTGTTTCCCCTACTCGCAGTGGTCATGGTCATGTAGATAATTAATTATGCAACTGCATGTCCATCGTATGGCCAATTCACCGACGCCAGTGCTTAGAAGGAAACACAGACTGGTCACAAAAATGAAATGTCCCTAAGATCTGTGTCAATCGCTATGTAATCAGAGCAACAGTATCAGACACTTCCTAAAATTGCTCTCCTGTTCCTCATTATCACCCAGGAGAGTTGTGTGCACAAGAGGGAGTGGGTGAGGGGAGGAGGGAGTAGGAAGCAATCAGTTTCAAGGATTTGCACAAAATTAGGATATTTTGAGTAAAATTAACATATATATGCTATCTTCATTTAATGCTTAGATTCATCATGGAACCAGATACGTTTGGAGACACTCTGAAATCATAGTATTTTTTCTACTTTAGGTATTCAGATGGCACATCTTAAGGTATAATACACTCTTCTGAATTAAGATGTCCAAGTTATATTCATGAAGCGTCACACAATAAGCAAAAAGGCACTGGAGTCAGACATTCAAGATACAAACACCTGCAGTGGAGAAGTGCTACATTTCTTTCACGCCCCAATGAGCCCGGGCTTGGAACTCAGACCTTGCTGGAGTCATAGCTCTATCTTTTATTTAGTGGAATGACTTTTACTTTTTTATCCACGCAAAATGTCATTGCTGTCTTATTTATCTGACTGCCTATTTTAATTTAAAAAATACAGACATTATGATGCTTTACATTTTGAAAACTTTTTTGTGTATTATTCTTGCCAGCATCCCTAGCTGTCATGTGGTACATTTTGCTTTTCTCCCCTGAGTGAATGTGCAGAAGTGAGGAGAGGCAGAATGTGAGAATGGGAGGTGTGTTTAACTGGGTGCCAGAGTCAATAGAACTTTGACATCTACTTTTATGAAGTAGCTAAACAAAGCTCCTGACCAAGAATGTGTGCGTATGTGTGTGTGTGTATGCGCACACACAGTAAAGTAACTAAGAACTCATTGATTAGCAAAACATCTTAATAGACCCTCAGGTATGTGAAGATTCCAATTCGAGAAGCAACACGTTAAATCTTAGATCCTGTCACTTTAGTAGCACCTTATTCCTAATACGCAAAAAGAAAGACCAGCACAAGTACCTCTCAAAACTCACACGGCAGTACTCAGTTGCAAAGTGCTGGGGATTCAGAATGCTTATAATATTCTTTTCTATTACTGTAAAAGTCAAAAATAGATAAATAAGTAAATCCTTACAGAAAATTCTGAGGCACCTCAGAACAGATCCATAGATGAAGAGAGAACACAAGATTTAGCTAAGCTTTCATTTTTTGGCTTCATATCAAACTACACTTTTACTTAAATTTAGTAAGTCAACATCAGCTTGAAAAGTCAAGCTATAGGACCCAGACTCCCTTCCCCAGTAATCATATCAATAATAACAAGATCCAAAATACAGCAGAGACATTTGCAATCAGTCTCAGCTTTCTGCTTGAAACTCTTTTACACATGAAGAAAGAGAGAGAGAGAGAGATACTTGTATCAATAAAAAAAGTATGTTCTTAAAAGTAGCCAGCACTCTATCAGTGTAGTGGCTTGTATAATTATTTATTTTTGTGATTATAAGACACTTGGTTTACTTTTGAATTTCCTATTTAATCACATCTGTACACAGGTTAAAAATCCAAATTCATTGGGAAATTTTTTTTGAGATGCCTACAATGTTTATTATGCCACTTAGCAAATATTTTTTTCAAGGATCTCATTAAAATTATGTTTATATTATGGAGAAAACAAAATCACTGGTCAGAAGAAAATATTGATTTATCCTAGTCATGTATTTAAATAGCCAACCTTTCCTAGCAAAAGTGCTCATCAGTTTTTACAAATCCCCTAGAGAGTGGACAACTATAAAGTCACTCTGTAAAATGTCTCTTTTTATACAGAATTCTAAATGCAGCAATGAGAGTACTCAATAAGGTCTGTCCTACCCACCCTCCTCCAAGAGCTCAGCTCTTTTCTAGGTTGCTTTAGAACTCAAAAACGGAAAGGATAGCAGAAATTTACAACCCTAGCTTCCATAAATTGCTTTTTTGTTCTTTTTAATCATATTTCTTCAGAGTCTGATTGACCCACTGTGACCTTACCACTAAAATGAGCAAGTCTTATTCCTTCCTTTCCCCATTAACACTTTTCTAAAGTTTTCCATTGTCGTCACCTGACAGCCTGCAGGGGTTCACAATGCTAGTTCTTTTTCTGACTTGGATAATCACGTTGGCTTCCCTGAACCCATCTGTATTTGTAAGCTGTAGGTTAAACATTCTCTCTACTCTCCTTTGATTTTTAAAGCCCTTGTGTTCATCATATGTTCTGAACAAAAATCTAAAAGAGTTTTGTTGCTTAATAACACAAACTATATATTAAACATATCTAAATAACAGTCCTTCCAATGCTGATGAAAAGAGTTACGCTCAATTCTTTGACTTTTATCCATGTAAATTCACTTACTATGTTTATTGGCACATCACATTTTAAATTGTCATGGGTCATATATATGTGTGTGTATACGTGTGTAGTATGTGGGAAGTACAAAAGTATATGTGTATATACACATATAGGTAACTTATATGTAGTGTGTCACTGATTTTAAAATACTTTAATACCAATGTGCCATCATTATTATTATCCCTATGTTACGGATAAGGACATTGAGATTCATAGTGATTAATACTTTGTACAAAATCACAAAAGTGGTAAATGACAGAGTAGTGACTGAAATTTTTTTGGATGACTCTAAATCTGATACTTTTTCTACAGTAATGTTTTCGTCTTTCCTACACAATCCCATAAGAATTTTTTGGATTTTACCATCTCAATTGTTGACTTCCTAATCTACCTGATCATATTGTTTTCTAATTTGGGGGGTCTAGTATGAGAACTAATTCCCTCATTTCTTCAAGAATCACCTTTCAAGGTCAACTGACTCCACTTCCCTTCTGTGTTTTATTTAGCTGCAAGTTAAAATTGCTTTCATGTCCTGTGTGCCGACTCAAGCAGTTGTAACAGTTTCTTTCACTTTGGGTCGTGCTTTCCTGCTGCTTTGTGTGCCTTGTAATCTTTGATTGGATAGCATGGATTGTGGATCTTACATTTTTAGGGGCTGGACATTTCTGTATTCTTATAAATACCATTCAGCTTTGTTTTAGGATGCAGTTAAGTTGCTTAGAGATGGCTAGACTCTCTCAGGTCTTGCTTTCCAGATATGTCAGGTGGGTTCCATGGAGCCCCTGGGCTGCAGCTAACTATTCCCAGCCCTTCAAGTACTGTTCTGTCCAGTTTCCAGTTCTTCCTCCGCCCTCGGGCATTAGCCAAGCTGGCAAATTTTTTAATTCCTGGGGCATTGGGTAGAGTTCTCAAAGGGCAGTTTCCAATATTGGCAAATAATTAGCTATAGACTAAGTATTGCTCTGGTAAAACCATTCTCCCATTAGCCAGCTTAAAAATGGTTCAATTTTATTTATATTGATTCAGTGATTAAACCTAAGGTTTATGTCAGTCTCATTTTCTTCTAGGCACATTTCTTTCTTATGCCTCACCAAACTTTAGCTTCCTCATCTGTAAAACAAGGAAAACAATAATACTCATTCACACATGGTTGTTGTGAAGAAAAAGATGAGTCAATGCATGTGAAGTTTTTAGCTTTTTCCTGGCATAGAGTACTCAGTAGATTTTAGCTATTGTTATTATTATCGGGTGCAGTTGAGATCCTTCTGCCTTTCCTAAAGGATCACTAGAATCTGATTTTACACCCTCCTCCCCATCTAATCTCTTAGTTTTGGTGTCACAAAACAAATTCTCTAGTTTTATTCTATTCACTATCCATAAACCCTCTGTGACTTCCAAGCCTCTGCCTGGTTTCCCCCGTTATTCCTGGACCTTGAAAGCCCTTTCTTTCCACGATTTCCATCTATTCAAATCCTAATATTCCTAATTATCCAGCTCAAATTGTTATCTCCAAACCTTCTCTGATTTCACTAGCTTCATTGAGCCCACCTCTTCTGAATTCTTACGACGCATAGAGTCCATGCGACATGATTTAGCAATTAATTTGGCAGAATTTTTCACTGGATTTTTCACCATGAGATGTTTGTCCCCAAATAGATATATTCCTTGAGTGGTGGTTTTTTTTCCCTTTTTTTCTCATAATTATCACTCTGCTTCTCACAATTCATTGATTAACAATACTTAGTAATTTATTCGCTGACATTCCTCTTCTTTTTAGATATTATTATTATTACTTCATTCAGTCAACTACTTTCTTTTTTTCAAGATTAGCACCTGAGCTAACAACTGTTGGCAATCTTCTTCTTCTTTTTTTTTCTTCCCAAAGCCCCCTAGTACATAGTTGTGCATTTTCAGTTGTGAGTCCTTCTAGTTGTGGCATGTGGGATGCCGCCTCAGCATGGCCTGATGAGCAGTGCCATGTCCACACCCAGGATCCGAACCGGCGAAACCCTGGGCCACCAAAGTGGAGCACGCGAACTTAACCACTTGGCCATGGGGCCGGCCCCTCACTGACATTCTTAGTAGAGAATATTTTAATTATTACTTTGAGCTTCCTCCACTTCTCTAAACAAACATAGAAAATATTACATTTAAGAAACAGCTCTTCAAATTTGTAAACCGTACATTTTGAAACCAGTGGCCAGAGAGCCGTTAGTTATTATTCTTAAAAGTTATGTAGATAAGCAATGTATCATCAGACTCCCACTGGGTTCCTTATAGATAACATCTCTGACACTTGGGTCACCATGGTAACGGGTGATTAAGTTGCTTTTCAGTAACTGAGAGTTGACCCCTTGTCCAGCTCAGGCCAGTTGATGCCACTGACCCATCAACTAGGCCTGTGCAAATGTCCAATAGGTGACCCCTTGATGTCGGGGGGGCCAAAAACTC
The DNA here is from genome assembly GCF_021613505.1 of Equus quagga. Taxonomy (NCBI): domain Eukaryota; kingdom Metazoa; phylum Chordata; class Mammalia; order Perissodactyla; family Equidae; genus Equus; species Equus quagga. Next base: position 843,793 of record NW_025799850.1, read on the forward strand.
CATCCTCAAATCATGATAACATCATCATTTTGTGAACATATGTCCTACAAAGGCCTGTGAAGCTTGACTATGCTTCTGCAGATCCTCAATTACCTCACTTCTCCTTACCTCCAATCATGTATTCCCACACTTCGGGCCAGCCTGCCCATCTATCCCATAAATATTCCCTAATCCTCATTTTCAGGGAGGCAGATTTGAGACCTGTTCTCCTGTCTCCTTGCTCAGCTGCCATGTGAATAAACCCTTTGTCTGCTGCAAAACTCACCCTCTCAGTGATTGGCATATTGTGTAGTGGGCAAAATGAGCCTGGATTTGTAGCAATTTTATATTGGCCACTTTATTGCCAATATGCATAAAGTAATTTTCATCAGGTTTAATAACATATATGCAAATTATATGGGCCTCTTAATATAGCTGTTTTTCATTATTCACAGATTTTGTATTTGTGAATTAGCCTACTCAGTAAAATTGACTTGTAACCCCCAAAGCAATACTCATGACACTTTTGCAGCCTTTCATGGACATACGCAGAACTGGATATAATTTGAGTTACTCAATACACACAATCCCAACTGAGGTCAAACAAGGAGACATTTGTGACGACGTGGATGGTCCTTGAGGGTCTTATGCTCAGTGAAATACGTCAGACAGAAAAAGATAAATCCACATGATCTCATTTATATGAGGAATCTAAAGACAAAAACAAACAAAAAGCCAAGCTCATGGACATAGAGAGGTCAGGTGGTTCCCTGAGGTGGGGTCAGGGATAGGCAAAGTAGGCAAAGGGGTCAAATAAAAAACAAAAACAAGGAGATACTCTGCCTTCTTGGTCCAGCTTTCAGGCTGAAAACAAGTGTCCTTTTCATAGCCTATTTAGTGCAATGTTTTTTGCATTATTGTGCCTTCTATTCGTGATTTCTCTGTTTAAGCTGGTTCCCAAGCAAAATGCTAACGTGTTGTTTAGTGTTTCTAAGCATAAGAAAGCTGTAGTGCAAAGTTCTAACCCTATGAAGAAAACATGTGTTAGATAAGCTTCCTTCAGACAGGAATTCAGTGTTGTATGCTCTGAGTTCAATGTTCAAGAATTAATAATATATATTAAATAAGGTATCTTTAAAGAGAAACATACACCAAATAAGGCAATGTATTGATTGATTGATGAAAACATGGGCAGAGGCTCTCAGGAACCTAACCGTGTATTTCTCCCAAGAGCAATGGTTCAGAATTACTGAGTCAGTGTTCACAGTGACTGCATAGAACATAACTACAGTGAAAAATGAGAATTGGCTGTAGTTAGCATCTTACATTTACGTTATTAATGAGACGTATAACAAGAATTTTAAATGTTCTCAGTAAAATAGAAAAACTTTAGATGTGAGTGATTACATAAATCACTTTATTTTAAATGTGAATCTGGATAATTTAGAAAATTCTTTTGAAATGCTGAATATCTCTCTTTCTTCAATAATACATTAATTCTTGCCTTCACTTTCTACATCTGGGACTTTAAAAGCATCTCACAGTTTATTATATCCATCAGATGACTTATAATTTGAACTGAACAAAGTTAAAAAGTAAGATAATTACATTTTTGTTTGCTTGACAGTACTCTTGAATGATATTTCACAACTGTCTACTGCATGAAGGGTTAAAATTCTCTGGAAGTAACATAGAAAGCCCAATCAAAAAATACATTTTTAAGGATTAAAAAAACCAAATGAATAACTATTTTTCAAATAGAAGAAACCTCCAGTTCCATTGATATGTATGTGTTTATTTTGTATTACTTCGAATGATCCAGATAAAGAGAAGCCAAAATAGATTTTTCTAATACTTTCAAATTCTAATTTATATTATTTTCTTTTAATAGTAAAGTTACAACAAAGACTGATATTTAAAATTCTGAGTATGGAAATTATTTTTAAAAGCATTCAAAGTTTTAATTTATTTGAGGTGATACATTCAACCTACTTATGAGTGTGTTTGTGTGATGTTATATGATATAATGTATGTAAAATATAAATTATTGTATCCACTACCTGGTAAATTCATTCAGTTAAAAATATTCACTGAGATGCAGGTTGGAAGAGATGGGTGAAAGATGTATATGTAATGGTCTAAGTCTCCAAGAGACTTATAGCTGATTATAAAGGGAAAAGAATCATAAGCAAATAACTATAATAAAAGACAATACTAATAATGACATTATGGAAACACAGAGAGGTTTCTAAACCAACCTAGGAAACAAGTACACCTGAAATGAATTTTAAACATGAGTAGGGTATCAGCATTATTTATTGTCTCAAATAAACCAGTAACAACCAACATATCTTCTAATAGGTGAATGGACAAATAAATGGTGGTACATTCAGACAATAGAATATTATTCAGCAGTAAGAAGAAATGAGCTATTAAACTATGAAAAGATATAGAGAAACCTTAAATAAATATTGCTAAGTGCGATAAACCAGTCTTAAAAGTTATACATTATATGATTTCAATGATATAACATTCCGGAAAAGGCAAAGCTATAGACACAGTAAAAAGATTGGTGGTTACCAGGGGCTTGGGGACAGGAGGAGACTTGAATAGGTGAACCAAAGGAGACTTTTAGAACAGGGAATCTATATGATGCTATAATAGTGGATACATGACACTATGCATTTGTCAAAGCCCATAGACAATTACAACACAAAGAGTAAACATTAATATATGAAATCTAAAAAAAATCATTTAAGAAGTGGGAGACCCAAGGAAGGAATGCAAACTCTGACAAGAGGATCAAATTGTATAACAAACATATGAAACTATCTCAGTGAAAGAGTGGAAGGAAATGTGTTGACCTAAGTAACTGGAAATGTGTGGAGTCGGTGAGGGGAAAGGCAAAAGGAACTGCACATAACTGTACTCTAACTGATAAGTTGTTTCCCATGGGGGTATGGCTGAACAACTCAGATACCGCTATCCATATATACTGAAGTAAAAAATTCAGTCAATGTGTGGCAGATGGTGGGAGCCAGGTATCTCACTATTGGAGTGGAAACTGACAGATATGCAAGGGAGGAGATTAGAATGAACCATGTAGTAATGGATTAGAGTTGGAGACATTAATATGAACTCATATTTAGTTTAATATAGTCACACATGGTTGCATATAGAAATATCTATAGACATGTGTGTATACATAGGTTGGTATACACTTATATGTTTCCTTGCTCTGTCAGCTGACAGGGCCTGATACCAAAGGTGTGAGTACAACTAGAGCTCAGATCTTGGATCCTAATATACTTCTCCAATAAAAAGAAACCAGGCTCCTGGGATAAATGATTGGTTCTAAGAAATATATTTTCATGGTACAGGAAATATGCAAAAGGAGCTTGTAGAATCTTAGGGACCCAGAAAGTGAGGAAGTGCTTGATAAGGAAAATAACTCCTGGGGTTAGGTCAAAAGGGCACCGAAGCCAATTGAAAGTGCTCCCAATGGCTGAAGTTGGAACAATTTAAGCAAAAAATTAATAAGATAAATAAAGTAATATGGGATTATAACCTAAAGTACAAAATAAATATGCACAAATCCATAGTGACATAAGTAAATGATTGAATAAATAAACAAAGGGGGAAAGGAGAGAAAAGATAGATCTCCCTTGCCTAAGGATTCCAAATAATTTGTTTAGATCCTTTGTCCATAAGGAGAGGGAGTATAAATCTCCACTAAGTGACTTCCTTCCAAAGAGGACAGTAAGGAAAAAGGGAAACAGAATGACCTTACAGTGGAGCATCCTGACAATCACTACCTCAGGTGGTCAGTATCAGCAGTGATAATTCATGTTGATGGTATATACTCATGGTATGATGTGATGGAAAGGGCACTTTACCTCTGTGATCTTCCTCCAAAATATTCCTAACTCCAGTCTACTCATGAGAAAAACATTAAACTAATTCCAATAGAGGGATATCCTACAAAATACTTGACCAATATTCCTCAAAACCACCAAGGTCATTAAAATCAAGGAAAGTCTGAGAAACTGTCACAGCCAACAGGAGCTTAAGGAGACATGACAAGTAAATGTAATGAGATATCTGAGCAGAGACAAAAACGAGAACACTGCAAACCACAAAAACAACCAAACAGCCTCCTTTCTTAACTAACATGAATGACTGTTGCTTCTTAACCAATCACAGCTCTAGCCTCTATCCATTCCCTCTGCCTCCTAGATTAAAAAGAAACTCATTATTATATCCAATCCTAAATTTAACCTACTTCCTGCCAACACCCAAGTAGACCAAACCTCCTGCTTTCATAAACCCTCCTTGAAATTCTCTAAAACAAACCCAAATGCTTCAACCAGTCTCTTCTCTCACCCTCTACTGAGACATCCCATTGTTACCCATGGCATGTAGTTTTCCTTGCTGCAGCACTAATAAATCCAACTTTGTTTGACTACTGGTATGATCATGGGGGTCTTTGGTGGGCACTGACAGGAAGAGACAGACATGAGCCAGGACCGTAATGGAGCAACACAGGCTGTGGTAAGCAGCTCAGACTGAATCCTGTAAGTGATGGGAGGACCTGCTGAAGAATCTTGTGTGTGAAATAATATCGCTCAAACTGCATTTAAATTGTGGATGGTGGATATGCGGACAATGGTTATGAGGGACAAAAGAGTGTGGGTTAGGGACTGCTGCCAGCCAAGCCTGAACTTGGGGACAAGGTAAGAAAGGAGGGGAAAATATGGGCTTACGAAACGTTTATTAGGTAAAATCTGCATTCTATAGTAATTGGTAATGGGAATAAGACTAAGAATAAGCACTTGATCGAGGATATTGATTATTGGTTGGTCAAAATGATGCGGGCTCAATGAGTTGAGGAGTCAAAAGAAAGATTTCTTGGACTCTCAAGGTCTGACAGTAGTGCTCCTTTATTCAGAGAATAGCATAGAGTAGCATGGGGCAGGACCGATGGGCAGTAAAGAGCTGCAGCATGGGGACAGAACCCATGGGCAGTAAAGAGCTGCAAACATGGGTTGAGGGTAGAGCTAAATTTATAAGGCATAGGTATGTGAGTTATTTCTTTACAAGACAAAGGAAAGATTATGCAAAAAAGTCTTTAAAATGGTACCAGTGTAGGTGAGGTCTGGTTATCGGGTGGTCCTATAACTTTGGATAGGAATCAGCTCAGATCAGGTGAGGACATCCTATGCTTCCCAGAGGATGATACAGATTGGTATGTAGGCCAGGACACCTTGGGGTTCTCTTCCTGGGGCAGCCTTGATCCTCATCAGCATTATTACCTGACAGTGGATTGCCCCCACAGGGGTGCCCACACTGCAGACCTGTATAAAAATGGAAGCATGAGACCAGAATAGATAAGGCACTCACAATTAACAATTTGGATGAAAATAGAAGGCAGATATTGCTGTCTCCACATTTAAAATTCTACCATGGTAATGTAGTACCTGTCTTCTAATTAGATTGGAGGCGTTTTGAATTCAAAGAATGTACATTATTTGCTTGATCAAAAGTGACAAAAAACACTAAAAATAAATATTTGATTTTTTGCCTGTGAGATAGACCAATAATTGGTGGTTTCTCAGCAAGAATGCAATGCAGTCCTAACTACACAAAGATGTCTCCTGATGAACATAAAGATCTCCTCAGAATAATATTAGTTCTACCAGACTGAAGACTTCACAAGGGCAAGAAGTCTGTTACGTCTCTTATTTTATTCTTACCACCTATCATCACAGCTCCTGGCATATAATAAATGCTCAGTAATGAATGAACTAATTAACAAAGAAGGTGCTCCTAACAGAGGCCAACACCACAGTGACAGGTTGTGGGAAGAGCTCTTTACCAGAACAGTAGCATGAAATAGAAAGAGCTATTTGCAGACCTAGAGCACAAAAACCAGAGAGTGGCTGTAGCAGCAGCATCAGAATCAGGTTGACGTAGCACAACAGCTTCTGCTAAAGGCAGTGTCCTCACTAAGGGTTCCAAGGCAGAAAGAAGCACGAGACCCAGGGCTGGGAAGAGAGGAAGGATGTCTGTCTCCATGGGTTTTTCACAAGGATAATAAAGTCTTCACACCAGGTACTAGTACTGAGACATTGGATGTTGGGTGGTTGCATTGGTTTCCCCAACCAAGATAGTTGTGGCTAGGAAGAGGAATCATTATCAGCTGGGATATTTTCATACCACTATTCCATCCCATCCCAGATTCTGGCAAATCCCATGGGATTATCTGAAACACAGGGTGGAGAAGTGTGAGAGAGCCCTTTGCCAAACCCTAGGAAAGCAGGAAAGATGATGATAATGAAGAAAGAGGAAAAGCAGTGAAACTCAAGGGTAAGAAAGTCTTGTTAGAATGCCAACAGCCAATCCTCGATGAAAATGGAATGGTGTCAAAATGAAACTCAAGCCTTCTTACATAAGGACTCTTCTATATCTACAGTGACTGCTGAATAAATTCATTTTACCACTTACCTCTAACATGAATATCATCTCACAAAACTTTAAAAGTAAAAACACCTGCTTAAATAAAAAGAATTTGTGTTACTCTAAAAAGAAATATCTAAATTTGGATAGACTCTATCCAGGGCAAAGGAAGAGCTGTCCAAGTCCAGGCTGTAGATACATTATGGCGTGTGCCCCCTCCCAAACCCACAAACGAGCATACGCAATGGAAAATAAAGTTTTCATTTTGAAATGACACAGAAGTCTATATATTTTGAAATAAGTTCACTGAGGCTGACTTTTCTTTCTCCCCCGCCCCTGACCTCCTTCTCTCATGTTCAGCATTTTGTGGTCCTTTTTCTGCTGATCTTAACATGTGTTTAGTCCACCATCAGGGTAATTCTCCATCGACCCTGCCAGTCACTGAGATACAAAGGCAAAGGTGAATTTTCCTTGATGTTCTTTTTGGACTCCCACCTATCAAGCAGAGGGGAAAGACACAACTGGATCCCCCGAAATTAGTTACCCTGAAATTTAATATGTAAAATGGTAGGAAATAAAACACAGTTTTTGTGGATAATTAAGAAAGCTAGGACATTTAGGGACAATTTCAGTCATTAACTAATCAGCTGTTTTCACTAAGCAAGGAATATTCGATTTTTTAATCTGGCAGGACAATTTGTTCTCAGGTGAACCCCATTTGTCATACTTGTAGATCCATGCATTCTCCCAAAATAAACTGAAGCTGCCTCCCCAGCAGTTTTGTATTAATTTGTCTTTTATAATTTTTTGCATTTGTCTAATTTTTCTCCTGCCTGAGTTTGTTTATGTCTGCTAGTACAAAAGTGTACTAAATACTGCTTGTTTGTTGTCTGGAGGCATTGAGTGAAACTAAGTCCTTTGACATGAAAGAAAAACAGAGAAAAGACAAAATAAACAAAAAGCTTATATGAGAACAAAGAATGTATACATCCGAAATAAAGAAAACAAGTTCATATTACCATGAATAAGATAATTTTTACCATAGAAATTTTTGAGATTACAAAATTACAGATGCAGAAGAATCAACAAAGTATACACGTGGAGGTGGCAGGCTATGGGTGTGGCAGGCTAACTCTTCATGTAGCACGTGTGTGTGAATGTAGCTGTGTGCACATATTGGTATGAACTCCCAACCAATATGCTGAAAGGCAAGGAAAGGTTGGAAGCTCTTAGCCTTTTCCAACTAAACTACAGAATAAATGCATGGTGGTGGTACACAGACATCTGACTACCTATGAATTTAATTGACTATTTTGCTGAAAAGTTTGTATTTACACATTTACCATATCCCATCTATTAAATAGGTAAATACAAGAATTGAGCATCCCTTTAGAGTATTTAATTTTCCTAAGAATGTAGATTTATTGAGAATTTGATAAAAAGCTATGGATACTCTCGTAGAAATTTATACTTAAACCCACCTCTAGTGTGTACCATCAAAGGGTTCATAGGTACAATAAAGGCCATTGTCTACACCCCAGGTTCTGTGAATCCCATGATTTTAAAATCCCTTCTTCTAAAAAATATGTTGACGGCAAGTGGCCCTCCTTTTGATAACAGGGAAGGACCCCTCACTGAGGCAATGAGAAGAGTATATCTTTCTAGAACTGCGTGCAGGGAACTATACTATGTTGGCTCCACTGTGAGAGAAATACTGTAGGACAGGCAGAATGCGAAAACCATGCCATGGATATGCTGACTGTGCTTCAGAGGGAGTTTACCTCCAAAGCCATTCAGTTAATGGGGTGTTAACTGAGGGAGATATTGTAGCGACTTCTGCTGAGTATAATTAACAATGAGAGAGAGATTCTAAATCAGGCTCTGAGAAAAAGAAAAAGCACCTGGAAGGAAAAATGAACAAGATTACATTTTGAAATAAAGGGGAAAGAATGCTGATTTCATCAGAAATAAAGAATTTATCCAGTCCAGTGTAGTTAATGAAACCAAAACTATGTTTAAAAGTAATTCAAAATGTCAGCATGTATGCTCTTTCTGAGACTGTGGGAGAAGGTACTCGATAGTTTAAAAAGGATTTAGAAGGAAAGTCACCATTCCGCACAGCCAGTTTTGGCTAGAGACACATAATTGAAAGGCATATATATAGCCTTGCCTAGTTAATAAACCATTAATGGAAATAGTAACAAATAGCTTAACTGACCTTCTGGATCTTGTCAGAATCCTGTCAAGGAAGTGGCAGTGGAAGAATGACAGAGAGTCCGTGACTGAACGACAACAGCTGCCAAGACCATGATTTTAATGAAATGTATCTTTGAGAAACTGATTTAGAACAGATATGCTCAGAGTTATTAGATAGAGATATTAGATAACCCTTTCAATTCTATTTTGTCATTTGCTCTTTTGCAGTCGCCAGTCTTCTGGTGTCCAGCTGCTTGCAAATTTCGCGAGGAGGAGAGAAAGGGCACTGTGCACATATATCTATGTGTGTAGGGAGTGGGGACCTTTCCATCTGACCCTCTCTCCATCATCCTCATATACGTTCCTCAAAACCCTTAGCCTGCGCACTTCTTACTAGCTTGTAGCAGTTCCTTTTTGCCACACTTGCCAATGCTGTCACTTGATAAGTATTCTAAGCATATCCCTATTTTAGTGTTGAACATTTCTAGATGCAGACACCCTCTAAGTTTATATAAATACATACATAATATTTGATTATATTATTATTTTATTTACATTGCATTATTTTTGTTTTTATGTTTTATTAGGTTTATTATACTACATAAAATATGTAATTATATAAATATAATATACAATATAATAATGTTATATATTATTACAATAAACATAAACAAAGATTTAATGGAGGGTATACTACAGTGAAGCTCAATTACAATGAAGTTTACAGTTTTAGCACTCTAAATAAGTAGGCAGTAAGTGCAATAACTGAATGTTTTCCCCCCAAATTCATATGTTGCAGCCCTAATCCCAATGTGAGGTATTTGGAGGTGGGGCTTCGGGGAGGTAATTAGGTCATGAGGGTGGAGCCTTCATATGGGATTAGTGCCCTTATAAGAAGGAACAGGAGAGAGATGATTTTTCTCTCCTCCATATGAAGATATAGCAAGTCCTTCATCTACAAACCAGGAAGAAAGCTTTCATCAGAACCCCACCATGCTGGCTTCCTCTATGACTGGAAGTCTGGAGACTTCCAGGCTGCAGAGTTGTGAGAAATAAATTTCTGTTGTTGAAGCCACCCAGTCTATGGTATTCTGTTACAGTAGATTAAACTGACTAAGACGCTCAGTCCAAAGTCAAGGAGTAAAAAGGCACTGTAGACTCACTGAAATAGCCTTCTCAAAGACAGACGTGGTTCTAGTATTTTATTAGTCCTCTCATTGATTACTTTATGAAGGTCTCTGAGACCTTCTTTCAGATCTTAATTACTCTTACTTGTAAACAATTCTAACTTTTGGATTTTTAACAATTTTTTAAAACTGTCGTCTTAGGTATCAATCTTAGAGCCCAGCCTAGCTATTTGTATATAGTAAGCACCAAACAGTATTTGCTAAATTGCAATGAATCACCTCGTTCTTCCTCTGCTCAAAGAAATTAATGATACATCTTTCTTACTCAAGTTACTCGCCTTCTTTCAGCAATAAGGCCTACTCAAGGCCATTGATCACCAATGTGCTGGCAGGAGGCTAATGAAAAGCTGGCATTAGTTTTAAGTGAGCCATCAGGAAGGAGACAGATACAGGTTAGCTACAGATGCTCCTCAGCTCCTCTCTGACATATGCAAACCCACAACAGTTCTAGCAGCAAAAATATGTTTACTACAAAGTTTTATTTCAAACCTCATGGGCCACTTAATTCTATCCACATCTTGGACCCCTCACCTCGTTGGTCACTTGTCAGAATTCTAGCTACTTCTATCTCTTAACTCTCTCTTACTCTTATACCACATCAATTTTTTTTCCTTTCTTCTGATATTTTCTATCCCCAACCCACCACTACTCTTCCTTCAGAATATTTCTATTTGGGTTTATAAAGTCAGCAAATTTCCCAACATCTTCCATTTTTTTAAATAGAACAATTCCCCTCCAGGACCTAGTACCGCCTGTAGCATTTTCTAGTGCCCAATACTCCAACCTCAAGTTCCCAGTGTCTCAGCATGTGCAGGGGAGAGGAAATAAGAGCAAATGAATCAGAATTCTTCTCACACCATCCCTCCTTTACAATCTTATAGGAAAATCCCTCATTTTTTATCCATCCTACCCAGCTATATCAGCCTCTAGTGAGTGGTAGCAACCAGGGCAAAAATTGAGCTATATTTTTTAAGACCTTTTGCTCTTGGCTCAAAATCTTCACCTCCATTCTAATTCTACTCATTGTCATCACTGATTCATCATTCATGATTTCCTCTTATTTGCGCTCCCAAGGTCACAGACATAGGATAAAAAAGATCAGGAGACTTTTCAGAACCTCCTGCATGTTTTCTCTGACAGTTATTACATACCAAACTACATTAACATGTTCAGTACCACTTTGAATTGGTTTTCTGTTTCTTTGTTTAGTTTCTTTTTCTTCTTAGCCAGCCTTTGTGCTTCTTATTGCACACAGGATTCATCTTGTACTCTGGTCATCTGATCAAATACTGAATGTGTTTAAATCACATGTGCATCCAGCTTAGCCCCATCATCATTGCAACCATCAAACCAGGTATTTTTAGGAAGCACTTGTTCCATTTATCTGTCATCACATGCAAACAGTCTAAAACTCAGTAAGCAACAAAAACCATTATATGATACTCACAGGAATTCAAAGAGGACATAGTGGAGATGGCTTGTCACTGCTACACAAAGTCAAGGCCCTGGGATGGGACAGGAGTGGGATGAGGGCAAGAATTAGATGGAAGCTTCTTTTCTCACCTGTCTGGCATCGGGCTGGGGTCGCACAAAGCCCCTAAACTTGGCTTAATCGCAGCAAAGTTAATTACCCCTGGAGTGGTTTGACTCACCCTTGGTGGCTCAGGGCTGAGGAGTGAGTATTCCAGCAAATGGGGTGGAAGCTGCGTGGTCCCTGGGACCTAACCTTGGGACTTCATGCAGTGTCACTTCTTTAAAACCTCCAAAGAATGTGATAAGTTAATTAAGTGCCAGAAAGAAAAATCATGACTAAAGAGAGAGAGGTGGAAAAATTGGATACAATCCTCACGGTCGTTCCGGGTATACTTCAAATAAGTAAAAAAGCTTCCTCTAAGTGTGTCATTTCACACACAAGAATTACAACCCTGAAGGCTTAAAATTATCATCTGAAATAATTGCCTTACACATATTTTTAAAATTCATTTTTATAAACTACTTTAAATATACAGGCAAGTATACATAACCATAAAATGAAAAACCATGTACACAATGTTCAGCCTTTTAAAATCAATGTATTTTTAATATTTGCTTCAGGGATGCTTTTTATAAAACACTAAAACAGAACAAAAAGAGTTGAGGTACTCGATGCAGTGTAATCCCATCTGCCTTCTTACCTCCCCAGAGTTAACAACTACAATGGATTTGGAATCTATCATTACATATTTTTAAATTCTATTATTACACTTATATATAGACATAAAAATATACAGCAATGCTTTGTAGTGTTTTGAACTTTATATATACAGAAACAGATTGAGTACTTGCTCTGTACCAGATACTGTTCTAAACATTTCACATTTTTAATTTAGGTAAAATAATAATGGTCCTATGAATAGAAAATATCACATACACATTCCCCACTCCATTACAGATGAGAAAAATAAATTAAGCAAAGAGATATTTGCAAAGAACTATGAAGGTCTGAGACTGCACTCTGCTTACAAGCTAACAAGTTAGCCTGCCAAAGACTCATGGATGCTTCCAGAACGCAGGAGACTCGTGGGCTAGACAAAAGACAATTTAGCGCTCACATTAATAGCGGTATCCAGAATACTGGCATTTGTTGCACTGGCTCCCCATATCCAGTTCCCACGGGGCTTCACGAGGAGATGGTATCACACGGTATCTGCTCGTGCGTTGGACTGCGTTACAGAGGAGGAAGAGCGAGCCTGGGGAACCTTTGATAACGTGCTGTGACCAAGCCTGTCCTTTGCTCAAAGGGAGACGTTGTCTTCACAGGCTATTTACTATACAAATATCCTTAAAAAGATAGTTCTAAACAATGTGCCTCACCCCCAAGATCTGCAGAAGTGCAGGAACCCCATGGAGAGCTGTCTCACAGTCGGATGAAGCCGCGTGCTCAGGGCGCACGAGGATCAAGGTTCTAACAGGATTAACAGACGCCCCTGAGGCCAGAACCCCTGCTCCTGACTAGTACTGTCGTCCAGCCTCTGCAGTGGCAAGTGAGGATTCCTGTTTCTCAAAATACTGCCCAACGTTGATGACTCTTTCTTTTTTCATCTGATGGGTGTGAGATCATCACCTGATTAGTGAGATTGGCGATGAATTTGAGCATCATACACTTATTGGTCATTTGGTTTTCCTTTACTGTGAACTGTCTGATTATATCTTTTGCAATTTATTGCTATTTGCTTATTTTTCTTTTTTCCTTAATTGATTTATAGAAATTTTTGTAAATTCTTAGGACTGTAAAACTTCCTTGTTTGTGTGTTTTGGAAAAACCATTTCCTGTCTGTAGCTTGTCCTCTTGTTTATAGCATAAATACAAATAACTGTTAAAAAACCATTTTATTGTAAGCAAATTAATCAGTGTTTTCCTTTACGACTTGTGCTTTTAAAGAAATCTTTTGTTTCATCAAGTCTATAAACCTATATGTTAGATTTTTTTCTATTTAAAATGCTTGCTTTTCAAATGTGGGTCTCCAGTCTTCAGTGATTTTTGACTAGGGACGAATATTCTGTTATGGCTCCTCTATGATAACCTCTAAGCCTCAAATAGAGTTTCTAAACACATTTCTCGTATTTGTGAGCTATTAAGACATATCCCAGGGGAGTAGTAAGGGTGATTACACAAGAAGAAAAGTAACCGCAGTTAGATAAAAGTAGGTAGCTACAATGTCTAGTTTTATGAGTCTTGTTATACCTATGTGGTCATCTTTTAAAATAACAAATGAAAAAATAAAGCTGAAGTATTAGAAGCCCCATTCAAATGTCAAAGCAAGTGTAAGAGTTCTTGTGTGATGCAGATTGTAAATGTCACGGTTCTTCTACACTACTGCTGTTTAATCTTTTCATCAAAAGAAATTAATAATTAACAGCAATTATATATCTAAAAAATTAAAAATTTATCTATCACCAAATCTCTTAGCTTTTTTCCCCACAAGTGTATCAGCTAGGGAAGACAACCTAGCATATGCTCACCTTGTCATTTTGATTTGTTTTGACTTGACTCTTAATCTTACATTTTGGGAACGCATGCCATTCTTTCTTTCTTATAATCTAATCATCTACATTGAAGACAAGCACTTACAAAACAGTGAACACTGACTACCAGATTGATTTGCCTATATGTGGCATAGTTTCATTCCTGTACTTTTTCTCCTATGGAATGTCACTCTAACTTTAGCTTTTACTTTTTAGAAGGAAAGAAAAAGAGTGACCATCTTACAAAAGTAACCTGGAATTAGAACCATTATGTTTGAGGTGCTTTGTCTTTCCAAATTTAAGAATAGCCTTAAGAATGTAAAACTTTATTATTTTGAATCCATAAAAATAGACAATTTATATTAGGTTGTAGGAATTACAGGTAACTTTAATTTTTGTTTTACTTTCATACCTTCTAGTATTTTTTTACATTTCCTATAGTTATTTATACTATTTTAGTAAGATTGGTAATATTAGTAGGGAAAATATATTTGGTTTGAGAAAGAAATGTTGATTAATCAATTCATCATTCCTGCCCTGTATCTATGTACTCTACTGATCTTATGACTTAACCAGCAGATTAGAGAACATATGCTGTTTAAATGTAATTCTTAGAATGAAAGATGCTGTCAAGAAAACAGTGAAAACTCTAATACAAAGCGTAAAGAAATGTTTCAATAATGGAGAGATAAAGCATTCAATAGTGGAATGATTTAACAAGAAAAAAATAGCAATTGCCCCCGAGTTGATCTACAAACCCAATACTCTCACAATCAAAATTTCATCTGGAGCACATATTGCTCCTTATAAAATACATGTAAAAACCAAAAGTCTATAAAGAACCAATTCAACTTAAAAAAATAAAAAGAATAACAGAGACACATCTTTATACCAGATAGTAAGCCATAATGTAAAGACCAAGCAATTGAGGTGGTATGGAATACACATGAAGAAAAAAGTGGAACAGAATATAAAATTCAGATACATAGTTGACATATTTGAAATTATGGTAACAATGATAGCACAGAGCAATGGGGAACTATAGGTTCCTTAGCTGACTGACATTGGGAGAACTGATTTATTCTATGTAGAAAATATTCTTTATGTACACACTTTACAAAGGGACACTGCACATGGATTAAAAAATGTAAAGCTTTTACGGGAAAAATAGTAGAAGGATCTTATCTAACAGTAGTACAGATTTATTTAAAAAGATCTCCAAAGCACAAAATCTAGGAGGAAAATAAGTATTGGACTATATCAAAATTAAGGATTTCTGTCCAACCACCAAGTTAAAAAAATAGATTAAAAAATAAGAGAAAATAATTTTAACATTTAAAATTAATGAGATTAAAATCTAAAGTATACCAACTGCCCTCCCCCACTGTCAAATACACAAGAATATTGCAGTAAATTCAATGGAAAATAGGAGTTACAGGAATTTCACAGAATTAAACTGGAAGTACAGTAAATAAAGAGATGTTCAATCTCATTTGTCATCAGAGTAATAAGAATTAAACAATGAAAAAGTATTTTATGTCCATAAAGTAGAAAAGAAATATCACCTTGTGTTGGCAATAATATGGGTGATCAAGAATCCCTGTGCAGTTATTGGAGGTATAAATTGGTACAGCTATTCTGCAAGGCAATCTGGAAGATTATATGAAAATTAAATATATGAGCTTCCCGAGATTTAAAGGTATGTGTTAAGGGTATATAACCAAAAAAAACCACTTCCTAGGGTTGAGATGGGAACTGTGCTGTGAAGATTTATTCCAGCAGGCCATCCAACAGATGCAGCCTGAGATCTTTTACTAAAGTTCCTGCATGGCGCTGACCACTGGTCAGGGCATGAAACATAATAATGTTACTCTGTAACCATGAGTCTGAGGACATTTGGAGTAATTTGCACCAGTTTGCCATCACCGTTATTGATAATAGTGAGATTTAATGATTCGAACATGATCTCAGTGAACCACCCACTGGAGAGCTCTGTAGCTGAGTCTGGTTAGGTAGTTGCTGTATTCATCTCTTTACTGGTTAGATTACATTATCATGGTTTATATTTTTGTTTTAAAGAAGAGGTCATGAGTAGTATATATCATGTATTTGTGTGTATTGCACAATGTGTCTATCACCAAGAACTTTTGTAGGATTTGTGCCACTGCCTTCTCACATTGAATGCTGTTGTAGAGATTTTCCCTTCTTTTTTGTGATGAGATTTTTGACCCAGACATCCCTTGGAAATCTTTAAAGTCCAGAAGGATTAGCAAGATATGAATCAGTGATGAATGTGCCTGGATCAACTTTTTATGAGACTTACTATGAGGAAAGTTCTGTTCTATAACCTTTAGTGCACTTTCCCTCAGGGACTCCAGTTATGTTCACTCAAATCTCCTTCTTCCATATCTATTCTTGCCCCCATTTCATTTTACTTGACTTTTCTTATGTCTATACTCTATGTTCATGTTGTCAGCATTATCCATTCTTCTCTATTCAGATTCTAAAGTGATTTTATTACTCTGTTTTTCCAGTTATTCTAACATAGCTCAGATCACTTTTTATCTCTTTCTAGGCCTTTTCAATTCTACTTTTAGCCCCTGTCACCATGAATGATGCCTTTGGTAGGTCCCAAAAAACATAAGAGTGGAAGTCCACTGTGATTAGCTTGTGTCCATTTGATTGGTCAGTGTTCCAGCAACAGCTGGTTGTTAATTCTTTGCCATCCTTCTCATTTGCTTTGTTGCAAAATTATTCTGGTGTGTGCCTTTCATATCAATTTTATTTCCTTTTTTGTTTCTTTAATTATCTTTTCTTAGGTCCCTATCTAGTTGTTTTGTGGTTGTTGGTCATTTTTTAATACAGCTTTTTTTTAAAGCCATTTCCTTGTTGTCAGTATTGGAGTGAGGGTGCGAGGGAGATTGGTCAACAAGTCACGTGGGTTTCGGTCACCTTCCTTTGAACAAATACCAGCCCACATCCAGTCCTATGGGTGGGTCACTGTACCAGGCTTTCTATAAATTGACTGGGTTATCAATGAGACCCTGTACAACACAGGTCCTACATATCATAATCTAGTATTTACTTTTATTTAAATGACAAAAGCTCATTAGCTTTGGAACCAACTGATACCTCATTTTCTGCCTTTACCCTGTTGAGTTGGTAAAGGAGTGTGTTTCCTTCTTGAACCTCTCCTCCTCTGTTGTTCTCTGATATGCAAGTATTACTTGGGCAACTCCAACATGTACATCATGGAGGATGGAGAAAGCAACTATTTTGCATCTGTCCATATTGTTTAGTATTTTGACCATGTACTCGTATTATTATATTTAATTTTCTTTTTAATGCCAAGAAGTACTATCTGAATTGGAGGGGTAAGGTTCCTGTTAGTGATATCTATTTTTTCTGCCTGACTACCTTCCATTTCCTCTTCTCTGAAGGTGTTCTGAGTTAAATTGTGTCCTCCCAAAAGATATGTTAAAGTCTTAACTCTCCTGTACCTGTGAATGTGACCTTATTTGAAAATAAGGTCTTTGCAGATGTCATTGAGGTAAGATAAGGTCATATTGAATAGGGGTGGGCCCTAATCAAATATGACCAGTGACCTTATAAGATGAGAAGAGACACAGACTGAGACATATGGAGAGAAAACCATGTTATGACAGAGGCAGAGATGTTCCAAAACAAGGAATGCCAAGGATCGCCCGCAAGACCTGAATTAAGAGAAAGGCCTGGAATAGATCTTCCCTGAGTGACTTCAGAGAGATTTTGGCCTTCCAGCCACAATAACTGTGAGAGAATAAATTACTATTAGTTTAAGTCATTCAGATTGGTATTTTTTTATGACAACCTTAGGAAATTAACACAGAGGGCAACATGATAACTTTGTCTAGAGAACTGCCAACCTGCTTTCCCGTACAATCAATTTTCATGGTTTGACAAAGCTGTCTCTGCTTCATTTGCTTGGTAATTCCTCAAGAATGGGAAATTATTTTACAAATAATGATTAAAAATAAATTTATATGATTACATGATTTATATATTTTAGATTGAAGAAAGTAACCAAAATGTCATTTAAAATAAAATTTATAGAGATAAAAATGTGCATTTCATTCACTATTGCTAGAAAACTATATTTTAAATATTAAAATATTTAAATACACATTTGGCTGCATAGCTCCTTTATTTAAGAGAACATTAAATATTTTCTTAAGCAGGCAAATGTTATTACAGAAACTCATTCTAGCTAAAAGGAGATTTAGAGGAAGCATATAGGGCTTTCGCCTAGAACCCAATAACAAGAAGTAAAACTGGTCCTTCTATTGGAAGAGACCTGGGCAGTAGACAAACAGCAACTACAGCATATACATTCTCTTTTTCTCTGATGTTGAATGGTCTGTCATTTCTGCTTTTCTCTGATTAGAGTTCTCTGCTAATTCAGCCATTTTCACACTGTCCTTAATGGCCATCCAAAAATTGCCATCTCAGCTCCTGAGTCTACTTGACCTTCCAGGTCTTGTGCCCAGAACTTGGAACTCAGTATCTATACTCTATCAAAGCTCTTGGTAGAGAGAAACTTATAGGTCTGGCTTGAGTTAGAGATCGATCTTGGATCCTGTGGCCAAAGGATTGACTTTATGTGGAACACAGGGCTGCAAACTTCAGGGTTAAGGAAAAGGCAGGGCCTTTGGGAAAGGGTTATGAAAACAGGAAAGAAATGTTCAGTATTTCTAATACAAAATCTTAAAGCTTTATAGATTTCAAATCGTTGCTGCTTATTAAAGACTCACTAAGATAATCTCATTCTACTTTATTTTTTTAGTTTATTTAGTTTTAAATTTAAGTATCAAAATCTAGGTAATGCTTCATAACTATTTGAACTGATCACTATAGTTACACAACATAATGAGAAGTAAATGAGATTTGAAATTAGAAAACCTGGAGACTAAGCCCATGGCTGCTGTCTAGTCACAAGATCCTGGGGAAGTCACAGAGCCTCTGTCACCCTCACATTTGTTATCTGTAAAATGCAAGTAAAAATAAGAATATACACTTTGAGTGGTTAATGCGAAAACAAAAAAGTTTGCGTATATGAAAGGGCTCTAAAAGCTGTAAAGTGCTATAAATGCTGAATATAATATCACATTACTTTGTTGGAACCCCTGTAGCAGCTTGCCAGAGCTCTGC
Organism: Equus quagga; assembly: GCF_021613505.1. Lineage (NCBI taxonomy): Eukaryota > Metazoa > Chordata > Mammalia > Perissodactyla > Equidae > Equus > Equus quagga. The sequence goes on from NW_025799850.1 coordinate 862,803, forward strand.
AATGGGCACATCACAAATGCTTGGAAGCCACCTGTCCATTGACCAGTCCCCATTTGTACTATAACTTTCTTTCTACTACTGTCACATACTCAGTTAAGTTTATTTTAGTTGCATGAGACAAAAAATGACTCTTGCTTAAATAAGCATGGAAAGAAACTGGACTAAATTCTAGGGTCCAAGTCCTAACCAAATAGCAGAATGAGCAGGATCCAAGCTAGCTAGGGACCTTGGCATGTTCAAGGAACTTCCAGAGGAGATGACGTGACTTGGCCACAATTACCTCTCTTCTGAGTGTCACTCAGTTCAAATAGTCACAAATTTCTTCAAGAGAAAATGAGATTAACCCATATTGGCTGAAATGTCTAACTCTGAGTCTCTTGCATCACATAGCAAATATATAGTTCCTGAGGCCCCACCTTGATACTGGTGGCAGGTTCAAGAAGGCAAAATCAGTATGAGACAGGCATCATCCTAAGGAGATATCTGCTATAACTGAGCAGCAGGCATTTTATCATCCAGTTGTGTAAATGGCATTTTCCTCATAGCCAATATTCATCTGTTCTCTCTTGAATTTGATTTTTCATAGAGAATGTGCCTGCATATACGTGTTTATCCATATCCTTTTTCCCTGATCCCATGTGTTCTCTCATCTCTGTAGCTTTCTCTACATGGTTTAATTCTGTTGTATATTTATTGGTCATATTTCTCTGACTCAGTATACATGCGGCTGTCCCAACCCAACAAACTAAACACTAAGAAATGCCTATAAAACCCAAATCTAAATTCCTTGGAAAGATGGGAAAGATAGTGTTTTGGCCCAACCTGGGCCAGTGTCTATTCTGCTATGGCTGGGCGGCAAGTCATCATGCCAGCTGCTTACCCAGCAGTGCTGTTGGAGTGGTCTTAGAAGGAGGAGAGGCATATTGAGAGTTGTGAGTGGTTAATTTTCCTTAAAGAAAAGAGAAGGAGCCTGGCAGGCACTCAGACAGTATAGATGTCAAGCTGTAACCCATCCAGTGAATATAAGAGCAATATTTACAGGCATCCTCAACTAAACATCCCGTGAGCACTTTAAATTCAGTCTGTCCAAAACTGAGCTCATTATCTTCAGCTAGGCCCTCAGTCTTTCATATTCCCATTGTATGCATCACCATTCTCTTGGGACCCTGCAGTTAAGCTATTACAGTCTATTTTGACTCATTGTCTCTATCCCAATCACCATTTCCAATAGTTAACAAGTAAATATATTTACATCTACAGTACCTCTCAATTCTCTTAGCTCTTTCATTTACCTAATTCCACAACTCTATTTCAGACTCTTATTACCCAACCAATGTAATACCATATGCGCAGAAAATAAAAAAAACTCTTCATCTCTAGTATCTGTTCTTTAAATCCATCCTACAAATTGATGTGAGAAACAGTTACTCCTCAAAGATCTATCTCTAGCTCAGAAACCTTCAGTGCCTGGAATCTACTCAGTTCCAAATTCCAAGGCCAATATTTAAAATAATACCTGGGATGTGTTTCTATCTGACTTCCTTGTCTGATCCTGAGCTGCATCTTCTATGTGGGAAAACTGTGACCTTTAAAGCATTCTTTGTTCTGATGACCTGTCCATGCATGTAGGACTTCCTCTGGATAAACTGAACCGTTTCTCTTTCTTGCTCCTATGGTTTTGCTCATCTTGTCATTTCACCATAGAATAGCACCCCACAATCCAGACTGGCTAGAATTTTATGCATCAGCTTAGAAAAAACACCCCTATCTTTGATTATCTCTTTCCTTGTAGCCTCCTCACCAAAAAATATGGAAAGAATCTCTTCTTAATACAAGCAGTCATTGAAAATTTTCTGTATGTCTTCTCTATTACATATCACATTCTGACATAGGTATGTTTTTAATGGTTTTCTTTGTGCTTTCCCCTCCTCTCCATCAAAGGAGAGAGAGAAAAGAAAAAAAGAAAAGAAGGAAGGAAGGAAGAGAGAAAGAGAGAGAGTGAGAAGGAGGGAGGGTGGGTTGTAAATTCCTTGAGGAAACTCCCTGGAGAGACTGTCTTACTCATTTTTCTTCTCAAGACCATCAAAACACACAGAGAGTAGAGGTAAAAGGCGGTTCTTATAACACTAATATGGAAGAGTGTCCAGGGCAGCCCACAGACTATTTGAATCCTGCCTTGGCCCGCTCTCGTAAAGAATCCATACATGCAATGTACGATAGAGAAACAGGTCCTCTCATTGCCTCCATATGAAACTCTTGCTCGAGGTAGGTGGATATAAGCATTCTTACTTAAAAACCAATAAATTCCACTTCCTTCCTCAAAACCAGAGCCTAAAGATCATCCTTTCTTCTGACAGATACTCAGAAGACAAGAAAATGTGATGATCGAAGCTGCATCCGTGCCAACTCCCTCCCCCAAAAGCAACAACCCAGAGCCAGGGCTTCCTTTAGAGGCAAGATTGCATTTTCAAAGCAAAATGACACCACATGCATAATTAGACGGCGAGTCAATAATTGGGACCCAACTGGGATCCTTTATTCTGATCAGTTATATTAGCAACTTCCCTTTTCTCTATATACAAGCAGGGTGAGGGTCAGATACACAACAGAGAGACAGAGGTAGTCTGAGGTTCAGACGTGCTCCCACTCCCACATCCAGAGGACACGTTTTCCTTCCACTTCTGGCAGGAGCTTAATAAATACAAATAGCTGAAAATTAATCTGGAACTTAGATTATATGATTTGTAATCTTTCTAATGGCAATCATCCTATACAGCCTCTAATATACACCAATACAGTAAGAAATTTTTCAAGAACCAAGTCTTTTGACCATAAATTTGACCTTCAATATCCTGCATGACCTAGGCCTGGTTTCCTCAGAAACCTAATTCTCTATCAGAAATACAATGACACATATGGAAAATCAAAGGTTTCATGGAAATGGAAATGTTTAAAAAAAAATGGTTGTACTGTGAAAAGCAGGGAATTCATGAAGTTTCTCCTTTTACAGATAACTAAAAACTAATACAAAAAAATAATGTCAGAGTTTCACTAAGTTCTTTAAATGCCATAATTTACAAAGAGACAAATGGCAGCTTTCAACTTGTTCTATTTCTACTTTTAAGTGTTGTGTAAATTATATTAAAATAGCAGATTGCATGTTTTTTTCTCTAGTTGTGGATGAGGAAATAGCACTTGCTTAGAAAAATCCCCGGAGGCTTTCTTGGACCATTCCTCCATGAGGGGGAACAATTACTCTCCTTCTGGCAGATACTGTCTCATGCTCAGGGAATACATGTAGACTAATAATGAAAACCTGTGAAGAATGGAGGAGATAAGGTATTGCTTCAGTATATTCAATATTGAAGAAATTTTGCTTTGAAACATTTTGAGTTTGAAAAAACATCATACAGTAACATCTTTTAGAACTCACCTCACATAGGCAGTATATTTTGATGGACTAGATAAAGTCACATTGTTAACCTGTAATAGAGTGGTGGTTGAAAGGAATTTAGAAATATCTTCTTCACGTCACTGTAAAGTTAATCCCATTTTGTGGATATTAATCCATTCTTTTACAGTTTACTAAAATGACAGTTTTATGTACACTATTCATGGTTTAAAAGTCTGCCAAAAGCAATATCACCTTCAGCAAACGTTTTGTTTTTCACACCCATGTGGCCAAACACTTGGCACTAAGAAAACAATAAAGTCGCTTTGTCATATTTTAATCCTAGGTATTCCGGTCTGCTGAGAGAATAGAAGTGTTCCTGAGGAAATAAAGCCTCCCTATAAGCCTTGAAATACAGAAGAAGAATAAAATAACAATCATCCAGTGAGGAAGCAAATAGCTTCTAATGTCTACCTACCCAGGGAGGAAGTGGGCGTGCGGAGGGAAAGCGAAAGGAAATTTGACCACGCAACAGAGTAAACCATGGAGTAAAGATCTTCGCATCATTTGGAGACCGTCTCACACACTGCAGTGAACCTGGAAGATCATATTTTCCCACCTATAGTCAAACAAAGCATTCATCCCAGGAACACAGACTTTTATCACAGGATTTTGTGATGGTATTTTCACAGATGGCATTAGGAGAGGCAGTGAGGAGACTTGTAGCTCCAGAATGTGTGCAGACTTCTGAATCAGCAAGCAAAACAAACAAACACGACAAACCCCCATCACAACAAAAATAACATTCTCCTAGCCATTCTTGGTTAAGAGGCATGGTAAGGAGACAAAAAAGTATTAAATAACAGTATTAGAATGATCTCACCACAAGAAAAGACTTGTGAGATAGTTTTAGGATGTTTATTTATTCAACACATTTATTAAGCTCCTACTCAGTGCCAGGCACAGCAGATACAGCAATGGATAAGACAGATAAAAATCTCTGCCTTCAGACGTCATAGAATCTAGCAAAGAAGATCAAATTACACAAATAATTAAGCAATTAGTTATTTAATCTACAACGGTAAGACATACTGTGAAGGAGGACAGGATACTCTCAAAGTATATTACATGGATTCTGAGTATTCAAAGAATCATTTTGGGAAGATCTCCAATGAGGTTTCCAAAGACATTTCATCACCTCTTTGACTCCTCACCTGGCATCTGTCCTCATGACCATCTATTCAAGTAAGAACACTTGGTGTTTTGACTTCACTGGAGTGCTGTGTGTGGTGAAGGTGCTCTTGTACAAGGAGGAATGATTTAGAAGGTTCGATTGGGGAGATCAGATATCAAAAACATTAGAGAAGATTGTTATCTGTCTGTCACTCTCCATTAATTCATTTCGAACTCCCTCTATTTTCTGATACTTCTTTATTACCATATTCTCTCCAACCAATAGTAATCATTCATTGGGCAGTTTTCATCATCTTCTCATTTAATCCTTAGAACACTCTCAATGAGTTAGATGCTATTATTGCTACATTAACACAAGGACCCACGATTCAGAGAAGGCTAAATGAGTCACCATGCAAAATGAGTAACTATTGTGCATCCATCAGTAGTAAATAGATCATGAAGTATATTGCCCTGGGATCAAATTTGAGAAAAGAGGAGGATAGATGCACTGCATCCTTTTCTGTCTATTGCAATTTTGACACTCTATTTTAAGTGTCTAGATCTTATCCCTAAAGTAGAGTTTTTGTGCATAAACATTAAGTTGTGTTAGAGATTGAGGCAAATGAACTTTCTTTAGGCTTTTCTATGGATGAGGACCAGGACTAGTCTTCACACGTTGTAAGATGTTCCAAAGAGGCCAATACCCACCGGAAAGTAAATGATAAGATGGAATCACTTGCCACGATGTCAGTTTTGGTACCAGGATTCGTACTAGATTGTGGATAAGAAGGAAGATAAAAAACCACGTTGGGTATTTTTACTTGTCTTGTCCTATTTTGCTGAGAATCCAGCATCAGATTAAGTCAATTTTTCAATGACTTGCACATAGGTGCTTTGGTAATGTGGATTCACACACTATAAACTAATATTTTAGTTGGCTTCGTAATGTCTCAAGTTAAAGAAACTTTCTCAGTGAATAAGAACCATTCCCCAAGCAGGAGGATCCAATTTACTTTTTTATGGCAATACTGGTGCTGCATTGGGCTGTCCAGCTGAGCAGAACTTCTTTCTCTGTTCAGGTATGTCACACTTTACAAGTTGGGGAAGAGAGTGGTTCTCCAGCCTGGCTGCACATAATCATCACATGAGGGGACTTGGCAAGTACAGACATCTTGTTCTCACCTGCAGATATTACTGATTTCATTCATGTGAGGCCTAGACATAAGTTTCGTTTTTTGAAACTACTTGTCCAGGTGATTCTAATGTCTCTCCAGGGCTGGAAATCAATGAGCTCTGTTGGCAGGATAAAAACAAGGTAATCTCATCAAACTCGACTCTAAGCAACCCAAGGAGAGAAAGAGAACATTCTAGTGAAGCATGATGGCCGCAACAGACTTGATGCTAGTGGCGGTGATAGAGTCCTTGAATGTGTATTTAGGGAGAGGCAGCTCCGAATCACATGACTACACCGGCTTTGGGGAGAGTAAATACCTATTTTACCCTCGGGGGCTAAACAGGAGGAAGAATGCATTTCTGTAAGGAAAATAGACATTTTGAGGTTTAAATAAACCTAGTGGTGAGTTTCAGGAAAATATACAAAGGCCAGTTTGCTACATCTAAGCATAAAACTTAGGGGGCCAGTGGAACAAAAGATTAGACAGGTCCAGTGTGAGGAAAGACATGCAAAGCTTTCTAATTAGACTGGTGCTTTCACTTTCTCTTCTACTCTGCTAGCAAGCTCCTCACAATTATGATGATTTACTGACTAATCAAGTCACAGAGACCACTATTTAAATGGCATTCATTGTCTCAACAACTGTGGGAACGGGGATATTTCTTCATGTCCTTTTTCCAATGCCTGATTGTGAAAGCTTATGCTAGTAAATTATCACAGAAGAGATTAAACAAGATAGAATGATAAAATCCTTCCCAGTTTACCTCACACCTGGGGTCACCGTTGTGGAACAATCAGCTGAAATGCTGGCGTATTCTGTGTCTTTTGCTTTTTTGCTCGTTTCTTCATGTGACTTTGTGTTGAGGAGACTTTCTTTTGCAGGGCTTATTTACCTGTGGCCAGGATGTTTAAGCTCACACGGTGCAGATTTTCCATCTCCTTTGACTGATTTACACTCTAGAATACAACACTGATCTCACTTTCTATAACACACAAATTTCTTTCTTCTTATTTTCATTTAAGTCACATGCTATTTTACTATTATCTAAAGCACAGAATCAGAGTAAGGTGGATAGTGTAGAGAAAATTATTTATGAAACTGGTTATATCACCATTGATGCAAGCAAATTCAAAGCACATACATTAGGCTTCTACTACATGCCAGGTATTATATGGGATCAGCGGCTCTCAAGCTTTAGTTTGCATCAGAATCACCTGGAAGGCTTGTTAATACACATATTGTGGTTCTCACCTCCAGAGTTTCTGAATCCGTAGGTGTGAGATGGACCCAAGGATTTGCATGAAACGCTATATAACGATTTGCTACTCCAAATCTATTCTTCACTGCATGTTCAATAATGTCCTTTGGTAGCTTGAAACTGTCCATGGTAGGAGTATACACACAACAGAAACCCACAAATGCCACAAATCAGGTATTCTTCTCCTTTCCTCCCTCTCCCAGGAGCCAGTTTTTAAACATTTATCAGCAGGACACTGGGGACATCCGTGTTTTTAAAAGCCCCTCCTGTGGTTCATGTGTTTAATTAGCGCTGAGAACCAATGAGCTATGAGGAAGTTCTAGCAGGGAAGACAGACAAATATATAGTACTTGGTATGATGATACATGATCTTCTTTATAATGAGGGAACAAGAGTAAGAGTGATTGATTCTCATTAGGGGAAATAACTAATGGAAGAAGTTTGGTTTGAGCTCAGATTGGGATGCTGTGTAGGACTTAAAACATAAAGGCAGCTAGGGGCATTTGGAGAGAAAGAGGACATTTCTAGTGATAACAGTGTCTCAGATGGACAAGGAAACCTACAGTTACATATGAAAAATAGTTGGCAGTTAGACTTCCCTGAGAAGAGACAAAGATTTGTGGAAAAAAGAAAGAACAATGATTTGTGGAGAAAAGATAGGAGTCAAGATTTAAGTTTTAAAACACTATAAAATCTGGTAATTTTTATGAAAAAATTTATAAAGACCAATGAAATAATATACTTCATTTTTTAATCTTAAAATACGTATTGGGCCCTAAGATTTTTTGTAAAGATGAAGCTACTAGAGATAGATATCACTAATCCAAGTTAAGAAAATGATAAATGTTATTTGATTTATAAGAATAATTATGATGCTACTTCCCTAATTTTAATTTATCAAGAAGTGTCTTAAACATTAAGTAGTTTAATATTCTGTTAACATTCCAATACTTGATTAAGCAGTAGGAAAAATCAAGTACAGTCACAGCCTTTTAAGAGAACTAAAAAAAAAGAAAGAGTGCTTAGTGTTTGTTTGTGTAATCAAATCTCTCATGGGCCAACATCCAGAAAGCCTTCAAAATCCAAAGGTAAAATTCACGTAAACAATAGTGCACAGGAAAAATACTTAAAACTGTTTTATTTAAGATTACATCTCTCCTAAAATGAAGAAACTGGGCGTAAGTCAAAAGGATCAGCTATAATCAGCAAGCTATAAAGAGGTAGAGTTCTACTTATTGTTTTTAAAAATTGATTAAAGAAAGATACCTGGAAAATGTCAAATATGTAGAGATTAAACTACACGTTTCTGAATAATACATAGATCAATGAGGAAATATCGAGAAAAATTTAGAAATATTTTTAACTAAATGAAAATGAAGACATCACATCAAAATTTGTGGGATGCAACGAAAGCAGTGCTTAGAGGGAAGCTTATAGCATTGAATGCATATATTAGAAAAGAAGAAATATCTAAAATCAATCATCTAAACTTCCATCTTAGGAAATTGGGGGGAAAAAAGGAGCAAATTAAATTCAAAGTAAGCAGAAAAAAATAATAAAAATTAGAGCAGAAATAAATGAAGTTGAAAACAGAAAATCAATACAGTACATCAACAAAACCAAAAACTTGTGCTTTGTAAAGATCAATAAAATTGATAAGCTTCTTCCAGGCTAACTAAGAAAAAAAGAGAGAGGACACAAATTACTAATATAAGAGATGAAAGAGAGAACAACACTACAAATCCCATGGACATCAAGACCACAATATAGGAACACTATAACAACTCTGCCCATAAATTTGATGACCTAGATGAAATGGACCAATTCCTTGAAAGACAGATCTGCCAAAACTCACACAAGAAGAAACAGACAATCTGAAAAGGACTACACCATTAAAGAAATCGACTCAATAATTAAAAGTTTCCAAAAAAGAAAGCACCAGGTCCAGACGGGTTCACTGGTAAATTATACCAAATATTTAAGGAAGAAATTATACTAATTCTCTACAATCCCTTCCAGAAGATAGAAGTATAAGGAATATTTCCTAACTCATTCTACGAGGCCAGCATTACCCTAATACCAGAACCAGACAAAGATATTACAAGGAAAGAAAACTGCAAACCAATGTCTCTCACAAATATAGATGCAAAAATCCTCAACAAAATATTACCAAGTGTAATACAAGAATGTATAAAAAGAATTAACACTATGACCATGTGGGATTTATCCCAGACTTGCAAGGCTGGTTCAAACATTTAAGGATCAATTAATGTAACCTATCACATCAACAGGCTAAAGAAGAAAAATCACATGATCATATCAATAGATATAGAAAAAACCCTTGACAAACTCCACCACCCATTCATGACAAAAATTCTTAGTGATGTAGGAATAGAGGGGAACTCCTTTAACTCAATAAAGAAAATCCACAGAAACCTACAGTTAACATCATACTTAATGGTGAGAAACTCATATATCCCGCTAACGTCAGGAAGAAGGCAAAGATGTCTTCTCTTGCCATTGCTTTTCAGCATTATACCAGAAGTCTTACCTAAGGCAATAAGACAAGAATAGGAGATAAAAGATATGCAGATTGAGAAAGAAGAAATAAAACCATCTTTGTTGATGGATGACAATCATTGATATAGAAAATCAGAAAACAAGAACAACAACAAAAATCATCCTGGAATTAATACTGATTATAGAAAAGTTGCAGGATACAAGATAATATACAAAAGTCAATTGCTATCCTATATTTTTAAAGAAACAACTAAATCTAATATTAAATAAATGTTTTCAAAGAATAGAAACAAATTCAAAAGCATCATTTTAAAGTAATTTTATGAAAAATTCAGTAAGGATTCTGTGAAAATAGAAAATTACAACCCAATCTCACATATGAGAATAAATGGAAAATTCTAAACACAATATTAATAAACTGAACTTAGCAATGTGTACTTTAAAAATATTTATGTCATGACTGCATTGGGTGTATCCTGGGATTTCAGTGATGATTTAACATTAGAAAGTCAATTAATGTAATTGATCATATTAAGTGATGATGGGAAAATAACTTCATAATCAGCTCAAGATATTAAAAATAATTGTTGAGGGGCTGGCCCAGTGGCATAGTGGTTAAACTCAGGTGCTCTGCTTTGGTGGCCTGGGATTCGCCAGTTTGGATCCCAGGCTTGGTATGCACTGCTTGTCAAGCCATGCTGTGGCAGGTGTCCCACATATAAAACAGAGGAAGATGGGGACAGATGTTAGCTCAGGGCCAATCTTCCTCTGCAAAAAGAGCAGGATTGGTGGCAGATGTTAGCTCAGGGCTAATCTTCCAAAAATAGATAAATAAATAAATAAATAAAAAGAATTGTTGAAAATCAATGTCCATTTATGATTTTTAAAAAGCTTTTTAGCAAACTAAAAACTAATTTCTTTAAACAAAAATGGGCATCCACAAAAAATCTATACATATCATACTTATTAGCAAAATGTTAGAATTTATTTTCAAATCAGAAATATACAGAAATATTCCCTATCACTTCTTTCACTCAAAATTGTGCTAGAAACTTGATAAATGAGAGAGATGGTGTTGAAAATTAGTCTAGTGTTCAACAAATGATGCTAGGGTAACTGGTTATCTACAGGAAAAAATAAAATTGGATTACTTCTACCACCAAACTCAAGAAACACATTCAGGTAGATAAGAGTAAACAGACGAAGTAAAAGAAATAAGTATATAAATAATAAAATGTTTCTTCAGAATCATGTATAGAATACAATAGAATACCTAATGAACTGGAGTAGAAATAGATTTGTTAAACAAATCATAGAAAGTATGAGTCATAAGGAAAGATTAATAAACTCAACTGCACTGTCATCGAATATTTGTGTGAATACACATATACATGCAAATAAAAGAAGTTATGAAAAGTCACATTGTAAGAAAAAAATAAATTAAAGCCACAATGTGATAACTTTTCATACCCATGCAACTGGTAACAACTCAAAATTGGGACAATTCCTAAAATTTTTGAGGAAAAGAAGAACTGCAACCCTCAAACATGGCTGATAACACTATTCATTTTGTTAAAATCACTTTAGAGATGATAGAGACATTACCTGGTAAAGCACAAGTTGTACTTTATAAATTCTACTCCATGTCAGTTATACAGAAAAGCTCTTGTAGAGACGTAGGGGAAGATTTTGTACTGATGTTCGTAGTAGCAATGTACAATACTGAAAAGTTGATAATGATGTAAAGATTCATCAACAGAATTATGTTATATTCAAATGACAGGACACTATATAACAGTAAAAATGAATGAATTAAAGTTACATATATATCAACATACAAAGATCTCATGGACATATTAAGCAAACAGAATGCAGAAGATATATATTAATATGCTCTCTATCAAATTTTAAATATTGCAAAATCACACTATTATTTAGTGACACGAACACATAAAAGTTAAAACAGGAAAGTCATCATGATAAACACAAACAATTTATTTGGAGAGAGAAGAATGGAATTGAGGAGCTTGATGAGAAATCAAAATTCTAAAATCATCTTCATTTTGCATTTCTCTGGGGATGTATACACAGTTTTTTGTGTTTTTTTTTTTGAGGAAGATTAGCCCTGAGCTAACTACTGCCAGTCCTCTTTTTTGCTGAGGAAGCCTGGCCCTGAGCTAATATCCATGCCCATCTACCCTACTTTATATGTGGGACGCCTACCACAGCATGGTGTGCCAAGTGGTGCCATGTCCGCACCCGGGATTCAAACCGGCGAACCCCAGAAGCGGAATGTGCAAACTTAACGGCTGCGCCACCAGGCCAGCCCCTACACACTGTTATTACAAACTATATCTAGAAATCCATCTGTACTAACCTTCATGTTATGCATGGCCTTGCTAATAATACAGGAATATTTAATGTCCTTAGGCAAATTAAATAAAGCCACAAATTCATTGGCCCTCCTGTCATAGAGATTTGTGTCTTTGTCTACCTCCTATTGAATCTGGACAGGCTCTGTCTGTGTCTGTGTCATCCAACAGAATATGTTGGAAGTGATGTTATTTCAGTTTTGGGGCTTCATTCTTAAGAAACTGGAAACTTCCACTTCCTGTCACTGAGAGCCTTGAGCAGTCTCATCAGAAATCTGGCTGTGCTGAGGCCACTATGCTACAGAGAGCACATGTAGGCACTGTAGTAGACTGTTTCAGTTGGGCCAACCCCTCCAACTGTCTCTGCCAAGAAACTAAACCTGTCAGTGAGGCCACCTGGGGTCCTTCAGACCAGCCTTTTACTAGCTAAATACACCAAGTCACCTCAGAAAACTCCATGAGGAGCCGAAAAATCACCCACCTGAATCCTACAGGAATTCCCGACCTCAAAAACCTGTGGGAAAATAAAATAGTTGTTGTTTTAAGTCACAAAATTTGGGAATAGTTCAATAGATAACTGGAAAAATCTTTTGAAGTTGTAAACTCTGTTGCTATGTATTAACTAACCGGATTAAGGCAAAGAGAAATAGTTTTCCCAGTGTCCTGTAGATGATCTTTCATGCCAAAAAACAAAGTATTAGTTTGAATTCCTTTTATAGGAATTACTTGTAGAAAACGTTATTTTCCCCACCAGTAATATTATGCCTCTATTCTATTCACGAGTCACTGACAACCACGCTAATTCCTCCTGTGTCTGCCATATGGGCCCCACGAAGCCTTTCAGTCAACTGTATTTCTCTGCTTAACCTCACATCTTCGTATTGTTTACCTTAGGCTGGACTATCTTCATAAATCCTTACAGCGTTTTGAAAATAAATGGGAGCAGTTCTGAGGTTGTGGTGCCTTGGAGAGGGACTAGCAAATGCCAACAGAAACGAGTTCCGTGTGAGGACAAATGAATCATGTGGATTTGCGGTCAAAGAAGACAGAGAGGTAGGACAAAGCGGCCGAGTGAGCATGTTAAGAAGTTTGCATTTTATTAAAAGCATTGGAGACTCTAGGGGTTTACAGCAGGAACAGGATATTGATTTTTATTTCATAACGGTCCCTCTGGCCTCTGGGAGGGGGTGGATGTGAGGAGCGCTGTTCCACTTGCTCGTTGCCGGCCCCGGATCCTAGAGCTGATGCTGGCTCTCGTTTGGCCCAGCCTCATCTTGGTTGGACTCTCATGATCTCACCTTGCCTCTGAGGTGCTAATCATCTTCCTTATCGTCACTAGGTTGTGTGCTCACTCTGCTATTTTAGTATATTAGGCTTGATTATAAGGAGGGTTGGAAAGGAATTTTGATGCTCATTTGATCCCAATCTGAAACACCTCTTCAGTATTTTCCTGTGTTATGTTCTAATTCTTCCTGCTGGGGGTGAAAAATTTCCCAAATCCTCAAATCTTGCTGTCTGTAAGCTGACCTTATAACATTTTCCCAAATAATCTACAGTTGGTTCCTAAAATTATTAGTCCTTGGCAAGGACTATCATGCCTTACAGAGTTCTTCATTATTATCCCAAACTTGGAACAATTGATAGGGATCAGCTAGGTGCCATTTGTCCCAACCTCATACTAGAGCTGCAGCTTACAGGAGGTTTTTTAAATTTAAGGCATTAATGAATTTTTAGCTCTAAGGAAAGAAGTAAAATTTAAAGATTCTATCATTTTTAAAGATCAGTCATCAGCATCAATTAAAACTTGATTCCTTAAATCAATTTTAATTGATTTAAAATTAAATTTTAAAAACTAAAACTCAAAAGTTTTAAATTCATAATGAGTAAGATATGTTTTTAAGTCTAAAAAACACTTTTTTGTGTATATATGCATATATACAGCAATAAAAACATTATTTTTTTTAATTATCTTCCTTTTTATATAGTGGAAAACTTGCTGGAATACACACACACACACACATACATACACACAGGACAATAAGAAGGTCTCCTAGGGGTTACGTTCCTACAAGCCTCTGGTGAAAAAATTCTTCGTCATAACCTTGTTTTATGTGTGTTCCTGTTTGAAGATACCTTGTTTAATACATATTTCTTAGAAATAATGAATTGCATGGTCTTCGAATGATTAAGGGCAGCTGCTTTGGAGGCCATTTGCCTCTGTTCATTTACTGATGTCCTTGCGAAACAAAACATTCTCATCAGTACTGAAAACTTGCTCATCCACAAAACTATTTTCCTGTATAACATTTAGTAGGTTTACAGTATAAGAGCTGAAACAAGAAGGCAGAACATCGTCTTGTTCTATCTCAGCTGGGAACATGTGCACCCAGCAACTCAAATTTTTCACTGTTCTGCTCATGTCTGCAAATGACCAGGAAAGCATTGCAAGTATTGAGTTGGGGGTTGCAAGTAAATTTTAGCAAGTAGGCAATACTCAAATACAGGATCTGCAAGTAATGAGGATTAACTATATCTCTATTTTCAGCCTCTTTTCTCACTAAATCTTTATCTTCAGCTACACCAGGCTACTACTATTTCTGAATCACTCTTTCAAATTCCCCATTGCTGAATCTTTGTTTAAGTTATATCCATTGTCCTAAATGCCTTTATCTGACTTAATGTGCAAGTTCCATACTCCAAGATCCAGCCCATTAACAATTTACCCTAAATCCTCTATTAAGAGTTTTTCTTCCTCTCCAAAAAATTCTCCAAGCATTTTATTTTCACTACAGTAGTAGGCAAAATAATGACCCCCCCCCCAAAAGATATCCATGCCTTAATCTCAAGAACCAGTGAATATGTTACCATACATGGCAAAAAGGACTTTGCCACTGCAGTTAAATTTATAGAGCTTGAGATGGGTAGATTATCCTGGATTATCTGGGTGGGCCCAATCTAACCACAAGTGCCCTTAAAGTAGAAGAGGAAAGCAAAAGGGTGGGTCAGAAAGATTCAAGCTTAGAAAAAGAGGCAGGAGAGAGGCAAAGCATGAGAGAAACTTGACCTGCCTTTGCTGTATTTGAAGATAGAGACACAAACCAAGGGATGTAACAGCCTCTAGAAGCTGGGAACAGCACTCAGCTGACAGCTGCAAGAGAATGAGGACCTCAGTCCTGTAAACATGGGAACTGAATTCTGCCAGCAACCTGAAAGAGCGGGAAATTGATTCTTCCTTAGAGACATCAGAGAAAGAAATTCTAAAGATACCTGTATTTTAGTCTGGTGAGATTCATTCCAGACTCCTGACCTATCACACTATAAAATAAGTACATTGGGAAATGTCGCAATTGAGATCATTTTGTGAGTTTTCTTTGTCTACCTAGTAAATAATTATTTAAGAAAGAAAAGCTATTATTGAGAAATTGTCTTATAAAACTCACATTTTAGCTATTTTAATACTTTGTTCAACTCACAGTGCGTATCTATAATGTATTGTACTATGTTTCAGATGAGTAAACTAAAACTCCACCATAAAGGAGCTCACTGCTCAGTGCACAGTCCAGTTACTAAGATGGAACATTTGTGATTGTCCCAGGGAACAGCCTGGGAAAGTCATCCAGTTTGATGACTTTGATGATCCAGTTTGTTTCAAGTTAGGGTCTGGAAAGAAGTAAGAGATAAATCTGAACATCTTGGTTGAAATTTGATTGTTAATAGCCAAGATAAGAGAAGATTGGGTTTAACTAAGTAAGGAATGGAGACACTGTTGTTTTTCGGAGAAAAGAATCCTATGATCAAATCTTACTTTGGGAAGATTAATCAGAAAGTTAGTATAAAACATAATACTGCTAAAATAAAAAGGTATTATAAGCATAAATCTCAGGATTTGTCAAAAATCATTCAGGGCATATGTGGTAGGAATTCTAGCAATGGGAATGGAAGAATAGATCCAGTGACAAAATAGCACAGACGTTAGATGGACACAACTTAGTGACGGGTTTGACGAGAGTGAAGGGAAGAGATAAAGCATAATTTCCTGATTACAAATATAAATGACTTAAACATTAGTGACATGTTCAACAGAAATTTGGAAGTCATAAAAAAACGCTGTTCTGAAAAAGAAAGAAATGATTACGTTTGCTTTGGCCCCAATACCAAATATCTGAATGAGAATGAAAAAAATTCACCCAAATATTTGGTTGTTTTTCTCTCTTCTAAGAGTGTTCTGTTCAAGTGCTTTTATATATGGTTACTTTATAAGTATTTGACAACATTTGGCTGGTTCAAATTCATCCTCTATATTCTTAGCCAAATAATTTCTTTATGATGACTATGAGATGCTAAATGAGATGCTAATTGAATCTGCCGATGCCTTCACATGACATTCATGCTTAGCGTTTTTGACAGTGAATAAGTTTAAACTGTCTAGGAAAAACAATATTCTGAGATATTTTTAGGAAATTGATAGCTATAGAGAAAAAGACTGCAGGTATTTGTGTCCAGCATAACGTTCAGTTCTCCCAAGGTGCCTAAATGTGTGACAGTCTTGTGGACAATGAATCGATGCAAATCTGCCCCAGACGGTACACTGCATGCACGGCGGACTGGCTGTTGCATTTGTGATTCCATGATCCGTAGAGTTCCACTATTTTGTGACATTACAGTGGTCAAAACTCACATGTTAGCGAGCTTTGGCATTGCTTCATCTCGTCAGATATAAATAATACTCTGTAGCTTTTTAGGATTGTTTCATAACTTTTTATAGTTTATTTGAATTATAAAATATCAGAAAACTGACAACGTTTCAAGTTAAGTGTATTCTTTTCTCCTGCTATTGTTATTTCTTTCTAATTCTAAAGGAAAAAATAAAATTGAAAGTACTAATATGTGAGAAATAAAAAGGCAATATTTTCTTTGGCTAATCTATTTTCAGTTTTGAGAGAATTGTCTCATGCCAAAAAGTGGCATAGAGAGGCAGCAGGTCATCTCTCAGATTCCAAATTGCTTCTAAATTAGAATATTTTCGTGATTGTTTTAACATATTATTTTATGTTTGCCTGGCCCCTGGGGCGACATTTACTTGAGTGCAGTAGAGGTAGCATCATCATCAACTGAAGTACCTTCTCCACAGGGGAAAGAAATCAAAGCCTTTCCTCTTCTTAGTCATTAATTTCTAGTTTAATTCTGCTGATGCCATTTATTTATGTGAAAATCTGAAAAAAAATTGGAAATCTAATAACTCACTGTTCATTAGGTGAACATTATCACAATGGGTTGCAGAATATTCCTACCATCTGTAAGTAATGATTCTGACTCAAGCTCTATCTGAAAATATTTAAA
This sequence comes from Equus quagga, assembly GCF_021613505.1. Taxonomy (NCBI): domain Eukaryota; kingdom Metazoa; phylum Chordata; class Mammalia; order Perissodactyla; family Equidae; genus Equus; species Equus quagga. The sequence goes on from NW_025799850.1 coordinate 880,035, forward strand.
TGATAGAATGGATATAAAACTTTTTAAATTTGAAGAGTCATCTATACGAATATATTGGCTACACTTATAGGTGAGTGTCAACTGGAAACAAGACAGACTGGTTTTATAAGCACTTCTTAATTCTTAATTTACTACTTAAATCTTTAGTATATCTCAAATTTATATCAAACTTGAGAATGTACAAATGACAGCTAGAAAAACACTGCCTAAAAATTAAAATTAAGTTTTATTCTATGGACATATTTTGAATTGCGAGTTATCGCAACAGAAGAGAAATTTTGTTTTTACGACTCACAAAATAACGCAGCACTATTGAGGATATGAACAGTATGGTTTGATTAATTTCTTATGAAGACAGTGTTTTCCTGAACCCTAGCTTGGGAACGTGGGTTTGATCATTGTCTGCAAATTGAGTGCCCACGTTAAGCCAATGTGTACTAGCGAGGTCATCATTCTGCAGGGTTGTGTGTATGAGAAATCAGCATGGCATGAAGCCCATAGATATTCCAAGATTATTCCCATTGTTCTCAGTCCATTAAAATTATGGCCTAATATGTTTACTGTTGAAAAAGGCACTTTGCTAAGTTATATGAAGGATTCAAATTAAAGGTGGTCTTCACTCTCAAGTAACTAGTACAGGGCATAGGCTGCCAACGTGTGCAATATTACATAACAGCAAAAGACTTTTATGACTGTTATTTAATGATGTACAGCCAGTTTAGCAATGAGTATCAAAAACCTTAAAATTTTGTATAAACATTTGACCTAGCTGTTCCGCTTCTAAAAATTTCTCTTGAAAACATGTATAATTGAACAAAAATTTAGCAATAAAGATTTTCATTAGAATGTTATCCTAGTGAATAATCAAAAAAATGAAATAAATAACTCTAAAGCACTGATCAAATATGTATGTTATATCCACAAAATGAAATTATAATCTATACAAAATGAAAAAATTATATCACATGGGAATGTTCAAAAATATTAAGTTGAAAACAGTAGATTGTTTACATATGAATAGATTAAGATGGATAGGTAGATAGATAGATAGATGATAGATTATTGATAGATAATAGGAAGATATACACAGATTAAAATGTTGGCAGTGAATATCTCTGGGTGGTGGTAATAACATAATTTCTTTTTCTTCTTCCTTGTTTTCTTTTGTATCTGTGGTTTCAAAATTTTTTGCCAGGAGCATGTATTTCATTTTTAATAAGAAAAAGGCAATTCTTATAAAAGAAAAAAAATTATAATTGAGTCAATTTAGAAAATATATCAAAATATCATACATGATTAACTTTTAATTAAATTTTCTGAAATATTTTCCACAGGATTATCCACTAAAAACAATAATATCATTTTGGTTGCTCAAAAAGTCATGGGGCTTTGAGATGTTATGGGTATTTGGGTATGCAGAAAATGGGAAATACATTTTGAGTGAATAGAATTGTGCTGTAGAATGACAGAGGTGGAAAGGGCACAGTTTTATTTAGGAAATAGCAGAATAGTGGAGCATAGTGGAAGTTCAGTCCGGTAAGTAGATTGTGGCCATTTACAGAGGGTCTTAAATGCCCAAGAAGAGAGAGAAATTTTATCAGACATGATATGGGCCCTGTCTATCTCTGCACCCTCAGCTTATACCACTTTCCTCTTTGACTCACTATTCTCAGCTATATTTACCTCCTTTCCACTCTCTGCCTAATCTCTGTCCTACCTCAGGGCTTTATGCATCTGCTAGGCCCTGTGTCTGGAATTCCCTTCTCGTTGATCATCGCATGGCTGGCTCCTTTTAGTCACTCGATCGTAGCTTGCAGTTCACCTCCATAAAGAAGCCTGGCCTGACCATTCACAATAACTAGTCATACACTATCACATCACTGTGTTTTAATCCACTACAAAGTGCTTATGATTAACAGCTCATTTTTCATTTGTTTCTTATCGCTCTCTTTAGAATGTAATCTCCTTGCAGGCAGAAAATTTGTCATCTTGTTCACCACTGTATCTCCAGGCCTAGAGAAATGTGAAATATCTATTGGCTAAAGGAATGAATAAATAAACACTGATCTGTTCCTGACAGTAGGAATTGGGAGATAATATGACAAAGTATACAAGAGATAATTCTCTTCCAAAAAACAACCTAGAAAGATAATGGTATCTAAATAATTCCTATGAGTTTGGCTTATAGACTACAAGAAGGCAATCCATATTATTCTTATTTACATTGGTATACCATTTCTTGTCTTAAATGTATTATGAATATTACAAGTTTGACATTTAATTATTTCTTTCTTCATTTAAATTGTAAACTATTGGAAAGTACACATTTAAACTGTGCCTGTTTCCCAAAACCATCATGCACACACAAAGACACACACACACAGGCCCATGATACCACAAATAGGAATAAGTAGCAACTGCTCTTAAACATTCAGGGACAAAATGATATCAAAATGGTGAAGGTCAGCCATAAAATTAATTCTGAAAAATGTTTATCTTTTAGGATCTGCATGCATAAAATATTTACATGAAAAATTGCCAGATTAATTTTCAGAGCATAATCAGAAGATAATTACATGAATAACTAGTGGATTTAAAATCTTATGTGAATGAATCTTAAAAAGAACTCATGAACTACTTAGAATGAACTATGCTGACAATGTCAAAGGTATTTTCATTTTCTGAGTATAAAGCATGAGCTTTGGACTCACATTACATATTTTTGATGCTTGAGCTATAAACCACCAATGTTACGCTTTTTGTATGCTGCTTTTATTCACTGTCTGACAAAGGCAAAAGTCAGACCACTGAAGAATTATACTTTTATAGAGGAATTTCTATCAAGCCTTCATTTTGATCCTACTGCAATATCTTATTTTTCTAGACCTTGATTAGAATCCTTTCACTTCTAAAGGGACCCTCTCAGAGACGTTGTTCTGATAAATTATTATTATACCTAGACATAAAAAATAATTCATCTCTGCAAATATATAGAACATTGTTTAAACATATATTAGGATCATACTTATCCTTTGTATATGCAATTATTTGAGATGACAAAATGTTCTTAGAACTAAATTATAATATTTAGATTTAAATGCACCATAAAAAGTATCCTAAACAATCTCTTTGATCATTAATAATCATATATTCTAACATCCTGATATTATATATATATATGTTCTTATATATTGTACATGAAAGCAAAATCGTACAGAAATTGTAACCTTCTAAATGGTAAATAAAATTTCAATTTTAAAAAGAATATTTTCTATGAATTTGAATTTGCCTATTCTAGGTACCTCATTCATCAAGACGGAAAGCATAACAGAAGTTACCAGACTGTGAGAAGGAGGGAATGGGGAGTTATTGTTTAATGGGTACAGAGTTTCTCTTTAGGATGATGAAAACATTTTGAAAATGGATAGTGGTGATGGTTGCACAACATTGTGAATGTCAATGCCACTGAATTGTGCACTTAAAATGATAAATTTTATGTTATATGTATATGTCACAATAAAGAAAAGAAAAAAAGTATATTTTATGGTAAGCAAATTCTAGAAGCGTGGAAAGGCAAACTTGAAAACAGAAGAGACTTCCGGTATCACCTATCCCCTGAACAGGCTCCTTATTTAACAGATAAGAACAAAAGGCCCATGTTGATTTTCTGAAATTCAGACAGTGGCAAAATTCAGCCTGAATTCAACTACATCCCAACCACCTTCTCTGCAATAGATTTAAACGGTCATCCACTCGAGTATCCCAGCAACGCCAGCGACTGAACACACTGGAAGCTGAGCAAAGAATCATTTCTGCATATCTGCTCTTCACCTGGCATTCTCCAGTTTGGCTAAAGGCACCATCCTCCCCCTAAGGACACGGAGCATGCCACAGTCATCACCCACTAGTCCTAGCCCTCGAATCCTCCCCAAGTCTCTCGATTTCGCCACTTTCTAATGTCTGACCCTGCTTAAAGTCATAAGGCCCCATTTGTTCTTTACCTCCTGACTGTCAGGCCAACTGACACCTGGCCTTCCTGGATTGTACCATTATTTGACATGTTAAGAAAACATTGTACTCTCCTCTTCCATCACAAGGTCTATCTCTTTCTTTCCATGCCTATGAAAATCTTACACCTTCCTGAACCTAGCACTAACATCCCACACACTACTTCCTTCTTATATTTTTGTGCAAAAATTATTTATTGAATGCCAAGCATGGTACACTCTGTTGGTTCCAGGAGATTTGATGATAATCCAGAACGAGTATCAACCAATCCTTAAGTAGTTTACAGACATGTGAAACAGACTAATGTTAACCAAACAATGGTAAACCACTTGAGTGCTATTTCTTTCCCAATAAAGCAATAATGTCAGATGCAAAATTCCAAGGCAAAATCAACTGTGAGAATAAACCTAAGATTCTGGATCTCATGAAGAGGGAAAAATTGGCATGAATATGTAGAGCTTGAGAAAGCCTACAAATTCATCCTCACCACCATGAGCCAGAGGGCAGTGACCGCTCCCTCAAGAATGTCCAGTTACAACCCCTATGGCAGAACAACTTCACATGGAGCGTCCCTGTTGGTACTCATCACCGGGAAGGTGACTGCAATGGACCGAATGGTTATGTCTTTTGAAAACTCATACGTAGAGGCCCTAACTCCCAATGGTATTTAGAGGCGAGACCTTTGGGGGGATAATTAGGATTAGATTAGGTCTTGGTAGGACCCTCATGATGGAATTAATGTCCTTATAGAAAGAGAGACTGAGAGCTCCCTCGCCACCGTATGAGGATACAGCTAGAAGGCAGCTATGAAGAGGGCTCTTGCCAGATACCAAATCTACCCAGCACTTTGATCACGGACTTTACAGCCTCCAAAGCTGTGAGGAATAAATGTTTGTCGTTTAAGTCACCCAATCCATGGCAGTTTGTTAATGCAGCCTGAGCTAACTCAGACAGTCACCAAACAGATTTTAAGAAACAGAAGAAATAGAAGAAAATACACAGATTTTTAATAAAACTGAGAAATCTAAACAGTCAAGTTGCCGAAGTGACAGTTTAAAAGTCATAGGATAGCTGTCACAAAAATTTCCGATTACTTGACTGCATGCACTGGGAGAGAAATGTATGCCACTACATTTCATCATTGATGTAAACTAGTGGAAATGTGGTTCTCATCCTAGAAAATAGGGATCTTTTCATCTAATTTTCTTTCCTAAAATGAGGAAGCACATGCAATACAATTTTTTCTTCATTTTTATTTGATAGTGTAAATTTGCCACACTGAGGAATGTGACACTACTTTGTATGTTTGTATATACTAACATATAATTTAAGGAAATGATGGTGAACAGAATCTACTCCTTTTTATAACATAAGAATGATATTTGATACGAAACTCCAGAAGCCTCAAGACACTGAAAGCAAGGTAAAATTTAAATAAGTTGTTCAAATCTATCTTAAAGTGCTTATTTTCTCTAATAAAACTTGATTAATTCATTCATTATATTAGTGTAGTTTTGAAATATGTTAATAATAAGTGTTTCACTTATCAACAGTATGATGAGATACTTTTTTTCCCCTTTTCTAAGTAGAACAAAAAGCATGTAATTATTGTGAGAATAAGGAACAAAATTGAAAGAGTCCACTCTCAGGTAAAGAAGGGCCACAGTATGAAGAAAGTGAAATTTCCAGAACCAGCTAAAATTCTGTAAAGCAAAAACAAAAATTGTCACCTGAAGTTTCTAAATTTTTGGAAATATTTAAAATTCTTTGATTGCTATATTTGTTACTTCTGGCTGCTTGCCTGAAAAGCTTTATTGTAAATTCTAAAAGAGGAAAAGGAGTGTAAGTGGGCTGGGGGTAGCTGTCAACCCACACACTCACCCTTCCTTACTCTCCTTTACACAGCTAGGTCCTGGAAGCCTTCAAGGTGAATTTCTCCTTGTACGTACTTGCCTCCAACATTTCAGTGGGTTCTTCTGATAAGAAATAGCAGCAGGAGAATAGAGGGTAGAAGGAAAGGAGATGCCATTTTTCCTGCTTCTGACGCCTGTAGTGGCAGTGGGGAGCAACTGTGGGTTATGAGAGATGCCTGTGAGCCCCTAACCTAATGGAGATGGCCAAGACAGTGGTAGCAAGTCACTGGGGTTCGCCACAGAGGGCTGAAGGTCCCAGCAGCATCAGCAGGAAACACAGCACTGTCAGAGGGACTGTAGATTCCTGGTTCCCTCGCCTGTGTTGGAGGCATCAGTTTCAACAGTAGCAGTGGCAGCAACTTAGCTCCAGGACCCTCAGTGGCAAGTGTATTGCAAACTTGGGATAATACTACCTCCCCCTTTTGCACTCTGCTTTACTAATCAACTCTTTCCATTAAATGTCTGAATTACAATGTGATTAATGTGATTAAGATCCCAAAGTCACTCTATTCAATGCATTTGCTTCAGCTGCTATGAGTGGCTTTAACAATTATTGGTTGGTTGACTGAGAACTGGACTCAATAGCGATTTATATCAAATGAGCTCGAGATGCTGGAACTTCCTGATTATGATACAGAGGAAAGATTCAAAGGCATGAGGAGATATTAAAATTGGAGTACATAATTGTATCATGTGCAACCCACCCACCAGTCTCCCAATTATCTCCCAAATTTGATAAATGCATTAATGAGGGGGAGTTCCTGCATTCTTAGAAAATTCCTTGTCTGTTCTCTGCAGATCAGAGATAAAGGTCAGAGATGCTACCACTGAAGTGTGAGTTTCTGGGCTGGCAGCGGCCACCTCATCCCCCAATGCAGACTGGGCACAGCTACACAATGGGCAGCAGGTCCAGAGTAATGTTCAGAATATTTTGACCCACAGATGTTTTTGGCTGTGTTTAATTGATCACTAGAAATAAGATAGAGGTCATCCTCCTAAATAGTTAATATGTAATCACTGAGAAACACTAGGGCTTGTAGCAGAGGTCTGATTTCAGTGACCACAAAGAGAATCTCAACTTCTTACCACGTTTCCATTACAGAGCTAAATCACAGACCCAAAACATTTTGAATGAAAGCAAGGCCAGGTATACTTGAAGGGCCCTGAGATACCACACCAAGAATGATCTGTAAATCTTCAATAAAGCAGCCCTGATGGGACCCCTTTGTCCATTTATCAAGGCAGCTAGATACACACTGGGAAAAGGAGAGAGAGAACACACACCATTCAGAGACTGATAGACACTGACACTGAGTTGATTTAACCTGGGGAATCAAAATACTATTGGCATCAATTGGTTAAAATTGAGGCTTATAAGAATTAGGTAATCAATGGAGTTATGGCCTAAGTCCTATCTCTCAATGGACCCAGTAGATTTGCCGACCCAACTTTGGGTAATTTCCCAAGTTCGTAAAAGCAGAGTTGGAATAAACAAGCCAGTAGGAACCCTTAGAACTTCCCCTCCATATCAAAATGTTAAAACAAAGGCAATAACGTATGCAAAGGGAGGATTCTTGGGATGAGTGCATGGTATAGGAATGTGCGTTAAAGAGAACTGGAGCTAAAGACCCTTATCCAAGCTGTTTCAGAGAGAAAAACTTGACTCCAAAACAAAACAAGTTGTCAGTCATACAGAGAAAGTAACACAGGATAAACTAGTGGGAGCTGTGAAAGAAAATCTAAGTTCATTTTGCTGATGAGAGACCAAGAAGCAGACCTAGGATTACAGCTGGAAGGAGACCGTGGGAGGTGTTCCCACAGGCAGCCTACTTCATTATTGGCCTTAAACATCAACATACTCTCCATAGACAATGCTCCAAATAGCTACCTTATCAATACTTGACAAAAGTGATGTCTCTTTTGCCTAAAGCACCTCTTGGGCAGTATTCATCAGCCTGGTTTTTCCCTTCGTTTTTCCTCTAGCTGCATTTAATTTCCTTGAATAAAATCTTTGTGGTCACTGCAAAGACAAGCCCATGACATTAACAAATGAAAATAGTATAAGAGGACATATGTCTGGTTAGCTATATTCCCTCAAAAGACGTCAGGGCGCAAGATAGAATCCAGAGTATTACTGTGATTAAATGAAAATCTCTCAGAGGAAAAACAACTGTTTTAAAATGTCACTCAACCCATCCCTGTTGGTTTCAATTGCCCAGAAATTCAGTTGTATAAAGTTGTAGCATATGGTTTCTGCATCCCATAGCACTGATGTCATAAGTATCACTCAAGATGTTAGCTGTCAAATAAAATACAACATTCTAATTATTCCAATCATATCAATAAATATTTGAAATAACAAATTATTACATCTACAGTGTGGCACTTAGTTATCATATGCTATATGAATTACACCAGATTTTAAAGATTTATTGATTGTTTTAGTACTAAGTACATCAAATACATCATAAGACTTTCATAGTATATCTTTGCATAATATTAAAAATTGAAATAAATTTCCTGTTGGATTTATGCAGAATCTTCAAAGAATGAAATATGGAAATAAAAATTCAGAAATAAAATTATAAGTTCAACCACCTACATAAAACAGGAACTCCTTGCATAATGATAATGAAACCTTTCAGGAAGTTTAAAACATATATTACAATGTGTGTGCATATAGTTACTTCATTTCTACTAAATTTTTCTTTTTGCTCAAGGTCGAAATATATTGCTATAGAAAATATTTGCACCCTTGAAAATAATGAAATGTTTAATGAAATATTTAAAATATATAACCTATATAATATATTTTGGTACTGACTAAGTTTAAAGCAGCCTATAGGACTTTTGTTATATAATAGCCTATCCAATCCTAAGAACTGGATGAGGCAAGCATTATTTTTGCATTTTAGAACTGATGAAATTAAGCCTGAGAATAATACAGGAGCTTCAGTAACTTGCTTGAGCAGAAATTTCCATAGAATACTCAACATGTGGTCTCATATTTCTTCATAAAACTAGTGTTTTTATGTGGTGCTATTGCTTCCTTTTTTAATCTTTAATTTCTGAAACACACACACAGGGTACTGCACAAGACATTTTGTATATTTCTATATATATTTTTCAATCTCCTTTAAAATAGCTCATACAATTAATCACATTATTAACTATTCACATGCCAAGAATATTTAGTTCAAATGGATATTTTTGCAGGGATAATTCCCTAGTATGGCTATTAAAATATGTGCATTATCAGAGTTAACTATCCCACACAATGCTTGCATGTTAAGAATTACTCCTTTGTTAACTAGAGCCATAAATATTCAATTAAAGACAGATACTGTATTGCCAACCTTTATTTTTAATGTATTCAAATGAATTAATATATTCTGAACTTAGGAGGGCAACGGTGACTCTGTGATATTTTGTACATTATACTCAATTTCTTAAATAAAGATCTCACTTTAAGAAGCACTATGGCTCAAACACATTATGGGCTCACGTCATATATAATAAGTTAGCAACACAGGTATAAATCAAGCGGTTTTTAACAGTTTGTTGCATATTCAAAGGTAAAATAAATATTTTATTCTATATATAAACATTTGTGAGAGATACAGAAATACTTTCTTCATAATCACATAGACTTTTTGATAGTATTAGTTCACATTTTCTACACAAGAAAAATATGGAATGATTGTATATTAAATATATATATATGCTTGTTAAATTTTTTTGGTTTTGAGAGTTTGATTAGTAGCTATAATGGAACAAGAGTCTTCAATACATCCATGCAATTAAGCAATCCCTTTATCAATCACCACCACCACCTATTGCTTGTTTTCTCTTCATAACACGTTCTCCATGTTAACCGTTTTTGGAAAAACACACACACATGCAAACAAAAAACCTTCTGGCCAATGACTTTCAAATCAAATTGGAAACATTTTCTCAATATATAAGAAGAAATGAAAGTAAACTGAGGGGACAAGAAACATTTAACAAAAGATGTTCTCTGGAATTTCACACAAAGACATGAAATGGTTTCCTGTGTTCAGGGCTTGGTTCATGTAGGAAATGACCTTTATGAACTGTCAGGCATCTCCTTACACCAGGTGCTTTCCTGATTGATGGAATCATTTTAAAATCCCTCTGTTTCCTCTCCTTTCCCTTCTTCTGCATCTTCTAGGGAGTAGAAACAAATAGAATTGGCTAACACAGGTAACCAACTCACCGTGAGCAGTGCTGGTTTGCAAGCAGAATATTGTTATTATTTCATGAGAACAAATGTCTTGATCAGGAGGTGGATTAGTGGGAAATCTTCCCTTGAATCAATGCCAGGACGAGTTTAAAAAGAAACGTTTTCTGCTCTGTTCCTTCCAGCCACTGTTGTGCCCATGGATAGGACTAGATTTTAAAATTTCTTAAAAGATGACCTTATAAGAAGTGATTTATAATTTTAAAATGAATTTAAAATCTCAGAAGCCCTGAGCTCTATATATGGCAAAAATTAATATTACCTCACTAGAGCTGTATATAGGAAATATAATTTTAATACACTATATAAACATTAAATTACTGTCTTAATAATAGGCTTATCAGATCTTAGTCTGCTGCTTTGTTATGCATATGCTGCTATTTTATTGCTTCAATTGCTTTTCCAAAGACGATCCTCACATAAATGATAATAACAAGTGCCTTAGTTACCGGCAGCACACAATAAATACTGATTATACTGCATGAATACTTGCCATTACCCTCTGTTAAGCTATTATTAGTGAATAGTCCCTAGTCACCAGTGTGCGTTTCTACTGTTCACCTCGGTGGCAGTTTCAAACTGTTCATTCTCAGTGGGTGTCATGATCCAAGAAGCTTCTTCGCTTTGTGGCAGGATGATGTTTACTGCATCATGGCAGGGAACGACAAAAGGTCGGTTGGTCAAGATTTGCCCTTGCAGCTTGTCAACTGTTCTATTTGAATATAGTGCTCTGCATCAGGCGCTGAGTGTCACATGGGCTTGGGGGACATAACTAATGAAAAAAAATCAATGGCCAGTTGTTTTTGAAATGTCAAGGAGTACTAAGGAAATATCTGAAATGTCAAAATGCACTTGAAATAGGATATAGTGATCCAAAGGCACTGAAGTAATTTAGGGTTTCATACACAAAAGCCCTGGAGCCGGGCAGTGGAAGTCCTGCGGCAATCTGTTCCTCTGTAGTCTGTGAGCTACTGCATTTGGTTCGCTTCCAAAAAGTTCTCAAGGAAATGGAAAGGCTTTGAAGAGGAGCGGCAGCACTAATGATGACGGAATGACCAGCAGTCTGGAATAAGACAATCAAGAAAGAAACCATGAATCCTCCAACTCTTCTAGCCAGGTCTCTTTTAGATGTAAGGAATAGAATCCCTTTCAACTGAGCTAAACTGAAAAGGAGGTTGTAGCGCATGCCTGGAGATATTATGGAATCCTAAGTAGGGACAGGCTTCGCGGGGACTGGAAAAGAAACACTGCCACAGACCAAAGACTACATGTTCTGTCCTTCTCTTGGGGCCACGCTGATTCTCCTGCTCTGATTTTCTCAGTAAATCTGCTCCATTCCTCTCTCTCCATTCAATAGTTTCTCTGCCTGACCAGCCTGCATACATTTCAGCATGGCCATTCTGGCCCCAAATTGACAAGTGTTTTTGGGAAAATACTAACCATTAACTGGCCACAGTATTTGAGTATAATTATTTCCGTGATGGATAATCTGATGGATTTAGCCTGGTCTCCAGAAGAATCTAAACTTTGGTCCGCTGAGGCAAGAGAGTGAAATTCTTCCGTTGTCCCTGAGAATCAGCCTTGAGAAGGGCAGTGGAGAGTATTCTCCTTGCGGGGTCCTACAGCTCCAGCCTTCTGTGGCAGCATCGTAGGCCTTCAACTCCTTGCCGGGAGTGACCCAAGTCTGGGCTCACTTCTGTACTGCCTTGTGTCTAGCAAATATCCCTGTTCAGGAAGATTTTCTGTGATAAAATTCCTGTAGAATTTGGTTACATCTTCATTCTTGAGGAGTACATGTGTTAAAAGCCAAATCCAGATGTGTAAGGATTTCCTGCCACCCTCTGTATCAGAGTATCACCCATCTAACCAAAATTTATTAACGACCGTAGCTGACTCCTGATGACAGACTCTGTGTGGGTTTACAGCCTGGTGACCCCCACGCATTCCTCTCAAGACCCTCCAAGCGGAGTTTCCCAGCAACACGGGGGATCCTGCTCATTCCAGATACTCAATTGCAATTGCCAGGATGTTTTCTCTTTTATTGCTTTTTTCAAGGAGATCATTGACTTTAACCTAAAACACAGCATATTTGGAGCATCAGCTTCAATTGGCAAACTGCATTTTTGTACCTGAACCTCAATGATCTTGGAACGTTAGCAACCAGTAGAAGTGGCTTCATACAGCAATTTTGTATAGTTATTTTCATTTCTCATCATCTGCTTCCAGCCAGGCAGCCCCAGAAAGCAGTGTATCTGTATTCTTAATGTTTTTATAGCTATAAAAATAACAAAGAAATAACAATAAATATTACCAACCTGACATTTTCCTACTAAGTCCCCCCACTTCTTCTCCTCTTTGTGTATTCTGGATTCTAAAAATTTGTGTTAACTGTTTTCCTATCACAAGTCTATGAACTGATAGCTTTCTTCCTGGATGAAGGCTTCTGAATGCCTGCTTCCAGCTATGACACCTTAACCCGTGTGGCAAATTTTCTAGGTTCTGTTGCTCCCAACCATGCTCATGACTCTAATGTAATTTTTCCAGTACAGAATCTTTTGATTACAAGAAACAAAACCCCACTAAACTTTGCTGAAGTAAAAGTAAGTTTTTTGTGTGAAAGCAGACAACTAAGATAGTCCAAAGTATGGATATGCCAGGCCTGCTGCAGACTGAACATAAAGAAGAGGAACCTCATTGGGAAGTGAGAGCATTCCCCCAACTCTGTCAGGGTGAGGTCCACAGGTGCCTGTCACCTCTATTTGTGTCTATGTGATTTTGCTCTATTCTCCTCTCCCTCTTGACCAGCGTACTTAGCTTTTCATTTTGCAGACATTGGACCTCACTGTCCTGTCCTGTGTGGCCTTTCAGATCAAGTCCTTTCTGCTCGCTCTAGTCTCTCTGCCTTAGGTCCCATTGCTGAGTACCCTACGTGAGACAAAACTGCTGAACCAACAGATTTGCTCAGGGCAGGCCCAAAATGGGCTCCTCTCAGGTCAGTTCTCTCCTCTGAATCAATCGGCTTTGACAAGTATTTAAATTGTATTTTAATTTAAAAGTATTGTAATTTAAAAGTATTTTTTTGGCTTTAAAAGGGCTTATAAACTTGATGAAGGGTGATATAAGATATTTATCCAGAGAATGTCACTGAAATTCACCACCAAAGAGCAGAAGATGAGGGAACCCAAATGTCAGAACAGTTCTGATTTATTCACTTTGTTTACCCCTTTATAAAATATTTCATTTTAAAGAATTCAACAGTTAAAAAGAAGAGTCTTAGAAACTCAATCTAATCTCACCCTGTTCCACTCAAAAGCTCCTTCACTTTAAACAATGGTGCTCAGAAGGACATGGTCATCTTTATTTCCTTCCACAAACTATTGTTGCCACTCATCTGTAAATCTAATTTCTTCTTGGAAATATTTTACATGTTTAGCCTATATCGTCTGGGTGCTATCTGATACCGTTTCTTCTCGGTTTCCCTTTTCAGCAACATAATCCAAGCCTAGATACACCAGTGAGTCCCTGAAAGGCATTTTTTATTTCGTTTCCAATTTTGTTACTGATGATAGAGGACTCACCTTATATCAGGCGCTTTACGAATTTAAAATTTGAATTTCTCCCTCTTCAAGCCAGCCTTTTTAAAAAGACTTAACAAAGAACATTTTCTTCTATTCCAAGTTCTTGGTAAAATGCACTTAAGTAAGTAGGATTATAGTATTCACATATTAAACACTATGATATCCGTGATGATAAATTTTATGTGTAAACTTAACTGGATCATAGGATGCCTAGAAATTTGGCTAAACATTATTTCTGGATGTGTAAGTGAGGGTGTTTCTGGATGAGATTAGCATTTGAACCAGTGGACTCAGTAAAGCTGATGGCCATCCTATGGGGGCAGGCCTCATCCAATCCGTTGAATGTCTGAATGGAACAAAAGTGGAAGAAGGGAGAATTAGACCCTTTCCGCCTGACTGTTAAACTGAGGCATCAGTTGTCTCCTGCCCTCAGACTGGGATTTACATCATCGGCTCCCCTGGTCTCCAGGCCTTTAGATCAGACTGAATGACAGCGCCAGTTTCCCTGGGTCTTTAGCTTACAGATGGCAGATCATGGGACTGCTCAGCCTCCATAATCACATGAGCCAATTAACATAATATACATACATATATATCCTATTGAATTCTGTTTCTCTGGAAAACCCTGACTAATAAAATATCATTATAAGTAAAACACAATGTAGTGCAGAGACATTAAAAATCAATTAAAACCAGGGAGAGTTGGTGGAGATTCCATGAAAGAGATAATTTGGAGCTGAGCCACTGCGGAGGTAGAGGGCTTCGAGAGAGAGGGCCTTTCAGACATAGGTGACAGTATAACTGAATGTAAGGTAGGAGAAAATGTCTAATGTGTTTAGAGGACGCCAAATAGTCCAGTTCATCAAAATTAAAGAATATATGAAAAGGCTACAGGTATGTGTGACGGGAGTAAACACTAAACAAGAAGATGGAGTGCCTGTCAATAAGGCTTTAAGCGGTAATGGCAAAAAAATAAAATGATTGCCATCTACTAATCAACTACTGATTTCCTCTTATTTACAATGTGATTGGTATCTAAAGCTTCACTTAATCCTCAAATATGAGGACACAGGTATTATTGTCCCCACTTTGCAGAAGAGGAGACTGAGGGCCTCACTAGGAAGTGGTAGATCTGGGATTTACTCGAGTCGATCTGGTTGTAAAGCACTTCTAATTTCTATAATTTTATAAGAATAATTTGAATCATTCTCCTTGCAGGATAATATTCATCTTTTATCTGTGTTTTAATTTGTCTTCCACTACCCACTTAGCCAAAGAGAGCTTCTTTAATAACCCAGAAAGGGAATAATTCATGATTTTATTTTTATAAATCCATGAAACTAAAAAATGAAGTATTCAAAATGAAGCCATATAACAAACAACTTGACTAAATATTCAGGACTCTTAGCATATGTTCCCCAGCAGCAGTTTGCAAACGGATGAAATATAGCCTTCGTTACTCCATCCAACACTGAGACCCAGAGTGTGGCATGGACAAGAGAGGCAGATTAAGGGAAAGGACGAGGAGCACTCCTTGGACATGCTCCCACAGGCAGTGCACAGAGGTGAGTGCAGAGTCAGTGTACACACATCATCATTGCCCTCCTCCAAAGAAGCATCAGGAGACTGGGCCATTCACTTTCATCCCTGCAGACGGGTACAGGGAGCTATGAAATAGAGCAAAGGAAGAAAACATTCTAGAAAGAGTTCAAGAAGAGACAATGTGTTATACAAATTTTTTAAATGCACATAGATTTTACTCTAGCAGCCCACTTTTAATAATTCAAGAAGAATAATCGAATTACAATAATAAACCATCTCATTTAGAATGATTCAAGGAAGACTTCACCCGAATGTAATCAGTAGTCTGATGTCTTAGTGAAAGTTCTCTTCTAGTATTGGCCCAGGAATAAAGTCAAAGATTATATTTGTGGTTGAATGGAAGAAAGAACAGCACTAGGAAACAGAACGGTTTCTTATGGGGTTAAGTTTTCAATTTACGTGACATCAGAATCCTATTTAAATTACCAGTATACAAACATAGTGTCATTCAGCTGGATTATCTTCCATTATAATCTCAGGACCATACCAACATACATATTGTAACTATATTTGACTATTAACATTCAATACTTAGTCTGTTATGTATGACAAAACTGCATATGATTCTCAAATGAATGTACATGTATATGTGTATACATGTGTGCCCAACTAGGCTAATGCTAGCATGACCCTTAGAATTCTCAGATATGGAAGCCAAAAAATTCCTGTTTTTCTATTTTTTTCCTTTGCTAAAGTTTTTTTGAGATAAGTTTTTTTGAGATAAGTTTTTGTCATTTGCCCCTGAAGACTCCTGACTATAAAATTTTTAAGATTTTAATATATCTTTGAAGGAACTTTGACAAGTCTATCCATGTCCTTTAAAGAGTCATCTCAACTTGTGACTGTCAAAAGAAGAAACATTTGACTTACTTTATCAATACAAATATGTCTCCCCTCCCACCTACCAACACCCATTCAGTACTTCATTTGGCTGAACATCAAGCCATTTCAATTTTTTCAGAGCTAAGTTTTATTCCCTCTTAAATATTTGTTGAGCAAGAATCAATTTCATTCTGCTAACAAGTTTTACCATGTCTTCTTGTCACTGTTGCTCAGTTGACAATATGTTATATTTAGGAGGTGTTAATTGTCTAATGCTATTAGTAGAAGCTTCCAATCTACCAAGCCAATCTATTAAGAAAATGAGTGGTTTGACTGGGCTACGTAAAGTTTATCTAAAAGAACTTGGAATAGGCAGTACTAGTAATACATTTATATAAGCAATATTACTTGGGAAA
This sequence comes from Equus quagga, assembly GCF_021613505.1. NCBI lineage: Eukaryota > Metazoa > Chordata > Mammalia > Perissodactyla > Equidae > Equus > Equus quagga. The sequence goes on from NW_025799850.1 coordinate 896,635, forward strand.
ATGATCTTAAATGAAAATGATCTCAATGAGGTTTAAGAGAAGCAAAAGTGAAAAAGATCAATCTTTCGTGGATGAAACCATTTATAAGACGAAACATTATCTTATACTTAACGGGTAAAGGCTTTCAAGTTAGAAAGATTTCGGTTCAGATTCTGGCTCATAACTTACCAGTTGGTTTTGAAAATTTACTTAACTCCTTTGATCCACAGTTTTCCCATGGCCAAAAATAGTGAATATAGTGTCCGTTGTTCATGTCTGCAGTGGGGATTCTATAATATGTGAAATCACATAGAATCATGCCAGGCACAAAACAGTAAGAAAAATAATAATCTTTCTCTTAGTAAAAACAGTTACACATAAAGATTTGAAAAAAGCATATAAAGATTCTCAACACAATTTCATCTGTCAATTATCTGTCAGACATAGTATCAGTGTAGACATTCTCAAGCAGGAATGCATTTAACACGTGGAATTAATTACTTACAAAACTGTGGAAATGGTAAGAGAATCAGGGGCGGTTTTCAGGGGAAAAAGAAATTTCAAGAATTTCAGTAAAGCACCACTAATACCTCACTCACCTGCGGCACCAAAGCAGGAATGCAGCTCCCAGCCCGTTTAGCCCTTTCTGTTAATAGAAAAACGATTCTGTTTCCTCCACACACTATAACTCTATTAGTTGGAAACTACTGTAACATAACATTCTGTTAGAATAATAACTTTAATTGCATCTGTTAAATCTGTTTAATTGCATCTTTTAATTACAAGTTGTAATCAAATGCATGTCCATCTACGATACCAAGGTTCGCCCCTCAGATGCAGTGCCTTTGTGCAGTGCACAAGCTACACGATTGTAACTGGTTTAACTTACTTTCCTCTTGATGAAATTCAGAATAAAACTTTTACTTCTCTACTATTACATAAAAACTATATATTAATAGTGTCAAACACCAACAGGCTCTATTTCTTCACTGCTTCATCCTGACTAGTAATATGAGAATTTTATAATGATTTTTCTTAAGATCTTAATTCTGATTTCTACATTTTGCATATATGAATTCACAGGGCTCATGATTTTTTCCTCCACTCACTTATTTATTCCTATATTGAGGCCTGTGTTCCAACTTATTTTTTGTTTGGTTAGACTGGTTTTTTTTTGAAGGTTTTCCTCATCTTGGATATTTATGTGATATATTCTCTGAATCCTTGTATATCTGCAAATATACACCTTTAGCCCTAACAGTTGAATATTATCTTGGCTGGCATCTGATTATTATTTTTCTCAGCAGTCTGTATGTGATTCAGATGAAAGCTCCAAGACCAGCCTCGTTCTTTCCTCTCCCTTTCATGCTGTATTATTTTGCAACAGAAGCTAGTATGATTTCTGTTTATTCTTATGGTCCAATACTATTTCAGGATATGCCTTTGTATTGCTCTTCTGATCAATCTTGCCTAAAACTTAGTGCACTGTTTCAATCTACTTTCTCCAGTCTGTTTGTTAAATTTTTATTTATTATATTTTAACTATTACGTCAAACTCAATAATTTCTATTTCTCCTTCTGGTAGCAGGTTATTTCCAAATTGATTTTTCTGGAACTTCCAATTCTGTGATCTTTTCCCTCACAATTTCCATCACGGTATTTTTGCTCTATGTTTTGAGCATTTCCTCTTCCAGGCCACATATTCAAATCTTAAGAGTAAATATCCTCACAGTTTTATTTATTGGATTTTTAAATTTGAAAATCAAATTTTACATTCCAGAAAGTAATTTTTATACTAGAATTAAACCTCTCCATGTGGGTTTATGAATTTTTGCTCCTGTTGTTATTAGTTGTCTTCAGCAATGTCATTTCATTGAATTCCACTTGTTTAGGTTATTCTGATAAGATGTGAAATTCTCAGTTATTCTCATTCTTTTCCTCTCTCCCTCTTTCCGTCTCTCCCTTCCTCTCTCTCTCTCTTTCTCTCTGTCTTCTAGGACCCAGAGGGTAGAGCTGTGTTTCTTCTATTGCTTAGTCACCGTTCTGTTTAATTTAGGGGTACAGGACCAACAGTCTTGATGGCTTACTTGGTGGCAATCATACCAGTATATTAGCATGATTAGTATCATTCATGTTAATCTGTCCTGGTGAGTGTGTAGGCAGACACATTTCCAGGCCTCAGCCAGGAAACAACCAGGAAAAGATCAGGTTGTCCCCTGGCACCTGGTAATGATATCAAGAGATCCTCACCAGAACTGTCCATGATCCAGTGCCACTTAATCTTATTGTCCTGATTTTCACAGGACAAGCTTTCTCCACGAATCCCTGATAGAAACCTTTCATAGAAATCAGAAGAGTGGTAGCTTATATGGGAGTCAGATCGACCCGAAGGACATAGGAGGTAAATTTCTGGTTTGAAGGAAATGTTCTATATATTGATTACGGGATATATACATTTTCTGAAACTCGTAGAATTTTGCACCTAATAGATGTGGATACCACTGTACATATATTTTACCTTGAAAGAAAATAAGAATTTAGAAGAAAAATATTAGCAAATATACTATTCCACATTTAGTGAGATATATATCTAGCTATCCTACCCATCCCTCTGTATCTGTACAAAGAGATGTCTTGAATGTTGTTATTGTTTGTTATGAGCATTTAGGATTTTTAAAAATTTATTTTTGGTAGTTGTGTGTGTTTGTGTGTGTGTCTTAGTGTATGAGAGAGAGAGAGAGACAGACAGACAGAGTCAAAGGAACAGAGAGAGAACCTTAAAATCCACTTCTTTTCCAGTTTGGGGTGAATTGATGACTTTGCTGTGAGGGTCTCTATTTGATAATCCATGTCATTCTCTACTTGATAAGCCCTGTCATTCAGGGACCCCTCCCTGACTGCACACTTGCTTTTGTTTCTCTACTTGCTTTCCTTCTATATAAGATATTTTTCTCCTCTGGAAAGTCTCCTTTTTTTCTAGTATGCTAACATCTTCCTTGTTTAATGGGAAGGCAGACTTTTCAGATACTCTCTTAAGAAATTGCTTCTGAATTCTGCTGCCTCTCATTTTGCCTGGCATTTTATAGAATTCATTAACAATTTGGCTGTCTCCTTACATCAATATGATATATTTATAGACAACACTTGTAGTCCTTTTGCAGATAAAATTGTATATTAAACAAGAAAAATAAATGTACAAAGAAAACAATTTCTGATTGGCTACTCCAGAAACTGTTTAGCTGTAATATGACTACTTGCTCTAAACCTATTGACCTAAGGGCACATTGTTAGAACATAAGATGAAATAACAACAGTAATCAAGTTTATAGCTTTTTGCTTATATGTCTGTTTTCGTTTGTTCTATATTCATCCTGAATTTGGAAAGACTTACTTCTTACTATTGCTTTGAGTGTGAATAAATTTAACATTTATGAAAGACAAACTTCTGCCATGGTCACTGATGTTTTCTCAAAACGATGAGCAGCCAAAAAGACCCTCATGGATTCATAACTTTGGCATCCCATTATTTGAGAATTTTTTCCTAGATCGAAAATTATAAATAGTTTAAAGCATTGTTAAGTTAATTTATTTTTATGTCCATATTTCCATATCATGGTTTCACTGTAACCACAACATTTTAATTGGAGACTTTTAGATGAAAAGACTGAAGAATGGTTGGCAAACGATGCCTATAAGTTTTCAAATATTAATTCAACTATTTGTCCACAATCTGCCTCACCCATTCGAATGAAAGAATGCCTCACACACTACAAAACATCTCTCTGACTTCCATTAGTAAAATATTATAGTCCAGTGCAAATAGTCTGCAGCACTAATGACTAGAATGTAAGATTATGAAAGCATTGTCATAGAAAAGCTGATGCTATATTTATCACAGAGAGTATACAGATGTCAAGTGTAGTGGAGTTGGGTCTAAAAAGATTTTTTAAATTGTTTTTAACTTCTCTATTAGCATTATAATGCTCCAAGAAAAAAACTGACAGCTACATTATGGATTTATGCAAATGACTAACTACAAACTAAGCAAAATAGTAGACACTCTTATACAAGAGGAAAATATTCCCAAGCAGGTGGACTACAATTCTTTCATGACTGTCAAAAACCATATCCTGTGAACGTTTTCTTGAACTAATTTAGAGTAATCTCCTCCAAATACACGAGGCTTCATTTAGACTATCAACTTACAGTGGCCTCCTAAATGCCAAGCAAACATTCTTTATTATACTTCCTATCTGATTATACGCAAACGATTAACTGAAAAGAAATTCCTGCCACAGAGTTTCAAGGATTTTTAGTATTAACTATTTAACAATGTTTGAGTTTTAATTGTTTTTTACCTTCAATCACTATTTGGCTATCTCACACTTTGTCTATTAAAAAAAAGTTGATGTCTAATTCTAATTTATCACCTTCCACTTCAGAATGCTCTGTCTTCATAATATGATACAGAATAATTAGACCTCATTGATTTCCATTATAATCATAGCTATTGTGTAGCCTTCATCATTATGTCTGTCATTTGCTTTCTTTTCTCTCCTAGGTAAATAATGACAATATTTTCAGTTGTTTTTTTAATAAATTCTGAATACAGGGCAACCTTGCGCTTTTTACTCGCCAATTCTGTTCTCAACTTGTTTAATCAACTCTTTACAAGTTAATGTAAACAGCTTGACTGTTGCATTCCAGATGAAGCGTACTTTGACACATAATTTTGATTGCTTTTTCTCTCTGATAATGGGATTGAAAGAGATTGGTCACGTCCAGTTAGAAACTTGTTTAAAAACTGATTATAGAAAACAAGAATATTGAGATTGTACTTGATGGATTTTCCTTCCCAAAAAGGTTAAAGCCCAAAAAATATTTAATAGCATCCAAAAGAAACTTTGATTATGATGTAAGTATGGAGAAAGCTGGCTTAACCCACAGGGAAAAAATTCTAAATTTCAAAAGTATTTAATAAATTACATCTTCCATTTTCAGACAAATAAAGTAACTGGAAACAAGTTTTAATTTCCCTCCAAATATATTTAAATTAACAAAATTGTCATTTAAAAAATTCAACTATTAAATCTTAAAAACAAATCAAATCTTAGAAAATTAAGAATTCAAGTTTTAAAAGATCCTATGAATGTCCCTTAGTGTGTAAGATTACGTTGGTTTAAATAAGTCCCTAAAAACTTCTCACTATAAGTTTCATAGAAAAATCGATCATTTGTACTAATATAGAATAAAGTAGTACCATGCCCATCATTCTTCAGTAATGAGAAATTCTGAGTAAATTGATAAATGAAGCTAGATACACGCAAACTAACTTGGATAAAATAGTATAGCTTTTTTCTTTTTTTTTTTGTGAGGGAGATTAACCCTGAGCTAACATCCATTGTCAATCCTCCTCTTTTTACTGGAGGAAGATTAGCCCTGAGCTAATGTCTGTGCCAATCTTCCTCTACTGTGTACGTGGGCTGCCTCCACAGCATGGCTGAGTAGTGGTCCACACCCGGGATCCAAAGCTGTGAACCTGGGCCACCAAAGCAGAGTGCACAGAACTTTAACCACTCAGCCATGGGGTCAGCACCATAAGTGGCATTGCTTTTATTCCATTGTTGTTAATTACAACTGATGTTTTAATATCTTTTTTCTCAGTTGTGACTATTTTGTAATAGTTTCCGGTAAAGTATTTGAGTTAAATGAATAAATATTTACAAAAGACAAAATACAAATAGCTAGGAAATATTTTTAAATGTTCAACACCAATAGCATCAAGGATGTTAAATAAACCAATAACCAGAATTCTCTTTTCTTTTATCAAATTAATAAATTATTGTAAATGCCCATTTCTTGAACTAACACATTGTTGGTGGGTGGGTATATATAATGTTAAAGAACAGGAGGACAGTCTGGGCTGCCATATAAAATGTATCAAAACCCTTTACAATGTGCATATGTGGCAATCTCTTTTCTGGGAATTCATCCAAAGGAAATAATTTTAATAATCATTGCATTTTTGTTTATTATAGTGAAAATATGAACCTGTATTTAAAAATCCACCAATAGATTTATTAAACAAACAATGGTACATGCATAAAACTAAAAACAGTACAGCCATTAAAAATGAGAGAATGGGGTCCAGCTCCCTGGCCGAGTGGTTAAGTTTGCGCGCTCTGCTGCGGCAGCCCAGGGTTCGGATCCTGGGCACGGAAATGGCACCGCTAGTCAGGCCACGTTGAGGTGGCGTCCCACATCCCACAACTAGAAGGACCTGCAACTAAGAGACACAACTATGCACCGGGGGGGTTTGGGAAATAAAGCAGAAAAAAAAAAAAAAAGATTGGCAACAGTTGTTAGCCCATATGCCAATCTTTAAAAAAAAAAATGAGAGAATGATATTTGTTGACATCAAAAGATGTTCCTATATTAAAAATTAGATAGAAAACAATCGACACCACACAATATGAAACTGTGAAGAAAGAGTTAGCATTGCAGGCCTCACTGTTATTCTTTGAATGGCCTGTTTATAAAGTGGGCTCTTGGCTGGCATCTAGGAACGTGGATTTCTGGAGCTTCCCAACACCCTTAACTGAAAAGACTGGTTCAGTGTACCTAAACTACGTAAGAAAATATGGTTTATACCGAACACCTGCCTTTCTGCTGGGAATCTGGAATGTGTTTCTATGTCAGGCAGAGGGTATTTACTTGATCAACACCCAATAAAAAACCTGGGCACTGGGGCTGGCCCGAAGGCATAGTGGTTAAGTTCAGTGTGCTCTGATTTTTTGGCCAGGATTGCAGGTTCAGATCCCAGGCACAGCCCTACACCACCCATCAGCCACGCTGTGACGGCAGCCCACATACAAAACAGAGGAAGACTGACACAGATGTTAGCTCAGGGCTAATCTTCCTCAAGAGAAAAAAGAGGAACATTGGCAACAGATGTTAGCTCAGGGTGAATCTTCCTCAGCAAACAAACAAAAACAAGCAAACAAAAAACCTGGGCACTGAATCTCTCATGAACTTGTCTGGTTGGCAATATTTCACAGGTGCTGTCACAACTCATTGTTGCAGGAATTCAGCAAGTCCTGGGTGACTCAATGAGGAGAGGACACTTAAAGCCTGCAGCTGGTTTCCCCAGACTTGCCCATAAGCCTTTTCCCTTCGCTGATTTTGCTTTGCATCCTTTCACCAAAATAAATCACAGCCTTCATTATGGCTACATGCTGAGTCCTCAGAGTCCTCCTAGTGAGTCACCAAACCTGGGGCAGCTTGGTGACCCTTGACACTGAAACATGTGATCTGTTTTTGAATATACAGGTAAATATTTATAAGCAAATAAGAAAAACAAAATAACGTATTAAGAATATGAGTGGTGAATCATAATTTTTTTCTTAATCTTAATCATCAGTATTGCCATTCTGTCTATAATGAATTTGTGTTACTTTCCTAGTTGAAAAAATAATTGTATAGTTATTTTTAAATGATTGAATTATTTCTCTCCTGTTCCTGAAATTAAAATAAGAACACAAAAACAAACGTAACAGTTACAAAAGCTGCAATGTAATTGGAGGTAGCAAAATAGATGGTCAGTGTTACCTACATAGAAAGAAGATGTGGAGTAACTTAATTATTGTGACAAACACTCAAAATATTACTAATTTCCTCATTGCTTTCAAAATATTTTATTATTTGCTAGGATATATAAAATTATCCTACTGTTAGTTTGCTTCTTAACGCCTTCACAAACCAAACAAATTAAATCTGGAGCCAAAGACAATCTGATTTTGCGTTTGACATTTTAAAAATTTCAATATGTGGCATGGATTTTAACATCTTTATAATTTTACCTTCCACATCACACTAATTTTCTCAATGACAGTAATTTCTTCTGAGGTCAGAAATGGTATTAGTTTACTTGTTATTTATTCATCTTTATGTACTTATGAGAGATAATTTGAGAAAAATCCTAAGGAAAAATTAATAAATGGACACACAGTGAGCAAATTTACAATTATTGGTTAATTTTTTTCTACTAAAAAGAAAACTACATAAAAAAATTAAAATAGTGTGCTTCATCTATTTACAACAAACTTTCAATCTTCCTGTTCATTAATTTCTAAATCATGACATCTAACAATAAAATAGAATTCTTTTCCACTTCAAGTGAATAGGCTGCAGTGGTAGAGTCTAAATGTTTGTACTTTGGTCAACAATTCATAAACTTCAAGTCATTTAAATATTTCACCTACAAAATATTTTCATTTTTATGTATCAGAAATAGACAACCTCAAAAAAATTAGGTTTGGATTTATTTTAATTTAGCTTTTGGTGCAAATCAGAAAAGACACCAATGTGTATGTCCAGAGAGATGGAAAGAATGCGTGATTCTCAAAAGTTTAAGAACTCAAATTTTGAAAGTTCTCATTAATGTAAATCTTCTTCGTAAAATGATATATGATGTTTCACATCCTAAAGCAGAAAGTTAGAAGAGAGAAAATTCCAACTAAGCATATGCATTTCATAACTTAAAAAAATATTAAATAAATTCTGATCATATTTATCCTTTACCTAGAGGATTGCATTCTCTTTCAAATATATATACATAATTAACCTAAAAGAGCTACATTGCATTTCAATGTACAAGTTTTTGCCTGTTAAAATATAGTTCTTCTCTGGTGCATAGCAAGAAGACTTTCATTGTTATTGTTATTTATTTGGGGTTGTTACGATTTTGTGGTTTTCATGCGGCACACTGAGGGGGAACTGCAGACTGTTTTCCTTCTCTATTTAAAGCTGTCACTGAGGTTTCTGCTTCCTTTTCACTTGATAGAAACTTTCTGGGCCACTCTATTGTTAAGGTCTCTGGTGAAATCACACGCTCTTCAGTGTTTGACTGTTTATTTGGTTTGGCTGCCACTGTGGGAACAACTTAGATTGCTTGAAGAATGTGCCCAAAATAATGAGAATGATTGACAGCTGAGTGAGATTAAAAATCCCATAAAAGTAAAAGAAAGGTGAAGTATTTTTTTTATACCTTTGGGCTTTTTCTTCCATTTTTAAAAAACGTTTTGAACTGTTATGTGCTGAATTCTCATTTAATCTTTAATTAGTTGGATTCTCATTTTTTGTGACTAAACCACAAAAGCAGAGAGAACAAAAGCCAAATTTCTAAGAAATATTTGTGCCTTCTTATCCTTGTTTTAATGGTAAACTATTGATGTTTTTTATTCTAATACTAGCTTATGAAATAGTTTTTTATCCATTTCTTTAAAAAATCCTCACCTTATATAAATTTCAAAAAGTAAACTTTATGATTTCCAGTTGATTTGTTCTTTTCTAACATACTTTATTTTTCCAATGATAATTGAGAGTTTCACAGTCGTGGCTTTTAGAATTGTTACACTATGATTTAGTCTAATGTTAAAGAAGAATCCAGAAGATCCCTCTCACTTCTATAGGGGTTCTGTCCCAATGTCTCAGCCCCTCAAAAAGCCAAGAATGAACCAGAGGAAAGCATGGCAACAATTGTCCAGACTCCATATCAAAGCTAGGACAATATGGGATGATGAAGGATAACTCGAGAGACAGATGGAATGATAACTGGACTTAACTTCTAGCTAAACTAAAAAAATATTTCTTTTGCCAGTCTTGCCTTCTGAGAACATGCTTCCTTTGAAAATGATATAGGAATAAATAAACAGCTACTTGAGAATATTTGGGTCCTAAGTTTCCTGAACCAATTTTATAAATCAGCCTCTCATCTCCCCTCTCGCAACCCCTCCATGAGTCATACCCGTTCTGCATGAGGGAAACATGTTATGAGCTGGTTGAGCTTTCCTTAGGACAAACTACATGGCCACGAACAGCCATACGCTGTCAATACAGTCCCCAGGGGCTGGCCAGTGGCGCAGAGGTTAAGTGTGCACGGTCCACTTCTGTGGCCCGGGGTTCGCCGGTTCGGATCCCTGGTGTGGACATGGCACTGCTTGGCAAGCTGTAGTAGGCATCCCACATATAAAGTAGAAGAAGATGGGCATGGATGTTAGCTCAGGGCCAGTCTTCCTCAGCAAAAAGGAGGAGGATTGGCAGCAGAAGTTATCTCAGGGCTAATCTTCCTCAAAAAAAAAGACAGCCCCCAATATCTATGCTGTCCTTTGGGGTGGACCAAAGTAAGCATGGTCATGTCAAAAAATTCAATAGTCCAGCTAATTTTTTGAGTACTATATCTTTTCGACCTTGAGAGACAGAGTAAGCAATTAATTCTTCCCAGCTCAGGAATCTTCAGAACTATTCTAAATCAATTTTAAAGGAAATTAATTAGATCTGCTGATTAATGCTTGTTGCTTTTGAATAAAATATTATAAAATTCTTAAAGACAAAATTACTTTTATGAAAAATTTATAAGGCATCTGTCTATATTTCAAGTCAGGGGTGCCAGTCTTTAAATAAAACTAATCTGTCCACATGAAACTGTAGCTTGTTCCCGAGCTGAGTTTTGGAGAGATTGAACTTTCCAAATATAGGCCAAGACTCCTATTTGGGTTTCCAAGTTAGATTATGGTGTTAAAGTTCGATGTCTCCAGAAATGGAAAAGGCATAAGGAAAAATCCCTAAACAAGTTGAACTCCTCTGTCTGAACAAAAGTAATGACTAGAAGAGTCTGGCATAAGTATTCATATAATTAGGAAAAAAAGAACTGCCGCTATGTACTTGTATTGACCACATTAGCATATGTGTTTTTGATTGAACTGACAAGTTAAGATTTTCTTTGGTCTCAGTATATTAATTAAAAAATAATAACCCCATGAGATTTCAAAAGATGAAAATCAAGAAGATAAAACAAGAAAAAGATCCAGTGGCTCAAAATTCTCCTTTATTCATAAGCCAGGAATCTGGAAATCATCCTTGACTTTTCCCTCTCCGCTTTATCCCTAATTAATTTACTAAACCTTGTCAAGTCTCTCTCCTAAATCTCTCTTGAATTCATCACATTTTTCCCACTCCCAGTACTATTACTCTGGTCTAGACTACTGTAATCTCTTACCTGTTTTACAGCATCACACAAATAACTTCTCTCCCTGGTTGTAAAGTTTTCTCCTCACAGTTCACTTCCAACATCACACTAGACAAATATTCTTAAAAACATATATCCAGGCTTCTCTAGCCATTTAGGACACAGAAGGCAGAAAAGAATGTTACTTCCACAGTAACAGTGAGAAAGTTGGATAAACAACAAGATTATAACTTTTATCGAGTTCATTGGAGACCTGAGATCATAAGGCAACAAAGTAATCAGAACTTCAAGGGGAAAGAATCCTCCAAGGAGAAATGGGACAATGAGCAGAGACAACAGACAAGAGGGTAAGAAGAAATTGAACAGTTTTGCTAAATATCGAATGTGGGTTAACGTGTCAGTCTAGAATACCATGGAGGGTTCACATATTTCTGTAAAATCTTTTCCTTGGCATCCACTGGTGCTCAGAAGAAAGATTAGGGGCAGGGAAAAAAGATCAGAGAGCCTACATCAGTGATGCAATTGTGTAAGAGAAAATCAGCAGTCAAGAAAGACATGATTGGTGGCAAGCCATAAGCTTCTGTAGGGTGACAGCAAACCTACTGGTTCTTCTTCCCCAAACTAAATTAACTTTTCAATCATGTTAGACTTCTTTCAATGACTTGCATATTCCATGTTGTCTTTTATTTTAAGGTTTCTGCGGATGTCATTTCCTCTGTTTAATAGATTCTTACTCTTTTTTCCTGGACAATTTGTTTGCTAATTCTTTAATATATACTTACTATTGATGCCACTTTCCGTTAGTAAGTCTTCACTGCCTGATCTCATCATCACTACCCGAAAATCTATTAGTGCACTTTGGCTACTTCCTCTATTACACTACTTTCTATACTCTGTAATGTTTACTCTTATTGACTGTTTCTTCTAGGCTAAGCTTCCTGAAGACAGGGACTACCTCCTTCTTACACAAATTTTTATACCTCCTACCTAGCACAGAAAAACTGTTCAATATGTACTATTGAATGAATAAAAAGTCAATATAGGTTTTGTGCAAAAATTGCATGCATATACTTCAGTGCCACATTCTTTGTGTTCTTGCTGAACATTACATCTAGCTATAATGATTTTCTTCTCTACATTATTTCTGGGCTTTTGCAGATTCTTAGTATATATTCTGCCTAATAGGGTCATTCTATAATAAAAATACTCTATTTTAAAAATAAACAGCCCAATAAGAACTCCTCTGAAGTCCTATTGCCAACCTACATAATCATGCAAGCATAAAGCCTGGTTATCGACACTGGTACCCTTGCTTCCTGTTAAGACTTTGCATTCACAATGGTAGCTTACACTGCAGGATACTAGCCAAGAGTAGAAGATATGTATTTGATTTTATCTGTGACTAAAAACAGAAATTGTAGAAGGAATGTGAGGCATTATAAGTTGGGAAAAGGCTTTAACTACCAACTTGAGGAACTGAAGCAGCCAATTTCATTCACCATCATAGTTTTATTATAGTCAGTGAACTATATCTGTAAAACAGAAATGATTCTTTCCATGAGAACTTTCTCAAAAAGCACACACATAGCCCATTGTGACTGCTTTGTAAAGGCAGAACAGATGCTTGGGATTGGGTCCTGGAGAGGGCAGGTGTATGTATTTTTATACTTTTATTGTTAAAGGAAGACCATTTTAAGAGACATGTGCAAAGTTATACCTAAATTTCATGTATTCCAATATTAATTTGCTTATAATTTCTATAAGAAAACACTAGTGAAAAGTTTTCAGTATCTTTTTCTAGAACATCTATTCAAAGTTGAATCAATAAAATACAAATATTTTCTTCCTTAACTGTACTAGTTTAATGATTGCTGTCAATCTCTCCCTCATGTTAGTTTTCCTGTTGCTCCTGCACAATTGGATGAAATGCAGAATATGTCTGCCAACTCAAGTACCTTTTGCAGTAACTCTTTGATCATCCTCAGGTGATGTCCTTATACTGTTACAATTATTTAGAGTATCTGTGAGTTCAAGGATCAAAACAATCATTTGTGGGGGTGCTGGTGCAGTGCTTGAATTTGGCACACTCCACTTTGGCAGCCTGAGTTTGTGGGTTTGGATCCTAGGCAGTGACCTTCACCACTGTCAGCCATGCTGTGGTAATGACCCACATAAAAAATAGAGGAAGATGGGCACAGATGTTAGCTCAGGGAGAATCTTCCTCAGGAAAAAGAAAGAAAGAAAAAACATCCTTTAGGGCATAGTTCTTTCTTATTACTCAGATAACCTTTCCCTTTCTACCTTTCTAGTTTCTTACCAGAAGTCTGATATCTGAAAATTGGAGACTACCAACACCTAGAGTGAAAGCTTAACTTGTCTCACAATACTAGACGAATCTTCCAACTGATTGAATTCTACACTCGCTAACTACGCTACCTTTAATATTATTGATTGATTGAATTTTTCAGTATTTCATTTTTAACTAAGTTGACTTAAACATTGCTATAGCCAAGATTGTTTATGGTACAAGAACAGCCAGCTGATATACAATTGGTCTCTTTAATCTGTCTTTATAGCCTTCTCACTATTCCGTGAATACTCAGTTATAAGGGGAGCACAGATGCGTTTGATTGATTACTGTGTCATTTCACATTCAGATTACAGGTTTGAGCTCCGAAGAATTCTAGCGTTGCCATCTACTGAGATCCAACTTATATTTTATCCTTTGGACAATATTATTTCCTTTAAAAGATTGTTTACCTTCCTATCCCTCATGTTAATTATAAACAGAGGACAGTTTTAAGACTAAAGACTTTATAGCTTCTTTTTTTAAGAGAAACATTTGTGTTCAAAAAAGTGAACCAGAGTGCTAGTCATATTAACTGCAAAAAGAACATTACCATTTCTGAAGCTTATATGTTTAGAGGAGCTCAGCATACTGAAATGGCCTAGTCCTCAATTCATATTAAGTTATTTGATAATAAACGTAAAGTTTAATGTCTTGAGGGCATTTTTTTCTTTAAAGTCAAAAAGATTAACAATAGCGAAATTATACTCCCAATGTTGGTTGAATTAATAAAACACTAATTTAAAAAAGAAACAATGATAAAATTAAAGCAGTTTTATAAAAATATACCCAATTTTTGTATAATAATAATGTGGCATTCTTCCAGTGATTTGCTTTTTAATTTAGCTTTGTGCTGTGCTTTTTTATTCTCTGGAACTTGAATATAGGCTTATCTTTGATAATCATAAGGAAAATGTTTCGAGCTTGCTGCTTTTTTTAAGACGTTGTCCAAAATGTTCCTAGTTAAAACAAAAGGACAACCAAAAAAATAGTAGAAATGACAGCTTGCTGTTCTATGGCTGTCACTTCTTCATATCATCAATGACTGAATGAATCAGTTTATTTACCAGCATAGAGCACGCCTTTCCAAACTTCAAGGTCAAGTAGATTTTTGTAAACCAAAAATATGTTTTTTATGCTTCATCATTTTAAATTAGTAGCAATAAAATTTTCAAGGAAAGAATATATTTTCTCCTGCTTGTTGAGAAAATGATCAATGAAAAAGAAAATGTCAATGTAGACAAAATGCTAAAAGTAAATAAGGTAAGCAAAAAAAGAAAGTTGCAGAAGCATCTGTAATTTGTTGTCCACGTAGATCTGCATGGCTGAGATTTATAAAATGGAGGCACCTTATGCTTCCTATAATGACATTTATATACTTTAATAACCAACACACTCAAAAGCAAAATGAATTATTTTTCAAGAGGCATCCTTTGCATATTGTTGGGTATAAATAAGAATGAAACACTTATGAGTTTATAACATATCTTATTTAAATAGAATCCATGATTATCGTTTTCTATCTCCTTTGTGTCTCTCAGACCTAAATTCCTAGGACCTTTAAATAACCATTTTATTAAAGGTAATATGAGACTCCTTCTCTGGAGCATGTATTTATTTCTGGATCCAGAGTGTTATCTTTCTTAGTTAAATGAGTTTCATATAATTCAACCATCTGTTTCATCATTTTCTTCACTCTCTTTTTCTAAGTTTCCATGGCACAACTTGAGAAACCCTGTTAGAATCTCCTCAAGATGGTCCCCCCTCTTGCTTGTATCCTGTTTTCCCCTCTACTAAGCTCACACTGGATGTGTGCCTTCAGTTTCTTTGACTTCCCCTTCACAAGCTTCCTCTTCTCTAAACCCCCTCAAATCCCGCCTTTCCCTCATGTGCTTCATTTACTTCAGAGGCGTCAAGGGGATGAGCTTCAAGCTGGTGGATGTATTCTGCAATTGACCAGGTCGATGTAGGTTTCCTACCTTGTATGCATTATCTGTGGTTCATTTTTGGGAAACTCTTTACTTTTCTCGATTCCAGGGGCCACAGAGTACATGAGTCTCCAATGGTAGCACAGGATTACAATACCTTTTTGATATATTTTATACTACTTTCATTTAAATCCATTTTCTCATTTTCTTTATAATGGAAGCTACTTTTTACTCTTGTAGAGGTTACTAATGACTACAAGAAAACAGATAACGTAGAGTCCCAGTTGATTAAGGACTCTTCCAAATTTCAATTCTTCAGGGTGAAACTACTATTTTATTATTTTTTAAAAAGAGATAACATACAAAGTGTTCAAATTGTATCAATAATTGGAAAAGGGGTAAAAGGAAAAACAAGGAATTTTTATTGTAAATGTTAAATATTTTAATACTGTTACAAACATAAGAAGTATTATTCTTATTTCCTGAGTAGTCTTTCCATTACACTATTGAAGTTAGTATTTTAAATTCCTAGTCAAAGAATTTATAGATTTTAAAGAAGTTTATTCAACAATCATTTAATCTATTAAATATCTACTCTATACTAGGAACTACATAGTAGAGTATTACATAAACCACATAAGTATATAAATATAAAAATGAATAAGCATAACCATTATCTGGCATATTGAATAACATTTCTAAATTATTTTAGAAGTTTCTCCTTAGGTTGCAAATTTGAGATTTTATTCCCTTAAAAAGTCCTGATTTGGAGATAATTAATTTTAATAGCACCCTATTAAACAGGAACCAGCCATTTTATCTCTTTGCATGAAAGTAGTTCTTCAGTGTTCAAAAAATCCAGTATCTAAAGGTATTGAGACTTCTTAAAGGCATTATATAAAACTGGAAATAGACATGTAGAAAAAATGAAGTCATATAATACACACTAGAGTGAATTTCTCAAATTTTAAATAATTTTCAGGTACACAATGGCAGATTAAAAGTGACAGTAAACTCTGCTTTTGCAAATACATTTCAAATCTGAAATTAAATTATTTGCTATACATATTCAAGTGGATGCAGTTTTGTGGTGGGAAATTTATCTTTATTACAACAGATAGGGCAGTAATTTCAAACCTAGATATGATGAGTTCTAAGAGTAAAGCAGATGGTGTCATTAAAACCTGCTTGTACGGGGGTGGTACTGTGTATTGCAACCAGTACAGACTTGTACTCATACTCCAAACAACATTTTTCCAAAAGTACTTTGAAATTTATTCGGCAGATGGCTACTGTCAATAATAAAAGAGGGAAGCATATTGATAACACCTAGGCTAAGAGGCAGTGTGTTTATAGGAAAAAGAGCACAGTATTTGAAGGACACACCTGGATTCAAATCCCCAAATGGCCAGCAATTGGTTACATGATCCTGGGCAATTATTTAATCTTCCGGATTGTCAGATTTTCCATATGTAGAATGCGGATAGTAACAGTGAACTCAAGGGCACACGAGAGGATTATAATGAAGTATCACATGAAGTGATTGGCACCTAATCAATTCTCAATACGTATTAGCTTCCTTCCCTCCAAGATCCATTTCTGAAGATATAATTTAGGTCAAAAAGGAAAGATAAACATGAAACTTACATAGACATCAAAATATTACTTCTGTATACACTTCACGTGTAATCAGAAACTACTGCACGAACCTCATGTGTTGCACAAAAAAAAATTCCTCTTCAGTTTGAAAAGACCGAGGAAGAATCTGAAGAGATATAGGTTTCAATCAATTGCAGTGAAGCACAAATATGGTAACAGCATTGCAGAAATTCTCCCTGCAATCATCTCTTTTTATAAACGTATACAATGTAATAAAAACTATTAGACAACATCACAAAGCAAAAATAAAATACTTTTGCATGTGCGTACAGTTTTTTAAACTTCTTTACCATTCATTTAAATGACCAAATACTCGTGAACCCATTTGCTGCTTTCTCAAGAACGTGGATATCATTTCTTCCTTTTTAAGCATTTATTTTTTTCAGCTTTATTGAGGTATGGTTAACAATAAAAGTTGCATATTCTTAGGTTGTACACATTAAAAAAAATCACGCTGATATCTTTTCATATAGCTATTATACAACAGTGCACAGTCAAGGATTCTCACTCTGGTTACAAGAAAACCTAATCTTCCTAACCTGCTATTCTTCTCTTAATTTGTCTTATGTTACATTCTGGGAAAATGTATTTGGGGCCAACCTGATAGTTCCTCCTGAAAACTATGTTCCAAGGAAGGAAACATCAATGTCCCAAACTCCACTTGCAGAGGCCAGGTGGTAGAACGTCATGATCATGAGCTCAGACCCTGTGGTCTCTACATCTGTATTCAAATCCTTCCGCAGCTTCTTAGCTGCCTAAGTTGTAGAAGCTACTCTGCGTCAGGTTTCACTGCTTCTCAGTTTTCTCATCTGTGAGATGAGGATAATAACAGCACCTACATGAAGAGAGTTGTGAGTATTAAACAAATAAATGTTTTTTAAAAGCATGAATAGTTGCCTGGAATGCAGCAAAGTACTCA
Source organism: Equus quagga (assembly GCF_021613505.1). Taxonomy (NCBI): domain Eukaryota; kingdom Metazoa; phylum Chordata; class Mammalia; order Perissodactyla; family Equidae; genus Equus; species Equus quagga. The sequence goes on from NW_025799850.1 coordinate 914,493, forward strand.
GTTAATGTTAGCCATGGTTATTAATGTTATTCATTGTTATGAATTAATGCATAAAAAATCTCAAAACAAGTATCTCATTTTAGATATAAGTCTTTGAGCTTGAACACTATAATAATTTTCTATTGCAGTGTAAAATATTACCACAAACTTAGTGGCCTAAAACAAAACACATATATTATCTCACAGATTCTGTGGTTAGAATTCTGAGCCCAGCTTCTCTGGGTTCCTGCTCAGTGTCTCATAAATTTAGAATCACAGTGTCGAACAGGCTCTATTGCTTATTGGAGCTGAGGGTCCTCTTCCAAGCTCCCGTAGTTGTTGACAGAATTCAGTTCCTTGTGGTCGTAGAACTGAGGTCCCTGTTTGCTTGCTAGTGGTCTGTAAGTGCCACTCTCAGCAACTGGATGCCACCCATTGTTTCTTCTCACAATTCTACCTTAGTGCTGGTGTTCTCTGAGACTAGTTGCCTGAGTTTCAATCCTGGTCCAGTAATTACCAGCTTTGTGACTGCGGGCAAGTTACTAAGCATCTCCAGGACTCAAATTTCCTATGAAATGGGGATAATAATGTAACCTTCTTCCCAAAGCTGCTGTGAGGTTAAATGAATTATTACATGCAAACATATAGAATACAGAGTAATTACAAGCGTTTACTATAATTATCATCCCAATTAATTTTGATAACCATCCACTTACAGTCAATTAATTAGAAAAGCCTAGTTCAAAAGAAGATATTACATCTTTGGGAAAATACTAAACAGCTAAAACTTTTTCCAGAGAACATTTTTTTAATACATTGGGTAAAATAGTTTATGTTTTTCAAAGAGTCATAATGTACGTAGCGTTTGTGGCAAATTATTCATTGTTGGCTTCCTAACATCCATTGTTACCCATATTCCTTGATTTTGTTGGGAGCACCAATGTATCAAGCTTCAGGAAACTCTTTTAAGACATTCACAGCCCTATTTCCTGCTTCTTCAGCACTCCTTGCTGCTGGGGTATCCATGGGACTCAGTTCTAGGCAATGAGACTGAAGCAGAAGCCTATTAAGAGATTTCTAGGAATGTTTTGTTTTCCTGCTAAATGACAACAGCTCTGGTACTGACTTTTCCCCTTCTCATTCCCGGAGATATAGCAGCCATCTTGACGACAAGAAGCAAAATGCCAACCTATTATCATGATGGAATAGAAAGCCAGAAAGATGACTCTTTAAGCTTCTGTATCAATGCCAGCAATCAACCAATCTCCCTCTAGTTTTCTTACTATGAGAGAGAAATGAATGACAATTTATAAAAGACACTTTAAGTATGGGTTTCTGCTACTTGTAAGAAGATACAAACTAGTACGATTTTTAGAATATGTGAAAGAAGTGAATGACTTGCCACTACAAAAAACAAATAAGCTCGCAATCAATCATAACAGACAAAATCAGTGAGAATCTAACATCACTGAGCAGGACAGAAAACAGACATTTCAAAAGATTTTTTTCTATATGAATGAATAAGAGAATAGATGGTCCCAAATTAAAGCTCATCCTTCACTAAACTATTGCCTTCTCTGACTTGATTAAATCTACTATTTGCTTTAACTCAAATGAAGTTCAGAGTCCCTTACATCCTTAAATTCCCTGTGATAATGGCAATCTTGCATCTATAAGAATAAACCCAACCACTTCCCAAAAAAAGATACTGAAAACACAGAGAAGTAAATATAAAGAAAATAAAACCTTCTTGGTTCTTTGAACCTTTATCTCATCATATGGTAATTTCCCTTTAACTGTCATAAACTATAAGACCCTGCAAGCCCCCTCCAATCCCAAACTCACCCCCATTCTACCAGCGTTTGTCAGGAAGATTGACCCCTCTTGCTTGCTTCCTTTGAAGTACTCTTACTTGTTTAAAGTTATCTTGTTACTGTTTCTCTCTCTTTTTTTGGCTTACTGGTTTGGCTCCCCTCCTTACAACTGAAATATAAGCCCCATCAGAGCACAGACCGTGAGATCCTTATGCAAACTTAATCTAACGACCTTGCGAAGTTCTCACAATATTGGAGACAATAAATAAGTGGTGAATGAATTAAGAAATAAAGGAAGGAATGATGATAATTAGACATAGTTTCATAATATCTAAATGTCTTATACATAAGCATCAATGAATGTTAAATAGTTTTAAGAAAATATTCGTATCCTCTTGCTGTTGGATCACTGCAAAGTCACGGCAGTTCAATGCAGGTTTTCTACAGAATTAGTATGCATTATAAATGTGCTGCTAATTCGTTAAGAGAATCACAATAACATTTCATTATTTCTAAACCAAAAATATATAGAAGCAAAGAATCAATGAAATAATTGTGCGTTCCTCATAGAATAAAGCCTTATTTTGAATTAGTAAAAATACTACTCTAATGAAAGTATTTTAAAGTACAGAATGCCTGAAATTCTCCCAATTCTAAATCATCTTGTGCCGTCAATTACAATTGTAGAGGAACCAACATTCTAAAACATGAATGGAAAAGAGAGCTCACCTGAGAGGGTTTAAATTAAGAGTCTTCTAGTTTCTTTTTCTAATCATTTTTCTGTGTATGAAAATACAAAAGTGTGGTAAAAAATTCAAACAAGAAATGCTACACAATGAAAAGTGGCTTTCTCTCACTTCAGAATATATTTACTTGAGTGAGGTAATAGCCATCAACAGAGTTTTATGAATCTTTCTTTGAATTTTCAAACCCACACAATGCATTACCTATATACACATATAAATTCTTGCACAGATAGAAGCAGATTTAGTACTTTTCTGTTCTATTTACGCATGTATGCACGTGCTTACAACTTATTTACTTAGCAGTATATTCTGGAGCTCTAACTCATTGGGCAGCATCGCACTGTACGGCTACAGCCCCCATTGATGGTCATGTGGTGTGTATCCAGATTTTGCTGTATCAGCAAAGCCATAAAGAACAAGTGTATGTATACATCTGTGAAAACAACAGAATCAATGTCAGGTAAGTGCTTATAAGCATTGAAAAACTCCCACCACATTTGTTAGACCAAAGTACATTTTGCCAATAATGTATGAAAAAGTCTGTTTTCCTACGATCTCTCCAACATTGTTTATAATCGAAATTTTTTTATTTCTAACAAGTTGAAAGTGGGAAGTGTCGTTTCATTGCTTTCTCAATTGGTACTGCTTACAATATAAAATAGCTCACTCTGGGTGACTCTGCACATCCTGTGCTCTACTTATAAGCCGTTAGCTATTCCTCCATGTATGGCCGGTCCACATCCGTCCTTCCTTCCTTCATCTTCCTTTTCATGGATTTGGTGTTAATGTTATTAATTTGTAAGAGTTATTTTTAGCAAATTAGTCCTTTGTCATAATTAATAGAAGTTATATTTAATTATTCCCTTTTATTTTTTTAATTGAATTGTTTTGCTGTAAGAAAGACGACATTTAATGTAGTAAAACTTGTCATCTTATACCTCTTGACTCCCAGGTATTCTTCTATGTTAAATGATGCAGTGAAATAATATCTTGAAATGTTGATTTTGAATTCTTTTTTCTCACTACCATGTCTACGACCTTATTCCTAATCAGTCGGAGGCATCTACAATGCAGATAAATAGGATATTTTGAATAGAAATATAAAAAGAAAGAAAGATAAATGTCCAGGGTTCCCTCCACCCCCAAAATAATGAACTCTTCAGTATTAAAAGAGAAGCAGCATAGTGACACTAGAGATACAGTTTGTGTCACTCTAACAAATTGGAGAGGAGATAGAGATATAGACACCTCATGACCCTAACATGGTTTTAAGGAGACACAGACCTTATCGCCTTCACAAAATTTAACTTGAAATGGATTACATACCTAAATGTAAAATGCAAAACTCTAAAACTCTTAGAAGAAAACCTAGATGATCTTGGGTATGGTGATGCCTTTTCAGATACAAAACCAAAACATGTTCTGTGAAAGAAATAATTGATAAGCTGGACTTCATTAAAATTAAAAACTTTTGCTACACGAAAAACAATATCAAGGGAATTAGAAGACAAGCCACACACTGGGAGAAAATATTTTCAAAAGGCACATCTGATAAAAGACTATCATGCAAAATAAACAAAAACTCAACAATAATAAATCAAACAACCCAATTAAAAGATAGGTCAAAGACCTTAACAGATACTTCGTCAAAGAAGATATATAGACATCATATCTCATCATGGAAATTCAAATTAAAACCACTAACACTTATTAGAACGGCCCAAATCCAGAATACTGACAATATCGAATGCTGACAAAGATGTGGAGCTACAGGAACTCTCATTCATTTCTGGTGGGAAGGCAAAATGGTACTTTGGAAGACAGGTTGGTTTCTTATAAAATAAAACATACTGTTACCATAAAACCCAGCAATCATGCTCCTTGGCATTTACCCAAAGGAGCTGAAAATGTATGACTACACAAAAACCTGCCCATGGATGGTATAGCAGTTTCATTCATAATTGTCAAAATTTGGAAGCAACCAAGATGTCTCTGAGTAAGTGAATGGATAAATAAACTGTACTTCATCTAGATAATGGAATATTTTCAACACTAAAAAGAAATGAGCTATCAAGCCATGAAAAAACATGGAGGAACCTTAAGTGTGTATTACTGAGGGAAAGAAGCCAATCTGAAAAGACTACATACTGTATCATTCCAACTATATGACATTCCGGAAAAGGCATAACTATGGAGATAATAAAAATATTAAAGGTTGCCAAGGTTTGGGGGAAGGGGAAATAGATGAATAGATGGAAGCACAGAGCATTTCTAGGGCAATGAAAATGCTCTGTATGATATTATAATGATGGATATGTATCATTACACATTTGTCCAAACCCATAAATGTACACCACCAATAGTGAACTGTAGTGTAAACTATGGACGTTGGATGATTATGATATCTCAATACAGGCTCTTCCTTTGTAACAAATATACCATTCTGGTGAGTGATGTTGATAGTGAAGAGAGTATGCGTGTGTGGGGACAGGGAGTATATCGAAACTGTCTATACCTTCCTCTCAATTTTGTTGTAACTGAAAACTGCTCTAAAGAATAAAGTCTTTAAAAAAAAGAACCAGAAGAGGAAAGCAAAAGGGGAAGCCAGAGAGATTGGGGCATAAGAAGCATTCAGTACCTATTGCTGGCTTTGAAGATGGAGGGGTCCGTGTGCAAGGACTGTCTAAGAGTCAGGAGACACTGCTGTTCAAAACCAGCAAGGGAACAGGGACTTCAGTTCTGCAACTGCAAACAACTTAATTCTCCCAATAAGCTGAATGAGATTAGAAGTGGATTCTTCCTGACAGCTGCCACATAAAAGCCCAGCCCAGCCCAGCGAACACCTTGATTTAGGCTTCGTGTGATCCTGAACAGAAAATTCCACCACACTATTCCAAACTTCTGACTTATAAAACTGTGAGATAATAAATGGGTGCTGATTTTAGACACAAAATTTGTGGTAATTTGTGATTCAGTAGGACAAAACTAACGTACAGTTCTTGGTAATTTCAATATACACAATATATACACATGCAATATATACATAAATGATCTTTCCATTATGCTGATCTAGCAGTTCCTTGACCTTCTTTCTTCCAATTATCTTGATCTCCAATTCATCTTAGCCACTCATGCTCATGGTCATATACTGCATCTTCATTACTAATATTTTTTTTTTAAAGATTTTATTTTTTTCGTTTTTCCTCCCCAAAGCCCCCCGGTACATAGTTGTATATTCTTTGTTGTGGGTCCTTCTAGTTGTGGCATGTGGGACGCTGCCTAAGCGTGGTTTGATGAGCAGTGCCATGTCCGCGCCCAGGATTCGAACCAACGAAACACTGGGCCGCCTGCAGCAGAGCGCGTGAACTTAACCACTCGGCCACCGGGCCAGCCCCGATTACTAATATTTTTTATAAATTCCACTTAATAATCCCATTCTCTAAATGCGACTTCCTAGTTTACCAGCTTTTTCTCTATAATACCTCAACTATAACAATCATTTGATTATACCTAGCCAACAATCTATTAATACCATAATTAATAATCATAATCGCTCTTTCCCTGTACTTCTTCCTTATATATTTACTTTCTGTCTAAAATCTTAACTTCCCTGATTAAGCATTATAATCACTCCTTGAGGTACATCTGCAACTCAGTTCCTCCTTTTTTGCTTCTTTGTACTCACTTAAATAAGAACCATGGGTTAAATATAACTCTCCACCTAGTGTGGCTGCACCCATGCATCTGAGCATAGTCAGAGAAAACCTCCATAGTGATGCTGCCTTGGTCCATGATCACTCGCTTCCAGGGTGCCCTCACTGCTATCTGTAATTCCACTGAATTTCTTACTCCAGTCACTCTCAGTCTCAAACTCTCCTAGACTAATGGTCTTATTCTCTTTTCTTTTTTAAATCATGAATAATTTTTTTTTTAACAAGGAAGATTGGCCCTGAGCTAACATATGTGCCAATCTTCCTCTGTTTTGTATGTGGGATGCCATCACAGCATGGCTTTATGAGGGGTGTGTAGGTCCATGCCTGGGATCCGAACCTGTGAATCCTGGGTCACCAAAGACGGAGAGTGTGAACCTAACCACTATGCAACCAGGCCAGACCCCTAAACAATTTTTTAAAATACAATATCCTATTCGAATATTCCTAAGATTATTGCATCTAAAATTTTTCATCACAATTTTAAACAAGCTTATATCTTATTAACTGGAAAGTAAAATACTAAATAATTTGTAAGATAAATAAGGAATGCTATTACTTGCAATAAATATTTGCATATGATTTGATAATAGATGTTAAATACCTCATTGAATAATGAGCAGAAACACTGAGAGATATCACACAAAATTTACCTGTGGATTTTGAGAGTCTCACAAAGCAGTCCTACCATACACAAACATTCAGTGCTGCTAGTCTATCTTGTTTTGTTTGTTGTGAATTTGACCATGGACCAAAATATTCCCAGTTCTAATCATGTTAAACTTCATACTTTCCTCCTCAAAGAATCAGTACCATGTCTTCCAGTCTCATTCAGCTCCATCGTCTAGGCAAGTGACAATTCCATCTTTCTAGTTTTTCAAAGCAAAATCATTGGAGTCATCCTCGCCTTCTTTTTCTCATACTCTACATTAAATTCATCAACATGTCCAACAGATTCCACCTTTAAAATACGTCTAGAATTAGGCTGCATGCCCTTTCCTTGGCTGCTACAACTCTCATGCAAGCCATCATCTCTTGCCTGGACTTTTGCGGGTTTTCAGAGTGGTCTCCATACCTCCGTCCTTGTCCATCATTGCTTATTCTTAACATATCAGCCAGAGTGAAGCCACTAAAATGTCAGTCAAACCATTTCACTTCTTTGGTCAAGTCCCTCCAGTGACTTCCCATCTCAGTGAGAATAGAAGCCAAATATTATTTTTTTATGACTTATTAGGCCCAAATGATCTGTCAGCCTCCTCCCACCTCTCTTCGCATTCTCACCTCATCTCCCTATCCTGACTTTCTCATTCTACTCGAAGCCCAAGGTCATATTTGCTGCTTCCCAGATATGCCAAGTCCAGTCTTGCCTTGGAGTTTGGGGCTATTGCATTTGCCTTTTTTTCTGCTTGGACGGCTCTTCCTTCTAGATATCCACAAAGCCTCAATCTTCATCTTCTTCAGATCTCATTTAAGTGACACTGAATAACGTAACTGCACTATATATGGCAACTGTATAGGAAAAACACACCCCTACATGTTTCTCCTTTACTCACATACTCATAATACTTCATGTCTGACACTTATGGTCACCAAATATATGGAGGTTTTCCCACACCATGCAGTTCTCCATGACACTGGCTGGGTGTCCTAAAATTTAACTCAATTCTGACACAATCCCACAAGACTGCCTTTCTCCCACATCAGATGCCAGCAGCAAGTCCCAGGCTGTCACCTGTATTTCTGACCAACTAGCTATAAATTGGGCTCCCAAAATCCCCTCTTTGGGTTCAACAATTTACTAGAATGCTCAAGAACTAAGGGAAACACTAATGTTTACCTGTTTGTTATAAAATATAAATAAAAATATAAATATGTAAAATAAAAATATATGAAAATGATGAACATCCAGATAGAAGAAAACATAAGGTAAAGTATGGGGGAAGGGGCGCTGAGCTTCCACGCCCTCACCAGGCGCCCCACCCCCTCAGCACTTCCATGTGTTCAGTAACCCAGAAGCTCTCCAAATCTTATACTTTGGGGACTTTTATGGGGGCTTCATTACATAGGCATGATGGATCGTTAACTCCATTTGCAGCCCCTCTCCCGTTCCTGGAGGATGGAAAGTGGGGCTGAAATTTCCAAGCTTCTAATCATGGCTTGGTCTTTCTGATGACCAGTGCCCAACCAGAAACTATTCAGGAGTTGCTTCATTGGAACAAAAGACGCTCCTATCACCCAGGAAATTCCAAGAGATTTAGAATTCTGTGTCAGGAACTAGGGTAAACGACCATATTAGAACAAAAGATGCTCCTAGTGCTGTTATCACATAGAAAGCTACAAGGGTTTTAGGAGTTCTGTGCCAGGAACTGGGGATGGAGAAAATACATATTTTCCCTATTATTTCACAGTAACTTGTTTTAACATTCAGTAAAACTAGTCCGACTATCCTTCTCCTTTTATATAACTACACTTGTTTAGTTTTGTATGTGAGCTTTAGAATCCTATTGTTGCTTTCACAGGTATCACATTGAGTCTCAATAAATTAAAGATATGATGCTCTCCAATAAAAGAATAAGGTTTTTATTTCCTCGTGTTCAAGTTCTTTGTTTGTCTTTCAGTAAAGTTGCACTGTGATATTCATTAG